>NC_044915.1:30704402-31075647 GCF_001633185.2 Quercus lobata | reverse complement strand
TGGAGCGCAGACATCTTATCAATAAACTAGGTAGAAGCTATTGCTTTGGGTCAAAGCACTGAAAAAAAGGACCTGGAAACATAGCGTCAGGTAAGAACTTGGAGAAGGCACAACTCAAAAGGATCATCTTCGAATTACTGAAAAAGGAAAATGTGAATCCAACTCTAGAATCCCAAGCTGGTACTAGTTTGTACCTCATTCTACTATTAGATGGTACCGAGCAAGACTTATTTACATGACATTTTGGAAGCATTTTAAAGGAAGGACCTTTTTTTTTTTTTTGAGAAACCAAAAAGGGTGGCTCACGTGTGATATCACAGCCGACCACACCCCACAGATACATCGCCTGTGAGTACCACCAGCACATGACAACACAGTTCAACCTGCTCAGTAATTAAAAAAACTTTGCCAGGATACTTAAAAACCCCTGGCTCATGGCCATCGGATTTTTCTTCACAGAAATTATTTCTCAACACATTTTTCCATTCATATGTGGATGGTTTGACCTTGAATTTGGATTTTGAATATAAGTAAATAAAATTCTGTGCAGGCTGCAGGCTGTTGAGCCACTAAGGTGTGAATTGGATGTCTAACTACCCTGCAGAAGCAAGCAAATTTTTTCCTAGAAGAATGTATTTAGATGGCCCTTGATTATATCATTTTCACGTTGTTAAGTATTAATTTATTGTAGTTTTCTTTGGGGGAAACATTTTTAACATTGGAATGATACCGCATATGTATCACACAATTTCATTTCTAATAAATTGCATACTATTTCTTTTTTTGGTATATTCCTTTCTTCTGAACTATAGGCTACAAATTACTACATTACGTTTTATTCTAGAACAATTTGGCACCATCATATATATCATTACTTTATTGTGTGAAAGCCCCATGCATCGCAAACATGACGCTAGTTAGCAAGCAAATGTCCTCTCAAACTGCTAGCACTTCTGTTACCAACACTGACTGGGTTGCCATTAGGTACGTGTTCCCCACCGCCAACTTGCCCATATGATCCCTTTACCACAACTGCAATGATTCGATCAGCATCAAATGTTGCATTGGTATGAAACTTTAAACCAATTAGGTAGAGTTGCCTCAGAGATGGAGGGGAGAGCAAATTATGCTGATTGTTGCCGATTGCAATTGGCTTTGACTTTGTTCGGGAAACTTTATTTATCAACCTCCCCTCCCCCACTATATATCTATCTCAAAAAACAAAAACCAAAACAAAACAAACAGGATTTTTTTCCCCCTCACACGTCAAGAAAAGGATGAATCTGAAACTGACTGTTATTCTAGATGTAAAAGCAAAGAAACAAAACTGTGGTACAAAAGAAACAGCATTTAAATGGAAAATAGACCTGCAGTCCTACTATAATTCCAATTCAACAACCGTCATGGCTAACATGAATCTCGTCTCTGTAATTACATTCCCTGTGAGTAATCCTCCTAACTACATCTTTCATCTTATTATCTACTCAAAAACATCCACAACAATTCAAATAATATGGAAGAACTTTCCCTTAACACCCTCTTTCTCAGCACTATAACTTTTCCTTACTCATGAACTACACCACATAACCACTTCTTTGACAATTCTAGCACAAGCGATCACATTCTTCTACCTTGTTGTATCTTTGGCATGTTCAAAAGGAGAAAATGCAAAGAGAGTTAAGATGAAGAATCCACGGAAACTAATTGAAATATATCAAAATTTTCTCATTCAAAAGGGATGGTGAAAGGAGAAAAATCCGTTTAAAAATATCAAAATTTGAATGGTGGTGGTGGTGGAGACACTCAGGGTACCCATATAATTTGTGGCAGTGGACCGTTATATGTTGGACTAGGTGGTGGTACCGAAGGTTGTGGGGGTGGTCAATATTCCACACATGGTGGGGGAGACGGAGGTGGTGGAGTTTCTATGCATGAAGATGAAGGTGGTGGTGAATTTGGTGGGGGCAGTGGAGAAGCGTTAGAATAAGGTGGAGGCGGAGTAGGTGAATGTGGTGGTGGTGGTGACTTAGAAGGACTTGGTGGAGGGGGTGGGGAAGAATACAAGGGAGGTGAAGGTGGTGGTGGTGGAGAGCGAACACAATATATTGGAGGAGGTGGTGAAGGTGGTGGTGGTGGTGGTGGTGATGGTGGTGAAAGCAGAGGTGGTGATGGCAGTGGCAGTGAAGGAGGTGGAGGTGAGTAAATTGGTGGCGGAGGTGGCAGTGATTTTGATGGAAGGGGTGGTGAAGAATACACGGGAGGTGAAGGTGGTGGTGGTGGTGGTGGTGGTGGAGAGCGAACATAGTATATTGGAGGAGGTGGTGGTGAAGGCAGCGGTGGTGACGGTGGTGGCATTGAAGGAGGAGGTGGAGGTGAGTAAATTGGTGATGGAGGTGGCGATGATGGTGATGTTGGAGGCAAAGAAGGAACAAATGGATGACATTTAAAAGCACTACAATTGAAGACATGCCTAGACAAAAACATTTTACACTGTAATGTTGATCTCTGCTTTGGCCTACCCCGCAAACAATTCCTTGTATCATCAAAACCCTCCAAATCCAAACACAAAGGCGGTTCACCAGTGAAATAATTATACTCATAACTAAAATTACGCAAACTCGGAAGCGAACACACACTGTCAGGTATAGTCCCTGAGAGCATATTATGAGCCACATTCAGCTCTTCCAAGCTCACCATTTCTCCCTATGTCTGAGGCAATTCACCCACTAGACTATTGTAGCTAACATCAAACACTGTCACATTCTTCAGCAACCCAATTTCCTTAGGCAAACATGACCTTAACCCACTATTTATAAGAATCACTTCGTTCAAAGTCTTTGACATGTTGCCTAGACTCGCAGGTACACACCCCTGGAAACTATTGTGCGCAAGAACCACGACGGAGACCGGTGAGTTCCCAAAAGTATCAGGGAGTTCAAAGGCAAACCTGTTATGGTTCATGAATATGGCATCAAGGTCTTTTTCAAAGAGAGCTTTAGGGACTTTACCTTCGAACTCATTGAATCGAAGGTCGAGATACTTCAGGCTTGGCAAACCAAGAACAACATAAGGGAATTTACCCGCAAAGCGATTGTTACTTAGATCAAGCTCGAACAGAAGCTTTAGTTTTTTGAAACTCTTTGGGACCGTATCACAAAACCTATTGGAGTTGATATGAAACAATGCAATATCTGAAAGGAGGCCAAGCTCTTCAGGGAGGTACCCAGCAATGTCAGCATGATTTAGGTCAATGCCAGCAACAGTTTGGATCGAAGGGTCATCAAGAGCTTTGGAGCAGAACACCCCGGTGTAGTTGCAAACATTGGATCCTACCCAGTTGGATGTGAAATTCAGAGGATCTGAAATGATGGCTAGTTTCCATGCATGGAGGGCAACGTAGGCATTCTTGAGTCTTGGGTTGTCAAAAACAAGGGAGTGTGGGACTGAGGCAAGCTCATTTCTTGAGCCAAACTTGTCTCTGTAATACAAGAGCTGTCTTTGCTTGATGTGTGAAGCTTGTGTGAGGACTGCATTGTTGGGAATATGGAATTGTTGAGTAGTGCTAGTGCTGAGGCAAAAGAGTGTGAGAAAAGTGAAGGATAGAAAAATGTGAATCTTTTCCTTCATCACACTCCAGTGAACATATATGGGATGGAGTTCTCTCTATTTGTTTGTTTGGTTTAGATTTTAGAGCTCTTGCTGGTTCTGAGAAAGATTGATGGGTCAAGATTTATACAGCAAAAATAGCCACAATGCGGCTTCTTTTTCTTTTTTGCTAGTCGTTTCCTTTTTTTTGATGGCAAGCTTTTGGTGCAACTCTTTTCACAATAATGCGGCTAAATTTTCTGGTCAAGAGTGGAATTTTCTCCGAAACCAAAAAGTTAGGAGCTAGAAATGTGAAAAGCTTGTTCAAAGTTTCTTGCAAGGAAAATATGTCACATAACATGGTTTTCTTTTTATTTAAAAAAAAAAAAGTGTTGTTATGTTGTTTGACTCATAATATGTGTAGGGTCACGTTTTTCAGGCCAAGCCCAAAATGAATGGGACCTTAGACTTTGAGCCCCTTACAATGAATTTGTAGAGAATGGGCCAAAGAGTTAGGCTTTAGCGTATGAATAACGGTCATCATGGTGCTCTTTACGATCAGATTGAGGCGGATCGGGTTCATTAGAGAGGGTTGGTCCTCGCCACGATTTGAGGAGCCTTCTTTGATGCCTCTGGTGTGTTGGGGGGTCTCCGCCCCGCCCTCCCTGTCTCTCTTTACTCCCTTTTTATAGTAGTTTCCTTCCTCCTGAATGGGGCCCTTAGAGTAAGTACTTGTCCCATCAGCCCTTCCCTCCAGTTGTTGGGAGTGGTTATAAGGATAGAGAAGTATGACCGTGTTAGGCGCATGGCCCTGAATGCGATAATAGCAGCCTTTCCTTTAAACACTTTCGTTGTTATTTTCTACTTTAGTACTCTTCCCGCTCCGTGGGATGATAGAGAGTGTCACTGCTGGTGGCAGGTCACTTCTCCTATCCTCGGCTACAATGTGCCGAGGAGGGCTCTCCCCGTGGCCGAGGAAGGGCTTTTCCTCCCCGCGATCGAGGAGGGATTTTTTCCTTGGGCTAGGCCTTTGGCCCAATATAAACATCGACATGGGCTTTCTGGTCTTTTACCCCCCCCTCACAATAGCCCCTCAAAATCCTGCTGTCCGGCTCCTCGGACGGAGAGGAGGGTTTTGGTGATATCGGGTCTCCGTCTCGGCTTGCCACGTCAGGCCCTCCACTAAAGGCTAGAGCCTCTTCGTTTGCCCAAGGCGCATTCTCGGCTGTGGGACATTCTTTTAATCTATCCAAGCCACGTTCCTGTTGTTTCGGTATACGAGGCGTGCTTTAATGGGGGTCCCTTCACGAGGTGACATAAATTCACCAGTTGAAGATGACTTTGGAAATTGAGCGAGATTTATTTCGCTTGTAATTCCTTTTAGGAGATTTGGGTGAATTGATTGCCACCAGGTTTGCCTCCTATTTAAGAAGTACGGTGGGGGATCATTCCCCTTATTTGCAGACCCTTTGAGCTTTTCAAATTCCTAACCCTCCAATTGTTCCCAAAGTCCCCATTACCAGTGTGACTGAGTTTTAGGAGGTGAAATGGTCAAGGCTAGGATGAGGGTGAAGGAACCACACCCTCTTCAGAAGCCTTAGGTAACTTCGAGATTCAGAATGGCCCGGTCAGGGCAAGGGAGACAAAGGCTCAAGACATTTTTTCTCCTCGATAAGGCAAGAAAGGAGCCTCTTCTTCCTTCAGCCAAAATCTGAAGCGAGTGGAGGTCGCATCAGATTTTTGGTGCGACAGCACTAGGACCTCCATCCGGTGCCGTGTGCCATGCACGTGAGGGCTTGGATTTCCCATCACTAGTACTTGCTCGATTGTTGCTAGAGCAGGTATGGGGATTTAGCATCCCCGCTTCTTCCTCTCTTCCATCACTGGTGCCATCCAGACTTGCCTAGTCGCTACTAGAGCAAGGTTGTGGACCAGGTGCCTCTGCTTCTTCTTCTCTTCCATCACTGGTGCCATCCAGACTTGCCTAGTCGCTGCTGGAGCAAGGTTGAAGGATCTATCGTCCCCGTGTATTCCCCTTGTTTCTTTTTTTATAGTTAGCTTATGATATAGGCTTGTCTAAACCCTTTTATGTATATTGTACTATCTCTTTATCTAATAAAAGATGATTTTATCGCATTTTATGTATCCTTTCTTTTCTGCAATA
The DNA here is from genome assembly GCF_001633185.2 of Quercus lobata. NCBI lineage: Eukaryota > Viridiplantae > Streptophyta > Magnoliopsida > Fagales > Fagaceae > Quercus > Quercus lobata. The sequence goes on along the minus strand of NC_044915.1, from coordinate 31,069,898 downwards.
ATTATTTTGTGAATGAATGTGCTGGTGTCTTTTCTTTCGATCCGTACTTAGAACCGATGCCCTTGTCGATAAGGAGTTATTACCTTGAATTTATCGAAACCCTACGGGCACAACAATGCCGACTTTAAATAAATTAGCTATATAGGACTAACCGAGATAACAGCCGCACGTTCTGTATTGCGAACGGGGTGACTGCCTGAGGGCGTGTAATCTAAAATAAACTGTCCGAGGGGGTCGCTGGGTACTAGGGTTCTTTTCCGCTTTTCCGATGATATTCGTAGCTTTAACTTGTTTTAGGTGTCTGGTCCGAGGACCGAGGCATGACTGTACTTGGTCTAAACACTCAGAAAGGCACCCTTGTGTGTTAACTCCCATAAGGCTGAGGGGCCGAGGACCATACGAGACCTCCATTCAGCCTCTTGAAGTTGCTAATTTTCCGTAGGTTTGAGTTTGAGGACCATGCAAGACCTTGGTTCTGTCTAGCACTTAGGCTCTTGGAGTGTCTGGTTTCCCCATAGGTTTGAGTCCGAGGACCATGCAAGACCTTAGTTCTGTCTAGCACTTAGGCTCTTGGAGTGTCTAGTTTCCCCATAGGTTTGAGTCCGAGAACCATGCAAGACCTTGGTTCTGTGTAGCACTTAGGCTTTTTGGAGTGTCTAGTTTCCCCATAGGTTTGAGTCCGAGGACCATGCAACACCTTAGTTCTGTGTAGCACTTAGGCTCTTGGAGTGTCTAGTTTCTCCACAAGTTTGAATCCGAGAACCATGCAAAACCTTGGTTCTGTCTAGCGCTTAGGCTCTTTGGAGTGTCTAATTTCCCTATAGGTTTGAGTTCGAGGACCATGCAACACCTTGGTTCTGTCTAGCACTTAGGCTTTTTGGAGTGTCTAGTTTCTTCATAGATTTGAGTTCGAGGACCATACAAGACCTTGATTCTGTCTAGCACTTAGGCACTTGGAGTGTCTAGTTTCCCCGTAGGTTTGAGTCCGAGGACCATGCAAGACCTTGGTTCTGTTTAGTACTTAGGCTCTTGAAGTGTCTAGTTTCCCCATAGGTTTGAGTCCGAGGACCATGCAAGACCTTGGTTCTGTCTAGCACTTAGACTTTTTGGAGTGTCTAGTTTCCCTATAGGTTTGAGTCCGAAGACCATGCAACACCTTGGTTCTGTCTAGCGCTTAGGCTCTTGGAGTGTCTAGTTTCCCCATAGGTTTAAGTCCGAAGATCATGCAAAACCTTGGTTTTGTCTAGGACTTAGTGTAACACCCCGATCCAATTTTTATAATTAAACTATATGTTTAAGTGGTTAAGTATGATTAATATTTTAAGCCACTTACTTACAAAGTATTTAATGAACACATTATTTTATAATGTCATTGAATAAGAATTTGTAAAGATTATAAATAATTGAAATGACTATTTGTATTATAAAAATATATTGAGCATGTACAAAACTATATTAGGTGGTTAAGTTGTGAGATATATATATATATATATATATATATATGCAAAGTGATATTATTTTGGTAGAAAAGTAAGTGTGAATGCAAAGATTATATATATATATATGAGTGTGAATGCAAGAAAAATAAAAAGTGGGTGGGATTTTTCTAGCCATACACGTATCCACCCCAATTTCCACTTCTCTTATCTGATTTTTGCTGCCCCAAAAGTCATCACACTTTTCTTTCTTTTTCTTGGCTGCATCAGATCAGAAGTCCAGCCCCTCTCTCTCTACTCCTTTTCCTCTTTCTTTGTTCTTCTTTCTCTCTTCTTCTGTTGCTTCTACACGGCAGCCCTCCCTTTCTCACCAACACAATATATTCCTCTCTAAAGAAGAAATTAAAGGGTTAACACTAAAATTTCAGCTTCCGAGTTTGTGGGTAAGTAATCAAACCTTCATTTGTTTATTTCTATTTCTTTATCTTCTATCCTGATTTTATAGGCTGAATTATGATTCTGTTTTAGTGATTGAAGATTTGATGATATTTTGATCAGTTGAATGCTTATTAGGGTATTTTAATATGTATACTATAGGTATAAAAATACCCAAATTAAATTAAGACCTATTGCTATTTGTTGATGATTTTGTAAGATTATGTACTGAAGCTGTCTCTGTGACAGATTTGATGTTTACTACAAGAAAATTATGTATTAAATTGTATATAGTGAATTTGAATGCTTGGGATAATTCCTATGAAACCTAAGACAATTATGGTTGTTATGGAAGTGGTCTCACAGAATTTTGATTAACATAAAAATAATGGTTTAATTTATAAATTGCATGAATTTCTGACAGGACAGATTTGAGTATGCTGTCTTGCGTGATTTTTAATAAATCATGGGTTTATGTTTTGACTCCGAAATTTTTATAGTATATACTGAACATACAGGAGAGTAGTTCTGTAAATTTTCATGACAATTGGATGTGTTTGAGCAGCCCGTTTGTATTTTACAAATGGAGCCTATGCTGCTGGAACAGAACAGTGAGTAGTAAGGGACATGTCTAAATTTGTGGATTTAATTATCAAGTTAGGGTGAATGTTTTGAGCTATAATTTAATATGCTTGTCTTTTGGTATGTCTCGATCATAGATTAATTTTGTGTAGCTTGTTTTGAGGTTTATTACTCAAAGGAAGGGGTTCTAAACCATGAGACGGTTGTATGTATGAAGCTGTTTTGCCCGACGTGTTGTATGTTATCATATGAATGTATATAGTTACATGATCATGCTTAAAAGATTTTATATTTGTGCATGCATTATTGCCTGACCTTAAAGCACCTTTTGAAACAAAGTTGGCTCTTTTAGAGATATGGGATTAATATAAGAATGTTGGTTTCTCTAGGATTTTGTACTTGTTGTTGATGAATGTATTTTTTGTTTGTGGGAACCTCGTTGAGGTGGGATTAGGACTTCCTTGATTCTAAGAGATAGGCTTTGAGATAAATGTGAAGTTTATGATAAGGAATTATGGATAGTAATAAGTTTTGAATTATGGTTTAGGTGTTACCAGTATCCAAGCCTAAGCTCCTTCGACTTTAGGCTCTCGGTTCCTCTGCTTTCAGGTAAAGGATAAGTTATATGGGCATTTGGTAAGTCATGAGGTTATTTTAAAGTATATTATGCATTAAAATGTTTTTGATTAGAGATATGGCATGTAATCATTATTCTGACAAAGATATGTTCGTGAGCTTTCGAAAAACTTATGTATATGATTTAAGCATATTGATGCTATTATTGATTCCACGAACATGATGTTTAATGAAAAGAATGGAAATGCTATGATTATGAAATGTTATACAAAAGAAGAAATTTCAGTATGATGTAAAGTATGAAATGTTTTCGGGTTATGTCCTCTGGTAATCTGAACTCGGCTAGTAGGGGTTAATTACTGGCTTTCCATGGAAATATGTTATCTGTTTGGCCATTTAAAGTAGAGGAAATGGGGCTGCCCGTAACTCTAGGCCATTTAAAGTAGAGGAAATGGGGTTGCCCGTAACTCTAATCTGACTAAGGCCTTCTCCCCAATGTGTACGGATGGCGGGGAGGAACAAAACCTGGAGGAGATGTGCCATCAGGCCTCTCAAAAGGGACAATATCATGCACACGAGGTTTTCCAAATGTGATGAGGCCTTCTCTGTACAGCTTATCAGACATGGACTAACCAATATGATATGAACAGCTATGTTATGTTATTAATCATGAGAGAATTATTTTATTTAAATGCATTATGAAAAGTTAAAAGCTCTCATGAAAATAAGAAGTTTCTGATGAAAAGAAAGCTGTTCATTAAAGATAAAAATTTCTGAAATTCTGTTATGCTATAAAGGTAAAGTTTCTGATGAAAGTACAAGTTTTGTTAAAAAGTTATCAGATATCTGTTTTTATGAAACGTTAAGTTTTATGATCATGAAAGTTATGGTATTCTATGAGAAGAAGTTTATAAATAAAAGTTTTCTTATTAGTGAAGATGTTTCTAGTTGAATACAAAGTTGCCGATTATCTGATTTGAGTTGAAATGATTATTTTGTAATGAGAATATATATAGGGCGACTTTGTAAGAAATGAAAGAAGTTTAATCCGAAAGGTTTTGGTAATATTAAACCGATAAGAAAAAGGAGAACAATTATTTTCTATGATGAGCGTATAAGCTGTTATTATGAATAGTATAAAATACTATGCATGGAAAGATGTTCTCCTGTTCGAATATTCATAGAATGAAATGATTTTGTTACATGCATCCTTATTAAATTCTCATATATCTTACCTTTACTGAGCTGTGTAGCTCACCCCTTCCACTCTTTCAGTTAGCAGGTTTTATTTTGGAGCAGAGGGAGCCTTAGTCGAGTTTTGGAAGGAGCTGGTTTAGTTTTATATGTATAGATCCTAAATTAGCAATATGATGTTTAGATTTGTAGTATCCTGTATTTTAGGATCTAAAGAAAGTTGTGTATCTTAAAATACTAGGAGATGTATTATGTGAAAGTGTGGAAATTAAATGATTGGTGGTTTAAGTTATATTTTGAGTACAGTATAGATGCTCTGACTTTCAAGTGAAAAGTGATATCAAGAAGTAAAGAAACAACAAAATTGTTCTGAAAATAAAAAGAGAAGCTTTTGGAAAAGTTTTGTAAAAGTTAAGTTGGTTCTTGTTAATATCAGGTTTAAACTTGATATTAGCATGCTGGTCATGGTCACAAATCCGGGTATCGGGTTTGGGGCGTGACACTTAGGCTCTTGGAGTGTCTAGTTTCCCCATAGGTTTGAGTCCAAGGACCATGCAAGACCTTGGTTCTGTCTAGCACTTAGGCTCTTAGAGTGTCTAGTTTCCCCATAGGTTTGAGTCTGAGGACCATGCAAGACCTTGGTTCTGTCTAGCACTTAGGCCCTTGGAATGTCTAGTTTCCCTATAAGTTTGAGTCCGAGGACCATGCAAGACCTTGGTTCTATCTAGCACTTAGGCTTTTTGGAGTGTCTAGTTTCCCCATAGGTTTGAGTCCGAAGACCATGCAAGACCTTGGTTCTGTCTAGCACTTAGGCTCTTGGAGTGTCTAGTTTCCCCATAGGTTTGAGTCCGAGGACCATGCAAGACCTTGGTTTTGTCTAGCACTTCAAGAGATTCTGGTTTAGCCCTCTGCTCCCCTGTCCGTAGGGGATTCAACGGACCAGAATATTAAGGATCTCAAGAGTTAGCCCCTTGACAAGTGCATGGGGGCGCATATCTGATGTTTGAAGCCCCTTGAACTGCGTTGTCTAGTGATCCTCCCCTCGTAATGAATCATTTCAAAGCGTGACCCAAAACGGAGGCTGAGCTATGATGATGGCGGTGTGTTCCTGGAAATGATGGGGGGCTTCCGTGCAGCTCGCATCACTACCAAAACTATCCTCCCGAGGGATTTTTGTAGCTTGACCGTGACTAACCGTCATATTCGTCAACGCATAAGCTCTCCCCACAGACGGCGCCAATTGTAAAGTCATGTTTTTCAGGCCAAGCCCAAAATGAATGAGACCTTAGACCTTAAGCCCCTTACAATGAATTTGTAGAGAATGGACCAAAGAGCTGGGCTTTAGCGTATGCACAATGGTCATCATAGTGCTCTTTACGATCAGATTGAGGTAGATCGGGTTCCTCAGAGAGGGTTGGTCCTCGCCATGGTCTAGAGAGCCTTCTTTGATGCCTTTGGTGTGTTGGGGGGTCTCCGCCCTGCCCTCCCTGTCTCTCTTTGCTCCCTTTTTATAGTAGTTTCCTTCCTCCTGAATAGGGCCCTTAGAGTAGGTACTTGTCCCATCAGCCCTTCCCTCCAGTTATTGGGAATGGTTGTAAAAATAGAGAAGTATGGCCATGTCAGGCGCATGGCCCTGAATGCGATAATGACAGCCTTTCCTTTAAACACTTTCGTTGTCCTTTCCTGCTTTAGTACTCTTCCTGCTCTGTGGGATGATAGAGAGTGTCACTGCTGGTGGTAGGTCACTTCTCCCATCCTCGGCTACAATGTGCCGAGGAAGGCTCTCTCCGTGGCTGAGGAAGGGCTTTTCCTTCCCGCGACTGAGGAGGGATTTTTCCCTTAGGCTGGGCCTTTGGCCCAATATAAACATCGACATGGGCCTGCTGGTCTTTTACCCCCCCCCCCCCCCCACAATATGTTTTTCATCTTTAATTTGCACATGCCCAAAATATATATATACATGGATTGTAAGGAAAATTTGAAAATTTTGATAAATACAATACTAATGAAGGATTTGAATCTTGGATGTCTTGAAAATATTAAAAAATGATAGCAGGTTGAACGGTTGGTGGTTTGTAACTTATAAGTTATTAAAACTAAACCTTTTTTTAAAAAAAAAAAAAAAAAAAAAATCTATTGGCTAGGAATTGGTATAATAAGTTAGGCTTTGTTTGGGTGGTGAGTTATCTATCACTCATCACTCAAATATCTTCACTCTTATCCTATAACTCATTTTTTATTACTCAAAAATCCCCAAAACACACCCCAACGTTTTTTGGCACCTAAACCCGATTCAGTTTCCAATCCGAACACTCAAAAAACTCACCTTTTTATGGGACCCACTCACTGGCCATTGTGCAATGCACACAGAACGGCTACCCGTAGATTCCTTCTCTTTTGTTTGCATTATCCTTACTCCTTCTCTTTTATTTTCCTTATTTCCTTGGTCTTATTTCCTTTAGCAAAAAAAAAAAAAAAACTCCAAAGGTGTCGAACCTAGCATGTCATCTCCTCCATCTTCACCCAACTGCGCCAAAGCCATGGTCCTTCCTACATCATCTTCCTCCTTCCTTGTACCTGAAACCGAACCCACTAAGTACCTCTACACCTCCTTCCTCCATCGTCAGCCCTAAAAAACCCGGTTGCAACCCTAAAACCTCTTTCTTCAAAAGAAAGTGAAGTGTGAAAAAAGGAAAAAAGTTGGTTGTGTAGAAAAGTGATTTATGGCCGTTGGGGGGAGTAAAGGCTAAGACCAATGAGACAACATTGTGACTATGGTGCCCAACTTGTGAGGGAAATTACTATCATGCTATTGTAACTCAATTTTTATAACTTGAAAACAACATTTTTTTTGTTTCTGAATTCACTAACTCATAACTCAAAAATGTGAGATATAAGTTATGGAAACAAAAAATGGAAACAGAGCCAAACAAGCATTGCATGCATGAGACCCACATATTTTGAGTGATGAGTTATTGAAAACCATAAATCCAAACAACTCCTTAATAACTTAACATTCCATTATGGTTTAGTATTGCTTTTCTCTATTATCATCACATTTTTCTTCATTAATCCTACTATATAGTTTTTGATGATACCGAAAAATCAACAGTAAGTTACACGGTCCTCACGTGCTCGAAACAACACCTGCACAACACAAAAAGAGAAGACCTCACAAAGAGCACCGGTGTGGTGCCGGCCAAGTACCCTCCAAAGGTCAAGTTAGAATTTCTCACAACTCTAGAGTGCCAGAGCGGGTAAATCATGTGTACCATGGTTAGTGAGGGTCTTGAGACTTTTATAGTAGTAAAAGGTTGACCTCTCTGCCTTGGTTTGGAAGTCTTTTCTTTATAAGAGTCCTCATAAGCGTATTTTGCGAAAGCCTTTCCTTGTAGGAGACTAACACTTGCCATGGGGTACAAGATGTTTCCTTATACATGCATACGTGGAGGCCAAGCTAGGATTATACCAAAACCGTCAATCTTATGTATCCCATTTAGCTTAGTGTCGTCAGCTTTCCGTCTTCACCAACTAACATCGTCAGCTTAAAGCTATAGACTCCCTATTGTTATTTGTTAGTGGGCACAAAACAAACTGTCGAGTTTGATTGGAACGTCACCTTGCGTCCATCCCATAAATGAGTATATTTACAATTTTATCCTTATCAACTGCCCCTTACTTCATAGCTTCGTCAACCCAAGCTGACGAGGTATGGAGTTTATTACTTGATTTTCCTTTACTCAAGAGAGAGAGAATCATTCATGGGCGATTACCTCGAGCAGCCTTTATTTAATGTTCGGACACGTGTTAAGACTCAATTGGCTCCGCTTCTGGTACGAGGGCATTGCTTCGTCTTCTATGCATATCCTCCTTTATATATACCTTGCCTCCTTCTCATTTTCTTCTATTTTGCTGTTGCTGATTGCCAGAGCGAACCCATCACTCTAAGAGCTTTGCCCACACCAACTTGCTTTAACCAAAACCGTCATCCTTCAAGAGTTCGTCAGTTTTACTTGGTAAGTCACTTCTGCCACTGTTCAAAAAATTTTTATTTTGGTTGTCCTATAAATTTTTTGAGAGTCCATTAACTTACGTTCTTAGAATACATCCGTCGCTTATAGGTAAACAGATGTCTAGAAAGGCGACGAGTGAACAGTCGTTGGTCCGCGAGGGAGCGGGCTACGAGGAGGTCTTTGGTTCAAGTCATGAGCCTGAAAACTTCTCCTGGTCGTCAGATAGGGAAACGTCAGCCCAATCTCTTGACAAGGAAATTGGAAGTTATGGAGAGGAAGGTGAGGAAGAGATAGTAAGTGAGGAGGGTGAAGTTGAGGAGGAAAAGGAGAGAGATAGTGACGGAGACGAAGATGAAGGTGACAAGGAATCCTATGAGGGGACTTCAGGAAGTCCTGGAGGCAACCATCCCTTCATCCTTCCCGAGGATTGGACCGTCAATAAATTTTTACCAAAGATGAGTGACAGGGTCTTTAAGGAGTTGCGTTCTCGTTACCAAATCCCATATCATATCCCAATCCGTCTCCCTAGGAAAGACGAAAGGTGCTATTCGGGGAGGACTGCAAATGTCGGCATGTACGATGCCATGTCTACTACGGGGCTTAGACTACCACTAACGACTTTGCACCGTAAGCTGGCTGACTTCCTGGGTTTATCTGTCAGCCAAATTGCTCCGAACGCCTGGAGGATCTTCATAGGTGTTGAGATCCTATGGGGTAGTTTAAGTGGAGGGAACCGTCAGCTCTCATTGGACGAGTTCTTCTATTGCTACAAACCCTAGCACTTGTTTCTTCTAAAGGTACATATCATTTTGCCACCTAGGAGAAGGACTTGAGATTAGTGTCTGATATGCCAGACTCTAATAAGAACTGGAAAAGTAAATATTTTTTTGTCATGGGGACGGATTGGGTGTGTTGTCAGGAAGAATGAGCGACAATGTCGCACAATTATTTTGACAACACTTGGGCTTTTGTTAAGGATTCAGGTTAATCCCGTTTGTTCTTTTTCCTTTGTTTGTTTGTTCCAAGCTTTTAACACCGTCTATTCCCCTTGTTTTTTAGCTAGCATTCGTCCTCATATTACAGAGGAGCAAGAGGACTTTATTCGCCGGGTAATAGAAATTTCATTGGACAAGTGGAAGTGTCGGGATCTCATCACACTCGACACTTTGTACGCTTTGTAATGACCCAAGGAAAAGCGCTAGTCACATATGCGCTATACCTCAAAAAGACTAGTTACAATTGAGACTCCTTGCAGTTGTTAATAAAACTCAGTTCAACCCAGTAAATACCTGATGTGGGACTCATCACACACCTACACACATCACACAATCAATTAAATTGGAGCATCACAATCTCCCCCACTTAAATTCCTAACATCCTTGTTAAGGCCCACTTTGTGGAGTAGTGTCTCCGAGTCCACACGGGGTTACCGGGCCAGTTCTGATACCATATGTAACGACCCAAGAAAAAGCGCTAGCTACATCTGCGCTATACCTCAAAAGGACTAGTCACAATTGAGACTCCTTGTAGTTGTTAATAAAGCCTAGATCTACCCAGTAAATACTCGATGTGGGACTCATCACACACCCACACACATCACGTAATCAATCAAATTAGGGCATCACAATCTCCCCCACTTAAATCCCTAACGTCCTCATTAGGGCCCACTTTGTAGGGTAGTGTTTCCGAGCCCACACGGGGTTACCAGGCCGGCTCTAATACCATATGTAATGACTTAAGGAAAAGCGCTAGCCACATCTGTGCTATACCTTAAAAGGACCAGTTACAATTGAGGCTCCTTGTAGTTATTAATAAACCCCAGATCTACTCAGTAAATACCTGATGTGGGACTCATCACACACCCACACATATCACACAATCAATCAAATTGGGGTATCACAATCTCCTCCACTTAAATCCCTAACGTCCTCGTTAGGGCCCACTTTGTGGGGTAGTGTCTCTGAGCCCACACAGGATTACTGGACCGACTCTGATACCATATGTAACGACCCAAGGAAAAGCGCTAGCCACATTTGCGCTATACCTTAAAAGGACTAGTTACAATTGAGGCTCCTTGCAATTATTAATAAAGCTTAGTTCAACCCAGTAAATACTCGATGTGGGACTCATCACACACCCACACACATCACACAATCAATCAAATTAGGGCATCACAATCTCCCTCACTTAAATTCCTAACGTCCTCGTTAGGGCCCACTTTGTGGAGTAGTATCTCCGAGCCCACACGGGGTTACCAGGCCGGCTCTGATACCATATGTAATGACCCAAGAAAAAGCGCTAGCCACATCTGCGCTATACCTCAAAAGGACTAGTCACAATTGAGGCTCCTTGCAGTTGTTAATAAAGGTCAGATCTACTCAATAAATACCCGATATGGGACTCATCACACACTCACACACATCACACAATCAATCAAATTGGGGTATCGCAATCTCCCCACTTAAATCTCTAACGTCCTCGTTAGGGCCCACTTTGTGGGGTAGTGTCTCTGAGCCCACACAGGATTACCTGACCGGCTCTGATACCATATGTAACGACCCAAGGAAAAGCACTAGCCACATTTACGCTATACCTCAAAAGGACTAGTCACAATTGAGGCTCCTTACAGTTGTTAATAAAGCTCAGTTCAACCTAGTAAATACCCGATGTGAGACTCGTCACACACCTACACACATCACACAATCAATCAAATTGGGGCATCACAATCTCCCCCACTGAAATTTCTAACGTCCTCGTTAGGGCCCACTTTATGGAGTAGTGTCTCCGAGTCCACACGGGGTTACTGGGCCGGTTCTGATATCATATGTAACGACCCAAGGAAAAGCGCTAGCCACATCTGCGCTATACCTTAAAAGAACTAGTCATAATTGAGGCTCCTTGTAGTCGTTAATAAAGCTCAGATCTACCCAGTAAATACTCGATGTGAGACTCATCACACATCCACACATATCACGCAATCAATCAAATTGGGGCATCACAATCTCCCCCACTTAAATCCCTAGCGTCCTTGTTAGGGCCCACTTTGTGGGGTAATGTCTCTGAGCCCACATTAGATTACCAGGCCGGTTCTGATACCATATGTAACGACCCAAGGAAAAACGCTAGCTACATCTGCGCTATACCTCAAAAGGACTAGTCACAATTAAGTCTCATTGTAATTGTTAATAAAGCCCAGATCTACCTAGTAAATACCCGATGTGGGACTCATCACACACCCACACACATCACACAATCAATCAAATTAAGGCATCACAATCTCCCCCACTTATATCCCTAACGTCCTAGTTAGGGCCCACTTTGTGGGGTAGTGTCTCTGAGCCCACACTGGATTACCGGACCAGCTCTGATACCATATATAACGACCCAAGGAAAAGCATTATCTACATTTGTGTTATACCTCAAAAGGACTAGTCACAATTGAGGTTCCTTGTAGTTGTTAATAAAGCCTAGATCTACCCAGTAAATACTCGATGTGGAACTCATCACACACTCACACACATCACGCAATCAATCAAATTGGGGCATCACAAGTAGGGTCCTTCCCAATTAGAGTCGAGCTTTCCTTGGGTAGGGTCTCTAGCAGCGCCCATGACCTTTCTCAAAACAAGATCTCCGACCTGAAAGTCTCTGTGTCAGACTTGGGAGTTGTAGTGCCTAGCCATACGGTTCTGGTATCGTGCGAGCCTTTGTTCTACTGTCACCATGACTTCGTCAACTAGATCAAGCTGTACACACATAGCCTCATCATTTTTTCTTTCATCATTGTTGTCCACCCTGTAGCTTGTGAGTCCGACCTCGGCTGGAATAATTGTTTCGCTTCCGTATGTTAGCCGAAATGGTGTTTCTCCTATAGACGTCCTTATTATTGTCCTATACGCCCATAGTATGCTCGGCAACTCTTCAGGCCATATATCCTTTGCCCCCTCGAGCCGAGTTTTGACAATTTTGAGCAAGGATCAGTTCGTGACTTCAACCTGTCCATTTGCTTAAGGGTAGGTGGGGGAGGAGTAGTGATTTCTGATCCCTAACTGTGAGCAAAAGTCCTGGAAAGAGTCGTTGTTGAATTGTTTCCCGTTGTCTGAGACTAAGACTCTAGGGATCCTAAACCTGCATATGATGGACTTCCAGACAAAGCTCTTCACGTTCTTTTCCATAATGGTGGCTAAGGCTTCAGTTTCCACCCATTTCGTGAAGTAGTCTATGCCCATTATCAGGAACTTCAACTGTCGCACCGCTATCGGGAATGGCCCCATGATGTTTAACCCCCATTGAGCGAACGGAGATAGGGCTGTCATAGGGGTCAGCTCTTTGGATGACTGTCTGATGATATTGCTGAATCTTTGGCATTTGTCGCAAGTTTTGACATAAGTCTAAGCATCTTTTTGCATGGCGGGCCAATAGTACCCTGCTCGAATTAGTTTGTGTGCCAACGATCGTGATCCTGAGTGGTTTTTGCAGATCCCTTTGTGGACTTTTCTCATGACGTAGTCCGCTTCCTCAGGACCCAAACACCTTAGGTATGGGGGAGAGAAGCCTCTCTTATATAAGATGTCCTTCATCATGATAAACCGCGCTGCTTGGACCTTCAACTTTCTTGTAGCCTCCCTTCCGTCTAGTAAGACGCCATCTTTCAAGTAAGAGATTAACGACGTGGTCCAATTGCTTTCGTAACTTATCTCCTGCACATTGACGAAATCTATTAGTGGAGAAAGCTGAACAAAATAGAGTACATTATCAAGGGTAGTCATATGTTCAGCTGAAACGGCTTTGGCAAGGCGGTCGGCTTGCTCGTTCTCTCCTCTGGGGATATGGATAATTTTGGCCTTCAGCTCATTTACCCTTCTCCTTACTTGGTCCAGATATCTCTTCATCCTTTCGCCTCTGCATTCATAATCCCCGTTTACTTGGTTAGTGACGACCTGAGAGTCGCAATAAAGAACCACTCTTGCGGCTCCTACTGCTTTGGCGAGATCAAGCTCTGCCACTAAAGCTTTGTATTCCGCTTCGTTGTTGGTGGTAGGGAAGTTAAGACGGACCATACATTCGATCTGGTCTTCATCAGGAGAGAGAAGCATGACACCTGCACCCCCAGCTTGCTTGTTGGACGACCTGTCTGTATGTATACTCCATTGCGGACATTCATTTGCCCCCTTGTCTTCCCCGTTGGTGAACTTTGCTATAAAGTCAGCGACAACCTACCCATTGATGGCAATGCAAGAGCAGTACTGAATGTCAAACTCACTCAATTCTATCGCCCATAGTGCCAACCGGCCGACAGCTTCAGGGTTGTTCATCGCCCGTCGTAAGGGCTTGTCGGTTAGGACAATTACCATATGGGCTTGGAAGTACGACTTGAGCTTACGGGCTATTGTAACTAAAGTGAAGACGAGTTTTTCCATGGGTGGATACCTTTCCTCTACACCACGAAATACCCAGCTGGCGTAGTATACAGGCTTTTGGACCTTGTCTTCTTCTATGACCAAGGCCGCGCTAACGGCTGCCGGCTGCCGGGGAGATAGCCAAATACAAGAAGAGCTCTTCCCCTAATTGCAAAGGGCTTAACAGTGATGGAGAAGAAAGGTAGGCCTTTAGCTCCTCGAATGCTTGCTAACACTCAGCAGTCCATTCAAAAGATTTCTTCAGCGTGCGAAAGAAGGGTAAATATTTATCCGTCGCTCTTGATACGAACCTGTTCATTCGATCTGGTCTTCATCAGGAGAGAGAAGCATGACACCTGCACCCCCAGCTTGCTTGTTGGACGACCTGTCTGTATGTATACTCCATTGCGGACATTCATTTGCCCCCTTGTCTTCCCCGTTGGTGAACTTTGCTATAAAGTCAGCGACAACCTACCCATTGATGGCAATGCGAGAGCAGTACTGAATGTCAAACTCACTCAATTCTATCGCCCATAGTGCCAACCGGCCGACAGCTTCGGGGTTGTTCATCGCCCGTCGTAAGGGCTTGTCGGTTAGGACAATTACCATATGGGCTTGGAAGTACGACTTGAGCTTACGGGCTATTGTAACTAAAGTGAAGACGAGTTTTTCCATGGGTGGATACCTTTCCTCTACACCACGAAATGCCCAGCTGGCGTAGTATACAGGCTTTTGGACCTTGTCTTCTTCTATGACCAAGGCCGCGCTAACGGCTGCCGGCTGCCGGGGAGATAGCCAAATACAAGAAGAGCTCTTCCCCTAATTGCAAAGGGCTTAACAGTGATGGAGAAGAAAGGTAGGCCTTTAGCTCCTCGAATGCTTGCTAACACTCAGCAGTCCATTCAAAAGATTTCTTCAGCGTGCGAAAGAAGGGTAAACATTTATCCGTCGCTCTTGATACGAACCTGTTCAGGGCGGCTACTTTTCCATTTTAACTCTGCACTTCTTTCACGTTCTTCCGGGGGGGGGGGGGCATCTCTACTATAGCCTTGATCTTGTCTGGGTTGGCCTCGATACCTCTTTGAGACACCACAAAGCCTAGGAATTTTCCCGCTGTCATTCCGAATGCACACTTACTCGGATTAAGCTTCATGTTGTAGAAGCTAAGGGTGCCAAATGTTTCCTCGAGATCCTTTAAATGGTCATCTTCTTTTCGACTTTTTACTAACACGTCGTCGACATAGACCTAAACATTCCTTCCGATTTGGTTTGCAAACATCTTGTTCATGAGCCTTTGATACGTTGCACCCGCATTCTTAAGGCCGAATGACATTACTTTGTAACAAAAAAGACCTTGGCTGGTAACAAATGAAGTCTTCTCCTGATCCGCCTCATCCATCCGGATCTGATTGTACCCTGAAAAGGCGTCCATGAAACTCAGTAGCTGGTGCTGAGCTGTAGAATCTACCAGTACGTCGACTCGAGGGAGAGGGTAGCTATCACTGGGGCATGCTTTGTTTAGATCCGTAAAGTCTATGCACATCCTCCATTTCCTGTTAGCTTTCTTGACCATTACTACGTTTGCTAGCCAATCGGGATAGCATACTTCCCTGATGAAGCCCGTCTCTTGTAATTTTTCGACTTCTTCTGCTATTGCTTGGTCTCGTTCTTGGGCGAATACTCGCTTCTTCTGTCGAATAGGTGAAAAAGAAGGCGACACATTCAGCCTATGTACCATGACTGACGAATTGATTCCTGGCATGTCTTCATGACTCCAGGCAAACACGTCCTGGTTCTCTTTGAGGATGGCTATGAGAGCTAGGTGAACCATTGGGCTAGCGAGAGTGTCGATCTTCGTGGTTCTGTCTAATCTAGAGCTATCGAGGGGTATCTCCTCGAGCCTCTCTACAGGTTCCGCCCCCATCCGCTGTTCTTCTATGTTCATGGTCTGTAGATGGTCGTCCATCTCCAGCATCGCAATATAGCATTTATACGCAGTTACCTGATCTCCTCGCAATTCCCCTACTCCGTACTTAGTGGGGAATTTAATCATCAAGTGGTAGGTTAAAGTTATGGCCTTCCATGAGTTTAGGGTTGGTCGTCCTATGATGGCATTGTAAGCGGAGGAGCAATTGACAACAAGGAATGTAACATCCCTAGTGATTTGCTGAGGATAATCCTCAATTGTTATGGGCAATGTGACTACGCTAAGGGGGTACACTTTTGTTCCTCCAAACCCAACGAGTGGAGCGTTGGTTGGAACTAGACATTCTCTGTCGATCTGCATCTGTTGGAACGCTGGGTAGTAGAGAATTTCTGCGGAACTTCCATTGTCAACTAAAACCCGGTATGTGTTATAATCTCCTACTCGGATGCCAACGACCAGCGCGTCGTCATGCGGGTGATGAAGATGTCGAGCATCTTCTTCCAAGAAACCAATAATTGGGTTATCGACCCATGGCATCTTCGGGATGGCACCTATTAGCTGAACGTTCTGGACCATTCTGAGATAAGTCTTTCGAGCCTTCTTGGACGAACCGATGGTCGTCGTGCCTCTCACAATCATCCTTATGTCTCCTAAGGGTGGTTTGGGATACTCGTTGTCCCGTTGGGGGGCTTGCTCTTAAGGAAGCAGATCTGTTCTCTCTTTGCTGACGAACTTCTGTAACTTCCCTTGCCTGATAAGGGCTTCGATCTGTTGTTTTAAGTCGTAGCAATCGGCCGTGTCATGACCATGATCACGATGGAAACGGCAGTATCTGTCTCTAGACTATTTGTTGGGATCTCCCTTTAGCTTTCCGGGGAAGGTTGAGGCTCCTTCGTCTTTGATTTGCATTAGTACTTGGTCAATTGGGGCAGTCAGCAGGGTGAAGCTTGTGAACCTCCCTGCAGAGGGCTTAGAGCACCTGTCATCCCTTCGCTCTCCAGTTCTTGCCATCTTTCGACCTCTGTCCTGTCGCGTGTCTTCCTGCCTCTCTCTCTTCTTAGGCTTTTCCTCTCAAGCCAGCAGCGCATCTTCGACATTTATGTACTTGGTGGCCCAGTAAAGTACATCCGACATGGTTTTCAGGTCGTTCTTGTATAAAGAAAACAGAAACTTACATTTCCACAACTCGTTTGTGAAGGCTGCTACAAGTATTTTGTCGTCAGCTTCATCGATCGAGAGCACTTCCTTGTTAAAACAGGCTATGTAAGATCTCAACGTCTCGTCCTCTCGTTGTCTGATACTCATCAAGCACACAGTAGACTTTTTATACCTAGGCCCCCCAATAAAGTGCAAAGTGAACTGGGCACTTAGCTCCTTAAAAGTACTGATGGAGTTAGGCGTCAGCCGGCTGAACCAAATTCTCGCAGGACCCTTTAGCGTTGTAGGGAAGGCCCTACATATGATCTCATCTGCTACTCCTTAAAGGTGCATCAAGGTTTTGAAAGTCTCTAGGTGATCAAGAGGGTCCTTGGTTTCGTCGTAACTTTCTATCTATGGCATGCAAAACTTCTGCGATAGGGGGAAGGAGTTGATGGATATGGTGAAAGGCGAATCGGTTTGGTGGATCAGATCGTCGAGGTCGCTGGACACCCATCCTTTGAGGGCATTCATCATAAGGTCCATCCGTTCCTTCATCATTTACATCTCTGCGACAATGTGAGGAGAAGCTGTGTCTGTGATGGAAGGACGGCTCATGTCTCATCGCTCCGGTCTACTTAGGGCATTACTACCTTCCGACCCCTTTCGGTCTCTCCTCTTAGCACTGGTACCTTCTTAGTCTTCCTCTTGGGTACCTATAACGACGTTCTTCTGCCGTAGCTGTTCTTCAAGGTCCTGATTCTGTTTGGTGAGACATTCCATTGTTGCTGTGAGGGATTGGACCTGCCTCTCTAGTAGGGATGGCAGTTTTTCCCCGCCCCGCATAACTCGCCCCTCTCCGTTTCGCCCCACGCGGGTTTTCCCCGCCCCGCAAAGGCGGTAGGGCGGGGATGGGGCAAAATTTTAGCCCCGCACCACGGGGCGGTGCAGGGATGGGTTTAGGCTTTTTAGACCCACCCCACCCCGCCCCTCTCCGTCCCCGCCCCACCCCGTGTTACTAAAAGTTATAATTGTAAAATTTTCATATCCTAAAACCCTACTATTTAAACAAACATATTAATATTAACATATTTTATTCTACCAAATGTGATTCTCTACCTTTATTTTATTGTGTTATACTATGAGATTTTTATTTATTTATTTATTTTTAATGATTGTCTTTTAAACACTTGGATATATTATTCAATTTTTTTCTAAAAATTGATTTGATTTGATGAGATAAATTTAGTTGTAATTTCAAGTATATTTTTATTAATGAAATAGGTTTCATTAAAAAAATTGTACTAGTTGTAAGACAAATTAACAAAAAGTAGAGTTTTATGGGGTGGGGCGGGGCTTCGTGAGGCCCCAAGGGGCGAGGATGGGGTGAGAAAGTATTCCCCGTCATGCGGGGAGGGGCGGGGATGGGGTAAGACAAAACCATGTGGGGCGGGGACGAAGACCCCATCCTTCGGCCCCGCCCCACCCCATTGCCATCCCTACTTTCTAGGGCAGTGGGTAGCGGTTCGTCTCCCTAAACGTTATTGGTGGTTGCCATTGAGCGAGTAAGTACCATGCAACTCTTCGTCCGGGAAGTGATAATATGGCTTACAAATCGCAATGTTCCCACAGACAGCGCCAACTGATGATGCCGAAAAATCAACAGTAAGTTACGTGGTCCTCACGTGCTTGAAATAACACCTACACAACACAAAAAGAGAAGACCTCACAGAGAGCACCGATGTGGTGCCGACCAAGTACCCTCCGAAAGTTAAGTTAGAATTTCTCACAACTCTAGAGTGCCAGAGTGGGTAAATCATGCATATAGTGGTTAGTGAGGGTCTTAGGGCTTTTATAGTAATAGAAGGTTGACCTCTCTACATTGGTTTGGAAGTCTTTTCCTTAAGGAGTCCTTATAAGCGTATTTTGCAAAATCATTTCCTTGTAGGAGACTAACACTTGCTGTAGGGCACAAGATGTTTCCTTATACGTGCATACGTGGAGGCCAAGCCAAGATTATACCAGAACCGTTAATCTTATGTATCCCCTTCAGTTTAGTGTCGTCAGCTTTTCGTCTTCACCAACTAACCTCGTCAGCTTAAAGTCGTAGACTCCCTACTGTTATTTGTCAGTGGGCACAAAACAAACTGTCGAGTTTGATTGGAACGTCACCCTGCGTCCATCCCATAAATGGGTATATTTACAATTTTATCCTTATCAGTTTTCATCGCATTAATTTGTATTGAATGATATATGAATTTGAGAAGTTTCTCTCCCTAAAAAAAAAATTAATAAAAATAAATAAATAAATTTGAGAAGTTTCTCATATATAACACCTCAGACTTCTACGTCACAAGATTGATCAAAACTTGTAATAACCCTTTTTTTCCAAGTGATAACTATACCCTTCTAATATATTGCATCTTCCTTTTCTTTTCCCGCTTATCCCTCTTTTTGGTGACAGATCCAAATTCCATTACGACTTATGCTCATGCGTCACGTAATTAATTGTAAAGCCCCATACATCACGAATAATGCTCTTCATGCGCCACGTAGTTCATTGTAATTAAAGCCCCATACAACATGATTCATGAAGGATGCTACTTTTCTTTTGTTATATTTTTGCTGAAAAATATAATGTTACACTTAGGCCTCTCATCTTTGCTCTGTATTGGTTCCAATTAATTCCTGTATGTTGGTTCCAATCAATTCAAACTGTCATGTAAAATGAATTAAAGACTTAATTTTTTTTTTATTGTTGATTAAGAAATTTAAATTGAAATCTTTTCTATACTAAAAACAAAAAATTATCTTAATTTAATAATAATAAGTAATAACAATCATCATTGAACGGATGATAAAAACTCAATTCCTATCATAATTGGAGTAAACTCATAATCATCTTTAATCTTCTTGATTGAATCTTCCTATATGACAGGGATGGGTCTACACTCGTTTCCTCAATTTCTTCTTAATACAATTATT
Organism: Quercus lobata; assembly: GCF_001633185.2. NCBI lineage: Eukaryota > Viridiplantae > Streptophyta > Magnoliopsida > Fagales > Fagaceae > Quercus > Quercus lobata. The sequence goes on along the minus strand of NC_044915.1, from coordinate 31,050,214 downwards.
TTTAATTATAAAAAAAATTAAATAAAAATTCTTATCATAATTAAAATAAAAAAAGATGATATGAGGTTATCTTTGGACCTTTGGTAACTAAAAAATAGGAAAAATTCGGTTACTCTATTATAAATAAAAAAATAAAAAATAAAAAAAGAGTAGAGCTTATGTCTAATAGTCAGTGCCAATAAATACATTGTGATACATATACGTGTCCATATCCTAATAGTCCAATGGCCCTACCCACTAAACTCAAGCCGCACCAAAGAAGATAATATAGTTTTTGACTTTTTTTCTTTGGCCAAAAATCAATGTAATCATTGTGATCACGTCTAGTGGATAAGTACAAATTGAAATACAGTATATAATTAATTCGTTGCACGAATAGAAAATTGACAGATCATACCCAAGAGAGGATTACATTAATATCATGATAATCCTTCCACGTCATTTTCCGTAACTTCAGCCCACCGACTGTTGGGCCTATTGACACGTGTCAAATTCCAGTAACGTAAACCGAATTTAGTAACACGCGTCAGCTTCGAATTCGTTTCTACTTAGAAAAAAAAACTCAAGCTTTCTTTAAAAAAGGCGGTAATCACATCTGTGTAGGCTCAACTTCAGATCAAGACGACCGACTATTCAAAAAAGAATAACTACAAAACAAGCAATCCTCTATTTCAGCCGTTTGATTAAACAAAATTAGATCTGACGGCTGTGAGCAGCAATGTTCCACACACTATCAATTTGAAAGTAGAAGATATTTTTAGACGAGGGTATAAGAGTAATTTCGAAAATTATTAGAAAGCTCTGGAAGGAAGAGAATTGTTCAGAGCTATAAATACAACGCGCTTTCGAATTCTCTTTATCAAAGTTTGTTTCTCTCTCTTATCTTATTTTTCGAACTCTGTTTCTCTCTCTGTCTCTCTAATTTGCAAACTCAAAACGTCAGCGAGTCACCGCAAAGGCGAGTCGGAGCTACGAAAACTGAGTTGGATCAATCTCAAAGTGTTCGAATTGGCGACGGAGACGTCTCTCTCCGCGGATTGAAAGTTCGTCATTCTGTTGTTAATTCGTATAATTTTATACTATTTCCTTTCAATTGATCGTGTTTTGAGTGGCTCTATTTTTTATTTTTATAAATTAGTTCTTTTTTAGGTAATGAAATTATTGATTTTGTTTTTATTTTTGTGTTCGTTAGATTTTGTTTGGTTTCTGAGAAAATTCAGCTGAGGAGAGAGAAACTGATTTGAAATCTTACATTTTCTGGTCTAGTTGCCTAGTTAACGAAATTTAAAGTTTCTTTTTCTCTGGAACGATTACACGGAGAATATAAGGTTTCAAAGCTCTGGATTCCTTTTTCCCTTTAACGCTAGGTTTCTCAGTGGCCAAACAGTACACTAGGGTCAAATTGATGAAATTGGATAATTTAGAGTGTCATTCTTTGCTTCTGTGCCTGCGTGTGTGAAAGTGAATTTTGGTTGAGCTATGATTGTGTATGAAATTGAATTGCAATGCGTGGATTGCTGTGGATGTTATTTTTGGTTGAATTAACTGAGAATTTCGCATTCAATCTGTATCTTAATTTTTCCGGTTATTGCTGATTTATGCTCCATTCAAAGTTTTTTCTGCTAGATTACGGCTGATTTATGCTCCATTCAAAGTTTTTTTCTGCTAGATTATGGTTGTTTAATTTCAATTAGTGTGGTGATATGATTGTCTTGGTGCATTTTCTGTGTTAATTATATACTGTTACATTTTTGAATGTTTAGTTTATGTTTACATGTTGTATGATATTTAAATCTACGCGGGAACGCGAGTTATATCATGTGTTTGACGCGTGTGGTGATTTCCTGTTTCAGTAGTTTTTTTTTTTTTTGGTTTGTAGTTGCGTGATATCATTATCGACGCTGTTGTTTGCAGTTTATATTTTATGTGGCAAATATCATTTGTAGTTTTGCGAGCATATTAGGAACTTCTTCGATTATGTGCATTCTGGTTGGAAGTCAATAAAGCAGTTCCTTAGTAGGGTTGATATTGCTCCAGTAATCTTTCTAGGAAAAACTCTTTGTTGGTAAAGGAGGCACCAGCCTTTCATTTGACTTTGATTTTGTTAAATTAAATATTATTAAGCAGATATAGTAGTCGAAATTATGTCTGCTTTCGGTGTATTGAATTCTTTATTAATGGAGAAACCAACACCGCAGCTGAAATGGTCTTCCTTGAAGGTGTTATGAAATAATTACATTGCATTATGAGAGTGTTGTGTTTGGAAACAACTACTCATCATTCAATGGGGGTATTATTAGGATTGATTTAATTAACAAAGAGTGAACCTTTATAAAGATTTAATTAACAAAGATTGATTTAATGGCATAGGGAATTTAGAAGCACACCCTAATTGTGTGTTTTTTTTCTTTTTCTTGCTAATATGTCTCAATATTTTGAACCTCTAATTAAGAGGAGGAGGAAGAAATGGGGGAAGGAAGTAAACTACAAATATGATCAGAACAAACATGACATCAAGTAGTGGAAAAAATAACTTTGGAAGTCGGGGTAAAGTGGCTTTTTTTATTTGGAAGTAGCTTTATGGACACAAAGAGTTACTGCAAATATAAATAGAACGAAAGTGAATTCATGAAGTAACTTACTGACTTAGGAAGCTGGGGGTGAAAAAGCTTTTTGTTTTGGTAGTGTCTTTATGGACACAAAATTAGGTACCGGAAAAAATATACATTTTTGTTTTGGTAGTGTCTTTATGGACAAAAAATTATGTACCGGAAAAAGAAAACACCACTACTCAATAACTCAGCGTTTCTGTAACATTTGCTCAATATATCTTGTAATATTTACAAATTCTTTATAAACGTTTGAGGCATTTTGGATTGTAAGTGACATACTTGGTGCATTTTGTAGGCTAACGACTACTACAGCCGTTCATGCTAATGGCAGTGAAAAAGTAAATTGAGTGGAATAGCATAAACAACTATTCTATCTCTAGTAAGCTATCTTGTGTTGACTGTCTAAATAGAAGCCAGCTAATAAAAAGCCACTTCTTTTATGCCCCGTGGTCTGTGCTCGGTCTTTCCATCTTCTTCTCTTACCAAGTATAAGTGTTTACCACGTATAAGTACTTGTGGAGTGTGGGGTTTAGCGGGGATTAAATCTTTAAGAGAGAGTTTCACATTAGACTAGAGTAGACTTGCATTAAAAAAAAAAAAAAAAAAATCTTCTCCGTCTTTGTGAACCCTCCAAAAAGAAAAATTATGCCGGACAAACAAACAGCATTTGTTAGGTTTCACCATCTCTGCTATTCAATAGGAACTCTTCACACTGTCATAAACTCTAGAGTGGGCCACTATAAAGTGTAAACATACCTGGGAAATGGGTAATTAACTGCATCACCTCTTTTTGTGGTCCTTAGTTTCATTGCTCCACCCTTACCAAAATAGCATTAGGCCTCTCTGTCCCCTTTCTAAATCTTAAACTGTTATTGAAACCTATCAATTTACAATCCATGTCAGTAGAGAGAGATGATGCTCCACAAATCTGGGTAAGGATTGTATCTTCTTGGATATGAGGATTGAGGAGCCTCAGTCTTGGAGGATACTGATATCTTCTGGCAATCAGACCTAAAACCTATTACAATTGTTGTGGTTCAAGACTCAATTAATTAGATAATGAGAGGATTTTTTAAGACACAGATGAACTGAATTGTGACTGGGGAGAAGCCTCTCAAGTCCTTTGACATAAGGTTTTAAGATTGTGGTAAGTACAGTTCTCAATGGAGACTTGGTTCAGATATGCCAATTGAGGTAGGCTTGTCCTTGTCGGACACTCAAAATGACACTTTTCTTCAATCTCACTTACCCTTCAATTTCTTTTTTGCTTTCTGGAGCGCATTTGATTGTGTGATGTATTGCTTTTACCTTAGGTTGGGGCATCTATTGGTCGTATCCAGTATAGTGGATTTGGTTCCAATCAAGAAGTGATCATGCCAAGCTATTCGTTTCTATAAAGTATACACAGATGGAGGCTCTGGAGTTCCGTTATATGGGACTCTTATAGATCTACTTGTTTTGATGAATCCTTGTCTTGGAGTATTGCTGATTGGAGCACTTCAACCTTACTTGGATTATGTTGTTGCTGATTTCCATTGGTCTGCAGCTGTGTAGAAGAAATCAACAGTAGCATGCGGTGTTTGCCTGGCATGGTCGGGTGACTGAGACTGTCTTTCAAAGTTTTAGAATGATTCCTAACTTTTTCCTTTATGCAGGTGCTCTAGGCTTATTGCCAGATTCTAGATAATTTATAATTCTATCCAAAGTATCCAATGGGGGAACTGGCTATGGCAATTAATCATTCTGAGTCTCAACAATTTGCGCTTCAAGACATACAACATATAGCCTTCAAAGGGAAGGAATTGGAAGCTGTCTACTCTGAACAGTCAAATCAGGATTGCAAGATTGCAGAAGAATCAGCAGATTCTACAAAAACTGCTGAAGTATTTGAGAAAGGACTTATGCAATATGGGTAAAGTCTTGCTCGTTTAGCTGCTTGTTTGGATTTGCATCTCCTTATCTTTTCTATTTTTATTTATTTTTATCTAAATTATCTTTTCTATTTTCTTGATATTTAATACTTGGCAACATTTATTGCAGATGTTCACATTATCGGCGAAGGTGCCGCATTAGAGCTCCTTGTTGCAATGAGATATTTGATTGTCGTCATTGTCATAATGAGGCAAAGGTGAGTTAATTGGTCATCCTCAAATAATTTTTTGTGTTTTTTTTTTTTTTTTTTTTTTTTTTTTTGTGTGTTTTTTATGAATATTTTGTGATTTTTTAAGTATCAATGGATTTTAACTTTTCTGTTGTTGTACAGAATAGCATTAATGTTGATCAAAAGCATAGACATGACATTCCACGCCATCAAGTCAAACAGGTAGAAATCATTCACAAGTTACTAGCTTTTGTTTTTCTGGCTTTTCTATGCATTCTTCATGGTTTTAGTACCTCTTTGACACTGACAAAGTATTCCTTGTTAAATATTTTCAGGTGATATGTTCACTATGTGGCACCGAACAAGAGGTGAGCAGAGATTACTTTGTATTATTGTTTTCCATCAGTCCTTCATAACCACTTATAAAAAAGGGAATGCAATATCACAGAACTCTATGAATTTAATATTCATAAAAGTGGCTTGCTAGTCAATTTGTGTACCCATAGTTTGTACTTTTAACTAGGAGATGATCATAGTTGAAGAACAAAAACAAAGTAGTCTACTCAATTTAAAGGATTTATTTTCTTTTAAAGATTTTTTTTTTTTTTTTGGTTGATCTCTTAGAAGTAACTACTTCTATCTAACTCAAGTTGCTCATTGTGTTGGTTGCTGCTACTACAGGTTCAGCAAGTATGTATTAATTGTGGTGTCTGTATGGGGAAATACTTCTGCGAGACTTGCAAGTTGTTTGATGATGATGTATGTAATCAATCTTTTCCTTCAACCTCCTCTCCCAAAAAAAAAAAAAGTAAGTAACAAGGACCTCAGCATGGTTGTCGATTCCGTGCTGATTCTGTGCATCAACTTGGTGTCACAGATGGTGTACTGAAACATAAGTACCCATTAATGAAAGTTAATGACAATTGTGTAGACATGGATTTTGTCCTTGTTACTTGGTCTTATTTCAGCCCTGTTGTCAACACTCATGATATCTTTTACATTAGTAATTCATATTAAGGAATTGATTTAATTACTTGTCTTGTTTTTCATATGTTGCAGACATCCAAGAAGCAGTATCATTGCAATGGCTGTGGAATTTGCAGGTATGCTTGGTCATGTCTCAATCTGGTTAGGCCTTAGAGCATATTTAGGGAAGAATTACAGCTGATCATAGTGAGTGATTCAGTAGAGTTAAAAGAATGAGACCAAGAATCTAAAAGATGATGAAAAAAAAAAAAAAAAAAGATATGGTGTGTTGGCATAGCCCTTCCCTAAATATGTATGTGGGTGCGAAGAGCCCCAGAAAGTGGAAATGCTAACCCTGTAATCAAGGGATTGCTTATCACCATTGCATCTCCAAACTTTTAGGAGATACTGCCCCCCTAAAGTCCCCACCAGCCAGCACGTAATCCTCCTTTAATATTTGCCATCTATTTCATCATGCTTGAATTTCTTTTCTGGTCATAACCTATATTTTTATATTTTGTGACAGAATCGGAGGGCGTGAGAACTTCTTCCACTGCTCCAAGTGTGGTAAGCTACTCTTGTCTTATTATTCTTATTACCTAAAATCCTAGCTGGGAGCTTATGTGTTATTATTCCATGCGTTATGTTATCTAATTGTGCTTATCATATATTTGATTATGATGAAGGTTGTTGCTACTCAATTATGTTGAAGAACAGCCACCCATGTGTAGAAGGAGCTATGCATCATGACTGCCCTGTTTGCTTTGAGGTAATACACGCTAGCTTCCTCTCATTTTCTAGTTGATGTAATATTTATTCTGCATGATCAAAGCTGAATTGCAAGCGTGATAATATGTTGATCTGCAGTATTTATTCGAGTCAAGAAATGATGTGACTGTTCTGCCATGTGGTCACACTATTCACAAATACTGCTTGAAGGAAATGCGGGATCATCTTCAGTGAGTGCTGGCACTTTTTCTTTTTCTTTTTTTTCTTTTTTTTTTTTCTTTTTTTTTTTTTTTTTTTTTTTTTTTTTAACTATAACCCTTTTGCTATACAATCTTACTGATCATCTCCATATTGTGTTCTTCATTGAACAGGTTTGCTTGCCCTCTTTGCTCGAAGTCTGTTTGTGATATGTCCAAGGTATGGGAGAAAATTGACATGGAAATTGCAGCTACACCTATGCCGGAACCTTACCAAAATAAAATGGTCAGTCCTCTCTCTCCCTCTCTCATGTTGATTTTAATCAACTCAACTAAGCATTAATCTCAATGAATCGACATCACTTTTGAGTCCTTTGTTTATCAACTAATTGGGGTTTGATATCTTTATCTCTTTTTCACCATTCACATTGTTCAGAAGTAATCACATTTAAACCAGAGCTCTATACAATTTTCTATGCCATTCTAGCGGTTTAATATCTTTGTGGAAACCCTGGTTCAACCTCATGTTCTTAGTTTAGGAAGGGCCAGTGTGAGGAAACCTGCCATACAGTTTCGCACATTTTTCATTCAATCCTCTGGTTGAAGAGGAACACCTGAACACTATCAATGGCAATTACTATTTATGAGAATCTGATGGAAATACTGTTCTGCAGGTTTGGATCCTTTGCAATGACTGTGGTAAAAAATCGAAGGTACAGTTCCATGTTGTGGCTCAGAAATGCTTGAACTGCAAATCTTATAACACGCGCCAAACACGGGGCTGAGCAAGTGGCTATGGCTAGACCATTACAATGTAACTGGCAATGGCAATGACAACTGCAAGTGTACTCAAATCGAATGCATCTCTTACAGGGATTTCCCTTCACTGTTTCAATTACCTGAGTCATATTCATGGATAGAGGGAATTGTGGTCCTCCCTTGGTGGTACTGACCTTGTTATCTGCTGGGAATCTCTCACAATCGATCCTGTCCTGCAGCTTCTCTTCCAGAAGATCCCTCATGATCCACATGCAATCCCTGTTATCCTATGCATTTGTCCCCCACACCCCCCCTCCCCCCCACCCCATATTGTTCTCTTGTATTTAAAGAATGCCATCTATGCTTTTATTGCCATCTACTTTCTTGTTTCCCTGCACTGGTATGGTGCAGACTGCTCGCCTAAATAATTATCAAATATTATCAAAAAATTTCTTATCTATTACCATTTTAATAAACCTAAACAGAGCACATTGATGTTAAGTAAATACAAATAACGAATAACCTAAATGGGGATTTATTTATTTTTAAATACAAACTAATGGTATCTAAGCTTCTTTGAGTATCTTATTAATTTTTTGGGTGTATGCAATCTTTGTTTCATACACACTAAGTTATTATAGGAAGGAATCCTTGGGAGATGGCTTTAAGGTGGGGGCAAAAGATATTTTGAATTTAGGATGTTATAGACATTATGAAGTCTTAAGAACAATTAAACCAACCATTGGGTAAGGCCAAAAAGAAGATTGTTATAACAACTTGAATACATACAAAACTAATAAATTCAATTTTTTATAGTTTTAAGTCTATGAACTGAATGAACCAAAGAGACTGAAATGGACAAAAAATTATATGTTGATGACATGAGTAGGGTATTAATTTACGCTTCAGTTTTTAGATATTACTAATAACTAATTTATGTTATGCATAAAAATTTTGCATTGATGTGATAATACATATGCATTATAATTAAATAGCATTTCTCCACTATATAAAGATTAGAAATCTATAAATTATTCTCTTCAAAAAAAAAAAAAAAAATCTATAAATTATTATGAATAGCACAAAAAATTAGCATTAATGTGATAATATATATATGCACTACAATTAAATAGCATTTCTCCTGTAAAGATTATTCATCCATAAATTTATTCTAGAGCAGATTCCATATATATATATATATATATATATATATATACACATAAATTTACTCTACTATTATCTCTCAATGTGAGCATATCCAATGATTATTACAAATTTACAATCATCTCCTAGAAATCTGAAACTACTGCTTGTCTCTAATATATTTTTCATCACTTATGAGTGTTAGTTTTCTTGTTGGTGAATGGTCAATCCATTATCGGCAAAACACAATATCTTAACAAAGAATCCTTGACTAGGAAAAGACCCCAAGGTTTTGTTCATTTCTGGATCAAAGTCTTTATTAGTGGTCTCAATGTGAATGCAACTCCTTCATTGTTAGGTTCGTATGGTTATGTAAAAATGCATTAGTTCTTATTGGAGGCAAAGAGAAACCTAGTAATGGTTTGGCGGTCAGTCATATAGACACACTCCATAATCTACCATAGCTAATGAGTTAATAGACTATAATTTTCTACCAATACAAACTTTGGAACCTAAAGGCTAGAAAATAAAATGAATCTAAGGGATTATGAAAACGATGTCTTTCTTAACAAAGTACAAATACATGAATGTCATTGCTCTGTATTGATGCAGGACAAAAGTTCAGCATTATACTAGGTTTCTTGAATAAGGGTTGATGTTTAAGAGTTTAGGTTAGAAAAGAATAAATGATGATGGCTGTTTTGGGGCTGAAACAGGGGATAAACAAAAAATAACATAAATATGTCACACCTAGGTCTTCCTAAGTATCACACCTAGAGTTCTTTGGCATCACACCTCAAAGAAGTTTGCATCATACAAAAAAAACTTAAAATAAGCTGCTGAATTTTATTAATCAATCACAATATTCTCCAATAAGATAAAAACAAAAGAGCCTTTATATAAAGGCTATAGTTATCCTTTTCCTAATAAGACTTGGACTCTAAATAGCTTATTCTTAGAATGAATAGAAAACTAATAACTAGTCGGAAACCCGTGCAACGTACGGGATCTTACCTATTTATAATAGACTAAAATAATTTTATAAAATTTTAAATTGATTATGAAACTGATAAGGGTAAAATTGTGAATGTGAATATTCATGAATATAGTATCATGAAGCGACGTTCAAAATAGACCCGTCAACCTCACTTGTCATAAATGGGAAGCTGACGACCCCGAGGAGGGGGTAGGCGAAGCTGACAACCCTGACGAGGCTGACGACCTCGACGAGGGAGTAGGCGAAGCTGACGACCCCGACGAGGGGGTAAGCGAAACTGACGACCCCGACGAGGCTGACGACCCCGACGAGGGGGTAAGCGAAGCTGACGACCCTGACGAAGCTGACGACCCTAACAAGAGAGTAAACGAAGCTGACGACCCTAACGAGGCTGACGACCCCGATGAGGGAGTAGGCAAAGCTGACGACCTCGACGAGGGAGTTGGCGAAGCTGACGACCCCGATGAGGGGGTAGGCGAAGCTGACGACCCTGACGAGACTGACGACCTCGACGAGGGAGTAGGCGAAGCTGATGACCCCGACGAGAGGGTAAGCGAAGCTGACGACCCTGACGAAGCTGACGACCCTAACAAGGGAGTAGACGAAGCTGACGACCCTAACGAGGCTGACGACCCCGATGAGGGGGTAGGCAAAACTGACGACCTTAACAAGGCTGACGACCCCGATGAGGGAGTAGGCAAAGCTGACGACCTTAACGAGGCTGAAGAGAGTAAGCTGAAGGCAGTAAGCTAAAGAGAGTAAGCTGAAAGCAGTAAGCTGAAGGCAGTAAACTGAAGGCAGTAAGCTGAAGAGAGTAAACTGAAGAGAGTAAGCTGAAGGCAGTAAGTTGAAGGCAGTAAGCTGAAGGCAGTAAGCTGAAGGCAATAAGCTGAAGACAGCAAGCTAAAGGGGATATATGAATCTCTGACGGTCCCGACATAACCTTGACTTGGCTTCCACGCATGGGTATATAAGAAAATACCTTGCACATCACGCTCAGTGTTAAACTCCTACAAGGAAAGGATTCCGCAAAATACGCTCATAAAGACTCCTATAAGGAAAAGACTTCTACAGCAAGAAAAAGAGGTCAATCCTCTACTACTATAAAAGCCCCAACATCCTCACTAGCTAAGGTACGCATAATTTACCCTCTCTGACACTTTAGAGTTGTGAGAAGTTCTAACTTGACCTTCGGAGGGTATTTGGCCAGCACCACACCGGTGCTCTCCGCGAGGTCTTCTCTTTTTGTGTTGTGCAGGCATTGTTTCGAGCATGTGAGTGCCGTGTAGCTCACTGACGATTTTTCGGCATCATCAGAAACTATACTATTGCGTGAATTGCTCCTATTTTTTTGAGTTACAATTTGATGAATAAGCCATTGCTTGAACATGCAATGGGTTGCAAAAAATCTAGCTAACAAATTTAGATATTGAAAAAAAATAACTAAAAAATTCTAATGTTAAAATGTCCGAAAGGAAAAAATATATATATATATATATATATATATTTATATATATGACTACCAAATAGAGAAAATATAAGAGAAAGATAGGTTACTTTCAAGAGAATAATCCATAGTTATAACAGTTGAAATTTGCTAAATTGTTTCAAATATTGCAAAAAATTGAACCCAAAAATTTAGATGGTCAAACTTTCAAAAGACAATAAAATTTAAAATCAAAAGATTCAGAACCTACAAATTATAAAAACAAAACAAAAACAAAAAGTCATTATTGCGAGACAATTTTAGTAAGGATGGAAAGCTTTTCTAAGTTTTTTTTATCTAATTCTTCCTAATTGATGAAAAATTTGGTTCAAACATTGTCAAACACTTTGAAGGTGCAAATAATATAGGCTTCCAACATAATCTTTAATTAATAAACAAAGAAGCATGATACCATAAGAGAAAACATAAGATAACATATAGTGCATATACCTTATTCCACAGCTGTGAAAAAATATCCACACAAAAGGAATTGAAAACTTGTACAACAAATGCAATAAGCTACTTCTGATATGAGACAACCTAACATACGTCTCCATAAGGTAAAGCTTAAGGTTATATAATCTAAAATAATATAGAATATAGCATCTTTGAACCACACAAAAAGTTAGCAAACTTACCAGAATACTTGTAGTTATACTATATATTATAAAGTACTACTCCATCACCAATAAAAGTCATGTAAAATCTCATGGGGCCTAGAAGAACAGACAACCGCAAGATCATCTCCACCAGACACAAAACAAAAGCAATAACAAGCGTACCAAAGAAATTGAAGTTTAGGGTTTTCTCTCTTAGTGGAGACGGATAGAGGAGATTGCTTTAGGGTTTTCAAAGATTTTGTCTCTTTATATATATATATAGATAATTAAATAAAAGACTTAATAATACGTAAACATAAAATAAGACTCATGGGCCTTTGGTACGGCCAAAGATAGCCCTTTCCAGATTTCTAGAAATTACCAAATTGCTCTTATTCTTATAGAACTTAATTAAAACTAATCCAACAACAACTAAACAATAAAATAAAACTAAGTAAGGTCCCACGAGAATGTCCCATCATCCGAAACATCCCAAATTAAGGCTTCAGCATTAGAACTAGCTTTTTGCCTCTTATAGGTCTTCAAAGTGGGCTGCCACTTATGTTCCCCATCATCTCTCCCTAACTTGGAAATTCTTGACACCGGTGAGAAAAAAGAATGATAGCTCTCATAAAGGTCAGAGTTGATATGTTGAAATTCTTCAGTAGTAATTCAAGTACACTCTGAAAGAAAGAGGATGATTCTTTATTTAACCAAATACTTTTGATACCCACCTCCTCTTGTCAACACAATTTGATCATCAAGAACATCATCTATGTCTTCCTTTGTGTAAGGGGCTAGAGGCAATCGAACAATAGCTTGGTCCTCATCTTCATGATCATAATGTCCTAGGTACATTGTCAAATCTTCAACGTTAAACACGTTACTAATACCCATATTTGATGGCAATTCAAGGACATAAGCATTAGAGCTTATTTTCTTCACAATCTTGTATAGGCCCGCATACTTGGAATGGAGCTTTTTGTAAGTACCCTTAGGAAATTGCTCAGGTCGTATACGAACCATAACCATATCTCCTTCTTCAAAATCAACAAAGTGTCGTCGAACATCAGCGTGAGCTTTGTATCGCTCGTTACTAAGTGCAATCTTTCTTTTCACATTATCATGAATCTCCCTTATATGACTAGCAAATGATTCAGCTTCAGCACTTGATCTTGCACTTGGAGGTAAATCAATCAAATTAATGGGCTTTCTAGGTTGCAGCCCAGTAACAACCTCAAAAGGACTACGACCAATAGATCTGTTAATAGAGCTATTATAAGCAAATTCTGCAATAGGAAGTAGTTGGTCCCAATTAGCAACATGACCCCCCACCAAGCTTCGATTCATAACTTCTGTTTGGCCATCAATTTAGGGATGGAAAGCAGAAGAAAACTTAAGCCTTGTATTTAGCATCCTCCACAAAGTCTTCCAAAAATAGCTCACTAACTTGACATCTCGATTAGAAACAATAGTTTAAGGCAACCCATGAAAGCAAACATAACTTCCTTTAGGAAAAGTGTAGCGATATGGACAACATCTGATGTCTTTGAACAAGGAATAGAATGCACCATTTTTGAGAACCTATCAACCACCACAAATATAGCATCATGACCCCTAAAAGTTCTTGGAAGTCTAAGGACAAAATCCATGCTAAGATCCTCTCGAGGAATATGAGGTACCGGTAATGGTGTGGAAAGACTGGTGTTCTTCTGTCTCCCCTAGGCTAATTGACAAATGCGACAATGAGACATAACCTTTGCAACACCTTTCTTTAAACTAGGCCAAAAATAAACGATCTTCAACCATGGCAATTGTCTTATCACGCCCAAATGGCCTGTTACCCCTCCAGCATGCAATTCTTATACCACTTGTTCTTTAAGAGAAGTGTTGGGCATGCATAAGCAAGTTCCCTTAAAGAGGTAACCATCATGAATAGAAAAATCTGGGTATCGTGCTCGCTGCCCATTCAATAATTCAGAATATATGATGCTAAAATCCTTACACGAAGAGTAGTCTTTAATGAATTGATCAAAGCCGTTCACCTATACGGCCAAAGAAGTAAGTATATAAACTACTCGCCTCAAGACATCTGTGGCTCTATTCTCAACTCCAACTTTGTGCCTGAGAACAAAAGTATATTCTTACAAAAAAGAATCCCACTTTCCGTGTCGATAATTCAGTTTCTTTTGAGAGTTGATATATTTTAAAGATTCATGTTCTGAAAATAAAACAAATTCCTTGTAAATGAGATAATTGTGCCAATAACGAAGAGCTTGCATGACAGCATAGAACTCCTTGTCATATGTTGAATATTTCAGTTTAGCATTGTTTAACTTCTTGCTAAATTATGCAACCAGATGTCCCTCATGGCTTAGAACACCTCCAATCCCCACATTTAAAGCATCAGTCGTGAGAGAAGTCTAGTAGGCGAAGAACAGGTGCTTCTATCATTAATTTCTTTACTTCCTTAAAAGCTTTGTTTGCTGCCCCTATCCTAGAAAACTGTCACCTCTTTAAACAATCTGTTATAGGAGCCATAATTGTGCTGAAATGTCGAATAAACCTTTTATAGAAAGTCGTCAAACCATGGAAGCTACGAGCTTCAAGTAAATTAGCAGGTTTAGGCCATTCCAAAATAGCTTCAACCTTTTTAGTATCAGATTCCACACCTTTAGATGAGACAACAAAGCCCAAAAATACCACATGAGATGTCATGAAAGAACAATTTTTTATGTTAAGATAGAATTTTTCTTGTGGAAGAATCCTCATTATTTGTTGCAAATATGTGGTGTGCTCTTCTATGGTTTTGCTATATACAAGTATATCATCAAAATAAACAACCAGAAACTTGCCAATAAAGGGTTAGAACACTTGTGTCATAAGCCTCATAAAGGTACTGGTGCATTGGAAATGCTAAATGGCATATAACCATCCATTTATAGAGACCATCCTTTATTTTAAAGGTTGTCTTCCACTAATCTCCAGGCCTTATTATGACTTAGTGGTAACCACTCCTAAGATCCATCTTTGAAAAAATAGTAGAACCTCCCATCACATCTAACATCTCATCAAGTCAAGGTATGGGAAATCAATATCTGATAGTAATCTTGTTAATTGCACGACTATCAACACACATGTGCCAACTACCATCTTTCTTAGGTGTAAGTAAGGTTGGAACAACACATGGGCTAAGGCTCTCATGAATAAAACCCTTTGACAACAACTCATTAACTTGCCTTTTAAGCTCTTTGTGTTCCGATGGATTCATACAATATGCAAGAAGATTGGCAGTTGTGACCCAAGTACGAGGCCAATGCCATGTTGAATGTTATGCATTGGTGGCAAATCGTTAGGCAATTCATTTGGAGCAACATCTAAAAATTTTGATAGCAACTTAGACACTTCTGGAAGTGTTTCTTGAGGTGTTGTAAGGGCTAGATTGCTCGTTTCTTTGGCCAGCAAATACAACTCCACTCTTCCTGCTTTCTCTTTCAAAATTCTTCTTGGTTAGAACACATAGATGTGTGCTTTGAGCTTTAGCAATAATACCAAGTCTTTTCTGAGTTTCAGCAACATCCTTAGTCTTGATCTCTCGTCTTTGTTTCATTTGCTTTGCAATCATAGGCTTTAACACAATTATCTCATTGTTGAACATGAATTGATACGTATTTTTCTTTCCATTATGGTACACATCTCAATCATAAAGCCAAGGGCGACCCAATAAAATATGCATTACAGTCATAGGAATAATATCACACCAAATAGAATCATTATATTGTGCACGCGAAATAGAAACCAAGCATTATTCAATTACTAGAATAGAGGTGCTATTTATCCATGCTACCTTGTATGATTTTGGATGTGGTTTCGTTGGTAGCTTCAACCTCTCCATAGTAGCCTTAGAAACAACATTCATGCCATTGCCACCATTAATAATAAGCATCCGAGCTTCAATCCCACAACGTACTATGGTCTGAAATATTGAAGTACGCTTCTAATCCTACTCTTACTTGGGTGCAGCAAGGATATTCCTAACAACCAAAAGAAGCAATGTATCTTCTTCCACTTCTTCAAAATCATCAACATTTAAGGGTCCAATTTCGTTGCCCAAGTCATTACCCTCTCCATCTTCCAATTCTTCTTTGGGTCCATGTGTCCCTTTTCCCCACACTTAAACAGTGATCCTTACCTTCTTTCCTCTAATCACCAATAGCAGCATTCACTTTGTAGTTGGGCTGCATAGTAGGTGCCCTAAGGTCAATTTTCCTTAAAGGTGTCTCCCCGGCTTGGGAAGGAAATCGTCTAGTAAAGGGCTGCTTTAAGTGCTTCTCAATCTTTAGCGCCAATTGGAATGCCTCATCAACTGTGTAAGTTCGCTGGGTAATCATTTAGCTATGAATGTCAGCCCTTAACCCTAACTTAAATTGGGCCAAAGTCTGTTGTGGATCTTCAACTCCTCTACACTGAATTTTCAGCTCCTCAAATTTATTCATGTATTCAACTATTAACATATTCCCTTATCTAAGAGTAGTTATTTGTTTGAAGAGTTCATCCTCATAATTGCAAGGCAAGTACTTCTTTTTTAGTGTGTGCTTTGTGTCATCCCACTTAACAATTTGAGGCTGCCTAGCGCCTCGGTGATCATACTCTACTCCTGTCCACCAAATCTAAGCTTGTCCAATAAGTTTCATAACAGCAAATCTAACATTCCTCTCGTCGGACATGTCATACCAGTCAAAATATCTTTCTAAAGAAGCAAGCTAACTATTAACATATTCCCTTGTCTAAAAGTAGTTATTTGTTTGAAGAGTTCATCATCATAATTGCAAGGCAAGTACTTTTGTATTAATGTGTACTTTGTGTCATCCCACTTAACAATGTGAGGCTGCCTAGCGCCTCGGTGATCATACTCTACTCCTGTCCACCAAATCTAAGCTTGTCCAATAAGTTTCATAACAGCAAATCTGACATTCCTCTCGTCGGACATGTCATACCAGTCAAAATATCTTTCTAAAGAAGCAAGCTAGTCTAAAAATACTTGGGGATCAATTCTTCCTTCAACATTTGGTACTTCTACACGAATTTTCTTTGTTATATCTCCAGCCTCATCACAATACTCACGTCCCTCGTAATAATTTTGTTCCATCAGCTCTTGTGCCAATTCCCAAAGTGCAGGGTGAGGCCTTTCAAAGGCAGTCCTACCTTCATCTTTAACATGAGAAGATGAGGTAAGATCTTCTCCTTGCTATCCAGATTTCTCCTTTGAGGGCTTCTCCTTATCCTTGACACCACTGCTTGACACAATAGACTTGTGGGCTATAATTTCACTATTGTGAAAGACAGCAACTTGCAACTTTCCAATTGTCACTTCTAAAGCATCAACTTTGTCAGCCATGGAATACAATAAGACCTACCTCTACTAATCAGACATGTTTCCTCTATAAGGTTAACCACTTCTAGTTGTCACGGTGCTGATTTAAGCTCTAATACCAATTTGATGCAAGACCGTTAAGAAGTTCAACACTATACTAGGTTTTTTGATGAATTCTTGAATAAGGGTTGATGTTTAAGAGTTTAGGTTAGAAAAGAATGAATGATGATGGTTGTTTTGGGGCTGAAACAGGGGATAAACAGAAAATAACATAAATAAAACACTAGGCAATCACACCTAGGGTTCCTTGGCATCACACCTCGGAGAAGTTTGCATCACACAAAAAAAGCTTAAAATAAGCTGCTGAATTTTATTAATCAATCACAATATTCTCCAATAACATGACTACAAAAAGAGCCTTTATATGGAGGCTATAGTTATCCTTTTCCTAGTAGGACTTGGACTCTAAATAACTTATTCCTAGAATGAATAGAATACTAATAATAATTAAATAAAACACTTAATAATACATAAACATAAAATAAGACTCATGGGCCTTTGGTACAAACCAAGGACAACCCTTTCCAGATTTCTAAATATTACCAAATTGCCCTTATTCTAATAGAACTTAATTAAAACCAATCCAGCAGCAACTAAACAATAAAATAAGACTAAGCAAGGTCCCACGAGAGCGTCCAAAACATCCCAAATTAAGGCTTGAGCATTAGAACCAACTTTTTGCCTCTTATAGGTCTTCAAAGTGGGCTACCACTTACGTTCCCCATCACTTATGCTACCAATGACTAGTGTTTTTTTTTCTTGACATAGATTATGAAATTATGTGAAAACAATATAGCTAAATTATTAATAACTAATAAAAAGTTACAATTTTATATTCAAAGTTAAAATATTTCTTTGTCAATTATATTAACACAATCACATTTTTATTATATAGTGTTGGAAATAAGCCAAAAATAGAACTATAAAAAAAATTAAATGAAATATTAGGTTTTGTAATCACTTTAAAAGATTTAAAACTGCTAGTGTTTATAACTGCCATATGTTCATCATAAGCATAACATGAAGCCCCCTACTACAGTCAAGGAGCTTAAAAGCTTACTCGGTAAGCTTTCATACATCCGGAGGTTCATTCCTGATCTAGTCGCCCTCACCGCTACCTTCACCCCCTTACTAAAGAAGGGAAGGCCTTACCATTAGAGTCAGAAATGCCAACAAGCTTTCTCCCAATTGCAATATCTTATGACCAAGCTACCAACCGTATGTGTGCCCACATCAGGAAAGCCCCTTAAGCTCTATTTGGCTACCAACAGTGAGGCAGTAGGGGCATTAATAGCCCAAGAAGATCAAAAAGGGGGCTGATCAACCAATTTACTATGTTAGTCGGATGTTGAAGGATGCTGAGACTCGATATTCAAGAGCTGAAAAGGCTTGTCTCTCTCTCATATATGATGCACAACGATTGCGACATTACTTTTTGGCTTATACGGTTTACCTCATGACAAAATCTCATCCTATACGCTCACTCTTGCGACGCCTCGTTCTTTCCGGAAGGCTAGCACAATGGCTCTTACAGTTGTCCGAATTCGAGATCATCCTTATCATCCCTACAGCTGTAAAAGGGCAAGCTTACTAGCATGGTTCCCAGGAGAAGAAAGCTAGGATGTTTTTGATGGAGTCCCTGGAGATCTACCGGAAGTGTCAATTGTTGAAGTAGCCAGAGCCAAGTGGATTCTTAGGTTTGATGGGTCCTCCACTGCTACTGAAGGAGAAGCTGGAATAGTCCTAATCAAAGAAACAGGGGAAGTAGTAGCTATGTCCTTTAAACTTGACTTCCTTTGTACCAACAACATGGCTGAGTATGAAGCATACCTCACAGGCTTGGCAGCAGCACGTGAAATGGGAATCAAACACCTTAGGGTGATTGGAGATTCGAACCTAGTTGTTTGTCAAACTAAGGGAGAGTTTGCACTCAAAGAGCCGTCGTTGGCACCATATAGAGCAATGGCCGAAATGTTGGAAGATTCCTTTGAAGACTTCGATATCCAACACACTCAAAGGTCTGACAACCATTTTGCTGATGCATTAGCCATTTTGGGAGCTAGGATTAGTTTTGAAGGCATCGCTACTGAAGTTACAATCATAAAGAAACCTGTTCCAACCATACAGGTGTTGAAGGAGGAGTTTTTCGATCAGCCACTAGACCAAGCAGATTGGCGGTCACCTGTCAAAGAGGCGCTATTGTCTCCATCAAGCAAAGAGCAACTAAAATGTTTCAAAGATTACACTTTGGTAGCAGGAGAGTTATACAGAAAATTTCCGGGAGGAGTCTTGGCAAGGTGCTTAGGCCTAAGTGAGTCTGGCAAACGACTAAGAGAAGTCCATGAGAAATCGTGCGGTTCCAATGGTATTGTAAGCCTCTATAGGCGCCTCCAACAGTCAGGGTATTATTGGCCAGACATGGACAGACAGGCTGCTAACATCCAAAGTCAGTGTGAGAAATGCCAACACATCCCCAGCCATGAAGAGTCATATGCTATGTTCACCTCTAACGATTGGCGAATCTCATTTCTTGAATACCTCATAGAAGGCATTTTACCCAACAATCGGGATGAGGCATATCGTTTAAAAAGGATGGCGACTTACTACTTTGTGGAAGGAGGTATCCTCTTCCGAAAAGGGTTTAATGGGGAGCCCTTAAGATGCTTGGGGACCCCTGAAGCACAATCTGTCATGCAAGAGGTTCAAGCGGGTGAATGTGGGGATCATTAAGGCAACAAACGACTTCTCCAGCAGCTGCTTAACCTTGGGTATTTTTGGCCAACCATGAAGCAAAACACGACCAAGCATGTGAAGACTTGTGGCACTTGTCAAGTCCATAGAAGCATGATCCATACTCACCCCACTAGTCTCCAAAACATGACAACACCATGGCCATTTCACACTTGGGGGCTAGACTTGATAGGCCCAATCAATCCACCGTCCAATGGCTATATTTGGATATTAGTGGCTATGGAGTATTTCACAAAATGGGTTGAGGCAATCCCGTTAAAGGAAGCTACCAGTCTAGTAGTTGCAAATTTCATCTGTGAGCACATAATTTGTAGATTTGGCATTCCCCATAAGATTGTCCGCGATAATGGCACTCCCTTTGTCAACAAAGATGTCCGTAAACTGCTTGACCATCGCCACATTAAGCATAGAAAGTCTACTCCTTACTATCCCCAAGGCAATGGCCAAGCAGAAGCGACTAATTGAGTATTGTTGAGAATTCTTAGCAAGATGGTCCACAAATATGAGGGAGGATGGAGTGAACATTTGTTGGAAACCTTATGGGCCTACCAAAGTTCAGCAAAAACTGCTACTGGTTTTTCGCCCTTTTCCCATGCGTATGGCACCGAGGCTATATCACCGGTTGAGCTATTAATTCCTACTCCTAGGGTAGTTCATGGTCAAGAAATTGAGATGAATGCAGCCACCTATGCAGAATGTAAGGTCTCCGACCTTGAAACCTTAGAGGAAGCAAGAAATTTGGCCTTTAGCCGTATCTAGCAATACCAACAACAGATGACCAATGCCTACAACAAGGTCATGAAGGCTAGAACTTTTGTTAATGGGCAACTAGTTTTAAAGGCAACGGATCATATGAGAAGGAACCTCTCTGCCCCCTCTAAATTTGCCCCAAATTGACCAACTTCATCTCACCATCACGAATGATGCATGAGGTAGCAGTGGTTTTGAGCCACTCAAGAATGAACCCAACATCAAACCTCATGGATTGCAACTCACTAAGTACGTCCATCCACTCAAGAACCTTATGCAAGTTGAAACTTTTGAAGGGTGTGCGTTCTATGTCAAGCAAAACCGCAACAAGGGATTTGAACATCACCTTCCTCACTGCATTACCGTATGTGCACCTAGACACAAAATTTGGATGCTTTGACAACATCTTCTCCAACAACGGCAGACCTTCAGCAGGGACATCAAACTGCTGAAATTTCACTGTGATTCCTGAAAATGTGTAGAAATCCTTGGCAGATTTGTTGTTCTCTCTCTCTTGATCGAACATCTTCGTGAAATCTTACACATTAACCCCTTGAAATGTGGCACTTGATGGCTCCCCTTCCACAACTGTCAGACAAGATTGGCAGAGTTAATGTTTTTTTTTTTTTTTGCTTCCTTTTAAAAATAAATAAATAATTAAAAAAAAAAAAAAAAAAACAAAGAGAGAGGAAGGGAAAGGAAGTTTTTTTTTTTTTTTCATCAGGCAAGCCCAACATAAGTCTTTAGATATGACTGAAGCATGGACAATAGAAGTCGTATCTGTGTTTTTTTTGCTCTTGAGAGGATCAAGGTCAGATGTGGGCATGGAAGGTTCGATTATAGTGTTTTCTCCGGCCCCACCAGCAACTCCCTCAGGTGGCAGCAAGGGATCAGTAGCACTCCCTCCAATTGCGCCACCATCAGCAACTTCCTCAAGAGGTACACCGGCTTCTCTTTCAACTACACTAACATCAGCAACACTGCTAGGTGTTGACAAAGGGTCAACGGCAACCCCAACCTCATCAATTTCCACAGTTTCCACATGTACCATTGAAGAATTAGGAACATTACCTATGATAGAAACGCCGTCAGCCGCAGCAGAAACATAGGAGGATAAAGAAGCAAGTAGCAGAAGGTTAACAGAATCCATGGTGGTGTCCATGAAATCACCTCTGCAATCTTTAGAGCAGGTTCTATCACTGTCACTAGACTGATGAAGCAGTTGACAGTAAAAAGAAGATATGTCAGTATGAAAAGAGAAATAAGAAATAATATAATTATAACAAAAGAAAAAGGGAAGAAAAGAAGAAGAGTTTAAAGGTTAAGGATTTACCTCTCCGGATGAGCTCTCAACATCAAGTCTGGCAACTTTTGCCCTATGAGTAGTAGTTTTTCTAGTAGTAGTTTTTCTCCTATATGTTCTCCCCTCAAGATCTAGGCTCAAGGAAGAAACAGCCTCAGTAGTCGGCGCTAATGGAAACTCAACAGCCTCTACCGGAGGGGGTGTGAGGGAAAGACTTGTATCCCGAACCGGAGAATCATACAACTCGATCACCGTAGACTTGGATTTATCTTTCTTATTGTTGCCAACATCATGTTCTACCCTAGACCTTGTCCTCCTAGAAACACTTCCAGCCGGAGGAGCTCCACTTCGAGCCCTTTTACTTGGTGTCCTACACTCTTCTGTTTTGAGTTCAGGGGTTACCACTATTTTATTTTGGCTCCTCCATTCTTCTGGAACGTTGTCACCATAGACGACCCAACCATCAAGGTCAGCATGCCATTTGGCGAAACTTATTTTCTGCCTAGCTGCCCATGAACAAACAGCCCAGGTATTTGGAACCAAGCACCAGTTAGGAGGCATATTAGCCCTTGGAGGGCCAATCACCACCCTTTCGTGCTCTCGACTAGCAACAAAGGCAACCAAGTTGTTCATTACCTTCCGCCAGTAAATGCACATATTCCGAGTGACACGACCTTCCCTTCGCCTACATGGGATCAACACATCACCTCCCTCTCACACCAATAATCTATGGTCGAATCATGAAGCAAAGGCCTCATTGCCTCTCGAATATCATACTCCATATCATTAATTATAGGCACATCTTGGTCGAGCCCGAATTGGCGTGACACTTTATGAGGATTGTATTTCACAAGGATAAAAGCCCAACTATTGAGGCAAGGGATTGACAATGGGGAAGTAATGGGCAAAAAATTCAAAACCTTGCTATCATCCCTTAAGTTGAACACTTGAGAATTAGGCCTAGCACACGGAAATGGCGAAGGAGAAAAAAAGCCCTCAGCATGATAAGCATAAGGCCTTCAAATAAAATTAGAAGCAATGTCTAACAAACAAATTGATGGCAAACCCCATACCTTTAAAGCCATCCACTTCATCAATAAAGGAAGGCCATGCTCAAACCCTAAAAATCTCTCCTCACCATCAATAATTCCAATCGAAATCGCTCTCTTAGTGTCACGAATTTCACTTACGCTCTTTCCTACATTAAGGTACATTTTTGAATGTTCCAAAACAAAAGCTTGCAACATCACTATGCTTACCCCAATATCAACAATATGGTACGGAGAACCAGTTAGTTCATTATAATGAAGTTGGTCTAATTTCGAGTGAAGGCAACCTAAAAATAAAGCACCTAATGGTAAGGACATACCTTGGGAAAGCTTTATGGCGAGACGAAAGGTGAAGGGTTTGATGAACTGAGCAAGGTAGTAGCTAAAGACGCACCTGCTCAACCACATTGCCAAAAATGTAGCTCTCCTAATCACACAACTACCAGATTTCTTAAATGCAAGAATCCATGAAGAAAACCTGGCCCTTTGACCAGTGAGCGATGCTGCACGACCCCCGAATGCCTTGTAAAGTCTCTCTTTGATTTTAGCCTCATCATCTTCGAGGGTGACAGTAGTTTCGCCCCAAGAGAAAAAGAAAGTGTGGGTTTCCGGGCTCCAACGGCGAATCAAATACCGCAATGCAATAATATCCCTAAATACATGCCACCCTCAAGACATCAATACCGCTTCAAAAATGTTGGCATCGCGAAGAGCCTGAAAAAATTCGTCATTCCTAATTTCCTTATCAAGCCAATTGGACCAATTATTGATCAATCCGCTGGGACACCAAAATTGGACTGGTAAAGGCATAAGCTCCTTCCGTTGGAGGCGCAAATCCATAACCCTAGATGCCGAAGGTACCCATGTAGTTTCAGGATTAGGGGCTTCACCCCTTATATTCCATTGACAAGGAGCATTAGACGCACTGATGTCAGTCAGAACCACAGGAAATAAGGGAGAAGAGTTGTACCACGGGTCTTGCAATGGTAGGAGTGATTTTCTCACAATTTTGACATCGACGGCAATGAGCGCTTCCTCCTCTTCAGCCATGGATACAATTTGATGATAAAAGCCTCTCAAACACAGATGAAAGTGCCAAAGAAAAGGCACAACAGAGGAAGAACAAAATGGGTCTTCCTCTCTTTCCACAAAACGTAAGAAAATATATAGATAAAGAGAAGTTCTTTTTTTCTCTCTTTCACTCCTCTCTGTTGCCGAAAATCAAGAAGGGAAGATATGGAGGAAGAAATTTTGTCTCTATTTTCCCTTTTGATGGTGCCGAAACAAGGAAGAGGTAAAACCCTTCTCTCTCTCTTTTATTTTTTTCTAGTTTTTCTCTCTCTTTCAGTTTTTCTGTCTGTTGGACTTGAAAAAATAATGGGAAAGGGCAGCATTAACTCCTTGGGTTGCACTGAGAAATGTGAAACCCAGCTTTGAAAAGACATGCTAGGGGGTTGCAGTTATTGAAGGTAGCAGTAACCACCCTGGTATTAAGGTTTTACAAGGGTTCACACATAACACCCCAAACGGTCACCAATTTTCAAAAATATGTGTATATATATGTAATAATAATAATAATAATAATAAAGGGAGTTGATAACAATAAGGACAAATAACTAAATGACTAAGCAAACAATGTATACTCTTATATGAAATGTAGCAATGACAGATTTTTTTTTTTTTTCGAAATATATACACAAATATATATATATATATATATTTATATGTATATGCAAAATATACGTATCTAAATAAATAAACATATATATGTATAATAGCAATGATGACAGTAACAACAAAAGCACTCACACGTGTAATCCAAATATTTTTCTTTTCAAAAAAGAAAATATATATATATATATATATATATATTTGTGGGGTCCAATAATTCGTGGGCTAGGCCCATTTATTTGTTGGGGTCCAAAGGCCTAAGCCGAGGAAGGTGGTGGCCCAGGCTCGGCAATACAAATACAAAATAACCTTGGGACACAGCTGAGGACGATTCAGTCCTCGGCATGTCTGAGATCTCACAAGAAGAAAGGGCAAGAATGGTATAGAAACAACTTGGGAAAAAATCTAAAATATCTGTGCCAATAGAAAGGGGTATGCTGGAAAGTGTAACGATCAGGGAAAGCTGCCCTTACTGCCATTCAATACTCTGCACCTGACAGAGCCATACTCTCTAACTTTTACAACCACCCCCAACCACTCTGGGTATGGGCTGATGGGACAAGTATCAGTCTTGGAATATCGATCCTACACGTGGACGAAGGATAAAAAAACACAGGCTAGTATAAAAGGAAAAGCAAGCAATTCATAGCGGTGGCTGGGAAAAATGGGCAAAAATCAGAGCCTCCCAACCCGCCTCCAGGAGAAAGACTCCTAGGGCGAAGACAACTTAACTATGTATGGATATCCCGAAAAACCTACCGCCTGGTGACCAAGGCCTAGCTTTTCAAACCCACGCTCTACAAATGATATTGTTTTGGCCTTTTTACGTGCGAACCCAACACTGTTACGGTTCGTTACGAATCGCGTCCTTACAATATTTAGTAAGAAATCGATCACACGTGACTCGGGGGGCTGAATGTTGGGGTACTTTTCTTTACACCTAATAACACCCATTTATTTTCCTTTCAAATGTATTATTGGACATGCTTAAATATCTTTTCCAACTATCACTATGCTAGCCCACAACCTTTCTCCTTTCTACCACAAAATTGGGCTACGCTATAAGACCCAATACTTTCTCATAAAAAACCCGAATTATTTAGTAAAGCGAGATAAAATCTAATCTTTTCTAAAAGACCAAGAATATTTATGCTTGGCAAGGTTTGAAAAGTCCACGATTCAAATCCATGGCAAAACAACTTTATCAATGGAATTCAAGACCATAACCAAAACCCATGATTTAAACCCATAGTAATTTATTTATCCAAAAGCCCAATCCTCATTGGCAATATTTGAAACCCAATTTTTCATTGGCAATATTTGAAACCCAATTTTTCATTGGCAATATTTGAAACCCAATTTTTCATTGGCAACATCAAAAGTCCAAGTTCCCACTGATGATATCCAAAGCCCATTTTTTCATTGACACTATTTTATCAAAAAACCCGATATTATTAACACTTGGCAAAGAGAAAAGTATCATGGCATAATTATTGCTTAAGTATTACTGTGGCAAAAAAACCATGGCAATCGTTTTATAAAAGCTCACAGGGAGTTATCTTGAAGAATATGTTCTCACATTATAACGCATGAAACACATGGTCATCACTTGCATCACAACATCCATAATATATATCTCCAACGCTCATGGAAAATGCTCGATCCCACAAGCTTATCATTTAAATTATGATGCGACTATTAGAAGCCATGAACGTCATTTATGATATGGAATCCATCATAGTAAAGGTTATTTTCGAAGGTACTTTTGAAAACTTATCATATTGTTTTAAACATTGCAATTAATTTCCCAAAAGACCCATTGCAAGTATCTATAAAAACCCAAAGAATATATACTAATAAAAGTCCATGAGGGAGGAAAGCCCATGGCAACATGTGTTGTTGATTTTGTAGGGTGCACACAACCCGACCCAAAGGAACCAGCCCAGGTGAACAGGCCCAATCTAAGAGATCCCAGCAAGAAGCAAAGGACTGAAAGTAGGCAAAACAGCCCTTGTTCATCCCTAACCAAAGTACAACAAGAGAACCAAGTCCTTAAAGATGAACTAGAGGTTGTCCCATCGACTTTTGGTCACTCTCTACCTGATGTGAACAGTACCCGAGGCTTGTAACATCAGCTGAAATCTAAACGGTGATGGAACTCCATCATCTTTTTCAAGACTACACCTCCAGTGGAAGGGGAGCTGAAACCAAATTATTTAAACTCCAGCAAATTGATGCTATAAATATTAAAAACGTTCAAGACGTGATTCATGTGCCAAGCCTATGCATCCTAAAGGGGAAAAAATTGGGAACATGTGGTTTGGAGGGCATAAAGGGACCTCCAACAGAACCCCCTGAAGTAGGCTTAGAACTTGACACCTAGCTTGGGTTGTTGAATCTTACTTCTTGGGAGTCTAAATCTCAGTTGCAGCTTTATGATTTGCTCTTGATACACGCCCCAATCACATTGATTAAGCTCAGCCCCAGAAATCCTGACATTTAATGCAAAATCCCATCATTACCCAAAGAAGCAAAGCAACCCATTAAGCAAACCTTCTACTTCTGACCAAAAATCCTAGGAAGATTAACCCTGATTCTCCACCTCTGATTAACCCTACGTTTTTTGGACTCATGTTAATTAATGCTTCCCTAAAACTCCATTATAAAAAGATAAGCATCTCAGCCCACAAGGACAACTACTCCCTCTGAAGCCACTGGTCTATTTGCCATTTTGCTAGTAGTTTAGCTCTCTTTAAGCTCACTACTCATCCCTTTAAGCCCATGTTCATATAACCTCAGACATTCTTTCCTCACTTTTACACAAACACAGCTCATAAATGCCTCCCACTATTCACAAAAAGCCTTAATCTCAAAGTTAATCTCATCTCACTCACTAAAACAGCCCATATTGTCTCATTCATGCCTTATGAACACACACGCACCAAAATCTTAGTTTAATATTTGCTGCACTGAGCTGGGATCCCTCTCTCCCTTCACACCATGCCAATTAATCTTTTCCCTCTTCCCATGGAACCTTTAATTTTTACTTTTTATTTTACGGTTGAAGGGTATAATGTATATGTAACAATCAAACTTTTCCCTCACATTGATGTAATGATGGCTGAAAGTACAATGAACTCCCCTAACCAAGACATGCAAGGACCCCCAGGAGTTAGCACATTCCTAAATTTATTTAATCATTCACCATTGGATCGTTTAAATTTGTTTTTCTGGACTAAGTGAAATTTTACCCTTACCGCTAGAGATTTTATTTCACTTGAACTATCAGACCAGGACCACTAATGTACTAATTAAGTATTGTAACGTGTTTTTTCATTGGGCTTTTTGTTGCTGTTTTGTCAAGTGTAGCCTTAGTTTCTTGCTTGGATAGGCTTTGTCATCACACCGAAAGCCTTTGGGTACCATCTCAAGAGCCCATAGTCAAGTTTCGGCTTGGCTTCCCAACATCTTAGATAGAGGCATCAATATCCCCCTCGACACATTGTAAAATAACCCTAACTACCACACACATTAACTTGAAATACTAAAATTTTGGATAAATTTATAATTGATTTTTAGTCATGACATGTAAATTCAAAATGAAAATTAAGTTACCAACCACCATGAATGCCAATAGGATATAACAACATAGAAAATAACACAATTTTTTAAGAAAATACATATTGTCAATAACTATATTAGAAAAACTTAATTATAAAATAAGAACTATAAAAAAAAATTAGACAATAACTCCATGACTGTTAAGTACATATAGTGATATAGAGCACTTATCACCCAAATAATTAAAAATAGTAAATGTACATATAATTTAATGAAATAAAAATCACAATCCAAAAATTATTATTCTAAAGTAATTTTAATGGACTTAAGTGAACTAAAATGGACCGAAGTGGACTGAATAGGCCTAATGGACCTAATAGACTGAAAGGACCAAAATCGACCGCAATGGAGTGAAATGGACTGAGCTTTATTGAAGCGGGCCCAAATAAACTGAACTGGACCATAATGAACCAAATTGGACCAAATAAGCTGACTGAAGTGGGCCAAAATTGACTGAAGGGACGAAGTGGGCCGAAATTAAGAATATTTATTAAGAATCATGCTAGGGACACAACTTCCACCACAACTTTTGCTACAATTTACTCACATGACAAGTTGTGAATAGTAGAATAAAAATGATAAGTTTACAATTCCACCACTTATAACTTGTCTTGTGAGCAAATTGCAGAAGTTACCGTGGGAGTGGACCAGGGAGCATTACTCTATTTATAAAGGTTTTTCAACTAAAAAAAGTTACTAGTATAAAAAATATTTATTGTCATTTCAAATATACATACACTCCACTCGCACAGTCGCACCCGTAACTGTCCCTTCGTCCTTCCCTCTCAAATTCTCATCCATTCCCGCCCATAATTCCCAAATCGCTCTCTCTCTCTCAAAGCAAAGCAATGGCGGCCTCACCATCTCACTCCGATGTTCAACTCCTTCCTGCTCCGGAACCTGAATCTCAGCTCTCATCCCTCGTCTACGGTCAGTCTCTTCTCTCTCTCTCTCTCTCTCTCTCTCTCCATCTTTGTTACATTCTACGATCTGAGAAAATCTATTCTCACTGCATCTGTTTGCGTTAACTATCTCTATTGTACGTTTTTTTCAAAATTTTCGTAATGTACTCGATTAATTGCTGTGAAATATGTGATTAATGTGAGAATTCGATTCTTTCTCCAACAAAAAAAAAAAGGTGAGAATTCGATTTCTAATTCCTCGAATTTTGTAATTTCATTTGTGTGATTTACTCCGACTTTTTAGGCCTCGTTTGGAAGCATAACAAAGCAGATGTTGATTTCAGTTCTGCTCAGGAAAAAGAAACAAAAATGCTTTCAAAATCGCCAAACAGTTTTTTAATTCGCTAAAGCTAACTCTGGCTCACATTTTTCCTGTATTTTATGTGCATTTTGTTCATATTTGGAAAATGAGAGTTATCACACCAAGAATATTAAAGATCCCGCCAATTTTACATTAATGCTTGATAAATTAGTGTTGTTTTAAAGCTGAAACTAATTTAAACTAAGCATAATCTTCTGTATATCTAGCTTTTACAACGTTTTTACCAAACTATTATTTTACTCATCCGATTCTTATTGATTTGGTGAACCTGAGGGGTTGTACCTTGTTGGATTCAAGGGAATCGAGGCTATTTTTGTTTGAGAAATAGTTGATCATGTCACATTTTGGAAGATTCTCTTTTTCAATGAATGGAATTTACACTAGTTTATATGATAAATGACGAAACGTGTTATAATAGTTTGGAATTAATCAAACCTCTAAGTTACATCGTCAATTTGCTCTCATTTTAATGACAATATAAGATTCCTAGAATTTTCTTAATACCTTGTGTTTCTTTTAACGAATGCAGATTTGTCACAACAACTCCAAGGGGCAATGGAGAACATGCTTAAAATGATTAAGTGAGTTCATAATTAGTACCATAAAATTTTAGAAATATAGCTTCTCGTCACTTCAATGCACACTTTTTCAAGCCAATTACTCACTTTACTTATCACCACTTTCATATTCTTTGACAATGACTACGCTAATGTTGACACAACACAAAAAAAGTTTATTCATATAGTTTCTACAGGTATAATTTTATCACATTTTGTATTTTCCCACCTCACTTCCCTTGCTTCTTATTTGCTAACTATGTATAACATTTTTTGTGGTCTCCTTTATTGCATGCAAAACAAACCCAAAGCTTCTTCTTCTTCTCCAGGTTTTGTTTGGTCATTTGTTGTTAATATCTGACCATTTTGTAGTCTCTCTCATGCGCACACACACGCTATATCTTTGCCCTTTTGGTTACCCAGAAAAGAGTTTACTCAATGAAGGATTGGATATGTTAATTCTATACTAGTATACTATTCCTTTTTGTTAATAACTATATGCTGAAAATTTGTCATCTCTACTTGTTTTTCCTTGACAAACTCCCTGCAGTGAAGTTGATCAAAACTCTGCTGGAATAATGGAAGAGATAGAGAAGTGCAAAGATTCTGCTCTTGAGAGGAAGAGAATTTTGGAGGAAGAGAAGCAGCGATTTCAGAAAGCTGCTTACACTGTCTTAGGCATGCTTGACAACAGAGATTAGAAACTGTAAGCTCTACTATTTTTACACTGGTAGCCCTTTGTGCCTTAACGGAATATATGATTTTCATAAATACCATGAGTTCCATGACAAATATTTATACATAAGAGGTCATTCTCACCACATTTCATGCTTAACGTCCATTTTTCCCCTTGTTATCTATTATGACTCTATCATGCGCAAAAATACTTGGAAGATGGTTGAAATCATCACTTGCCCATAGCAAAGGATTATCTGCATTGACATTTGGTTAAATATCATCTTGGTCTTCAAAAGATAAACAAGTGATCATTCTCTCTTAAAGCACTCAATTCTTCCACTTCTGATCCATCAGCCATGAGAATTGTACTTCCCCTTTTGCCAAATTTTTTCTCTGCATTGACAGAATTTGAGACAGTTTCAATGTAATACATCAGTATGGGGATTCCTCCCTCAATTATACATACAAAAATCGCATCAATAAATTGACATAGAGCAAGGGTTGAAAAGTTAAATTTTTCTGGGAATGATTAGTACTCCCATTTTATGAGTAACTTGTATCAGTGTAATAACTTTTGCTGTCTAAATAATTCGGCCACATGTTAAATCAGTAAACCAGTAGGCCTTCCATAATAGACTCTCGAGATCTCATTAATTTAATTTAATTTTTTATGTGGCAATTCCTCTAGTTTTTTGGTGAAACATTTAAGGTGTAATTTGGATTTGTGTTCTTTTTGTTAAGGATATTTCATATTATCTAGTAATGGTTAAGCCCTTTAGTCCTTTAGCATGTCTTCCAGCATCTTTTGGAGGTATGCATGCCAATGAGTTATGGCTCAGACAGCACTTCCTCCTCTCACAAGCGTGGGTGGAAGGTAAGGGCGTGGGTTCAAACGCTGCCAGCATGCATAACTTACCAATAAATGGAATTTTTTGGAGGTATGCATCTCAAACATGGTAATACCTGCTAATCTGAAAAGATCTTCTACTGATTCAGGCAGATTTATAAGCTTTCCCATCATGTCGTCTTTCATTGCATTTTCATTTGGAGGACATCCATGGACTATCACCCTTATAGGAAATGTGCTTGATACTGTTTTAGAAGTTTCTTGTGCTTCTGAAAAAAATAGCTCAAATCATACTAAAGTTGACAAATTGCTAGATGTTCTTATATTACCATTTATTTAAGAAAAATATATAACCATATTGGATTGAAACTTTTGGGGTTCATAGGGTACCATATGGTCACATCCCCCCACCACCACCACCAAAAACAGGAACGAGCTTCAAGTTACCTAATGCATTTGGATTTTCTTGATTACTCAATTGTTCAAGATTTTCATTGCCCTCATTTGGTGCTGTATGCTGCAAAGAACATGCAGGGATTGTCATTAGCTACTATTTGAGAACTTGCATTCCTTAAATTTATGATAAGGTCAGGTAAATGATTGGACATTTCAGGAAATATATGTCATATGAATGAGAAGAAGATCAGAAGATGACATGTTTGTGAATATCTAGGATGTCATTGTACACATATTGTGTCTGTGTGCCATAAAAGTTTTCTTATCTGTCTGAAATATGTTTTCAAGTAGGCATGCATGGAACCAAGGTTCATAAGTTTGTTCAACCTAAGGGTTTCCTTTTTCCCCTCATTGCAACCTTCCTTTGCTCTCTTACTTTTTCTATGGAAATATTCCCAGCAAAGGGTTAAAATGATATAATTTTCATAAAGATTTTACCTGGTCTATCTTCTCTTTTAGAGGAAAAACTTTTCTGCAAACTGGAAATGCCATTGTGTTATACTAGAAGAAGAGATATATATCTCTTGATATTTGACTCTCTATACGTACATAAATAATTCACTCAAATCATTATCCAATGCTTGCAGACATGTGAATATGTATGTAGAAAAGTGATCATGTGGACTGTGTGGGCTTATCTGTATTGGACAAGATGAGTAGTAGGTCATATGTCATATGGGCATGTATTAAATATCTTGAGCATATTCAAACTATATTACATATTTCAAACAAAATATCAAACTATCATGTTGTATTGGAAAAATCGTTTTAGGATGCATTGGGGTAGCATTAATTGGAATACCATTCCATTTTATCTCATGTGGTGTATTTGAATGGAGAAAAATGATTGGACTTCAAAAGGAAATGTGCTCACAGTGATTGAATTGAAGTCTTTATTTCTTAATTCTTTTTTTAATTGGACAGGAGCCACAAGGGCTTTTCCTCCACTATTTTACTTAGGAGTTTTTGGATCTTTGTAATCTTAGATCCTAGGCAAGATATATTCCTAGGAAATTATCAATTTCTACCTGAAAGGTGAAGATATATACCTCTGTTGTCATGTCACCCAGCAATTCTGTTAGATATGGTATTTCCTGTAGCACCTCTTTTTTCAAACCCCTCAAATTCTGAGTGAAAGTATCAGTATAAACAAATACATATGATATCAGAGTGAGTTATAAAAATCTCAAGAAGGAAAGAAACAATAAATTTTTTAGCTACTAGCTATGTTTTGAATGCAAAAGTCATGGTTGGTTGAAAATGATATTTTTCCAGCTCATAATATCCATACAAGAAGAAGGTCTTGCTTTATTTTCTTATCAAACCACAATGGTTCTTGTGCTGTGTCAAAATCAAAGTATCATTACATGTGCTTGTTTAAAAGTTGTTTCAACTTCATTAGGCCCAATGCGGGCATTTTCCAGTGAGAAGTAACTTTCATTATAACTTCTTTTGTGATGTTTAATCTCTTTTAATTTCTTCATAAAATTCTAAGTCAGATTAAAGCTTAAGAATAGAAGAGATCACAATTTTCCAAACCTGAATGAAGTTGGAGATAATTTTCTTTCCATCTTCATTTTGTGGCTGCACCAATTGCTTGAAATCATGATGACTGATTCTAATGACCTGAGACAGCCTCCTAGTTCGCACTGTAAATGGTTGTGGGATGTTGAAAATTACCCCAATTTCTCCTGCCATGTCTGCCGATCCTAGTATTGACAAAAACTGAAAAACTCGTATGAGTTTGGTAAATAACATAAAAAATGTGTTATGTCTTGCAATAGGCATGGCAGAATCTCCCCTGCAACATCTTTTCCTTCTTTATTTATGATATGAGGGGAGGGCAGGCTTTTTTTTTTTTTTTTTTTTTCTGGGGGTGATGGGGATAATCATTAGAGAACTCACTGCTGTATTTGTATAACTGCTATATGGTAATTTATATATTTTTTTATGCTCAATCTTATGCCTGTACAATGTTGATATTTGAGATGAAACTCTTCTACAAGTTATGGAAATAATTCACAGTTAATTATTGAAACTTTTGTTAATTTTCCATTGCAGGTTGTTGTTGGAAGTGTATAGAAGAGTAAAACCGGTCTGTTTTGTTGAGAAAGTGTGGACTTTCATCTATTTTGGCTGGATACATCTTCTTGTAGATACAGTTTGAGCTATCAGCAGTCTGTCAAATGCTATGTTTTGCAAGTTTTGATTCACCCTTTGCTTCAAGTGCAGAACAGATCTCATGATGATGATTTCCAAAATTCTTGGTTTGTGCAAAGTAAACATGTGACTTCCTCTTTACTTTTCTAAATATTCTTTGGTTCACTATGATGTCATATGAATGAAATTACTGCTATATGTACTGATTAGAATGTACAGGTGGTAGAATTTCCAGGAAAATTATTTTTGTCTTGCTCTACATCTACACATATTAAACTGTGAATCTGTTACCCTCTTGGTTGTCTTTCTTTTTTTATACAATTCTTGTTCTCTAAGCTATGTATGTTGGACTGCAATGATGGTTTTGAATCATAGTCCTAAACTATGCAGGAGTATCCATATTCACCACCACCAATGTATTAAAGTTTACAAATTTAGAGTTCCCACATTGTGATCGTAGTGTTATTGCCATCTTTTTCAGTACTAACTACTAATACTAATACTTTTGCTTTATGGTGGATAAATAAGTTGGGTCAAGTACTTTGGCGTTAAACAGCCATCGTCTTCCATTTTTCACTGATTTATGTTGATTTCTTAAACGTTATCTTTTCTTTCCCCTTGGTTGTGAACCCACAACCTCCCCCATCACCTTGCTCTAACAAGGGGTAGGAGGTGTCATCTGCTGACAATTTTTTTCCACTTGAAAACTTATTATAGAAGTGCAACTATTTATTTTCCAAGTCAGTTTCAATACTCTTACCTCCCCACTATCTTCTGGATTCGTTAAATAGAAGTAGGAATAACAGTGTGAGTAGTAAATCAGGATTTTATTTAATGTAGAGTTGCTCAAGCATACCTGCTCCATTCCATTCTTGTGTGTCAGCATGTCCTGCAGTTTCAGATACAATTCGGATTTTGTATATGAGATTGCATAGAATGAGAATGCAGGAAGACGAGATAGGGAGAGAGAGATGATATACCACTGCTCCTGATACTAAGATGTAGAAATCTGTTGGTATTTCATTTTGTAAGATAATATCCACTTTAGGTGGGAAATATTCTGCTTTCATCTCTGACACCTGTGAGAAGAAAAGCTATCAGATACTGCTGAAATAACAACTTTGAAGAAGTAAAGATTACTTTTTCTACATAGTACTGCAATTTTGTATCAATGATGGCAGTACTTCCAATTCTATGATTTTACTATAAGAGGCTGTGGACATATGGTATGGTCATAACCAAGCTTCAATGTTATGTAGTATTCATGCTAACATCTTTGATTTACGTCCTGTCTTTTCCTATTGATAAGTTATTTTCAGTAAGAATATTATTACTTCTAAAGGTATTATTAATCAACATGGCACAATAAACTCCAAAAAAATTTACCAACTGTATAATGAGGTCGTCTGAGACTCCATTGAATAGGTACACATTTTCAACAGTTCTGCGGAAAAGATGCTGGGCAATGCTGGATCTTATTGCCTTGGGCAGGTCCCCTAGCACTTCTTCCTGCTTTAGCTCCGCTGTCTTGAATTTTAGTTGCATGTGTGCCAGCATTTGCTCTCTCAGGTTTTCTGGGAGTCTACTCTTGCTTGCATATTGCAATATCTCATTGATGGCATCTCTCTGTGAAGCGACAGTATAAGTTTAAAATATGTCAAATAGTTTGTTTTGCTTAGATCAAAATGCATATATGGGGTGGCACTATTTGGAGAATTGAGCATTCCAGTCAATTTTACAAAACAAGATGTGGTAACAGTTTTGCTTAACCTGTTTGGCTTATTTCCGTGGGAATAGTCTGAGGTGTGTGCATGTTTAGGTTCTCGTTTTTAGAAGAAGTTTATAATGATTTGATATTCATATGGACAGACATGTATGAGCAGTACTTTTAAAAGTTGTTATCAATTCTTTTGGTCTAGTGAGTGCAAGTTATAAATTCATTTTCATTTCTGGTTAAAGTTAGTAGACGTGTGTGTTTGGATTTGCACTTTGCTGATTTGCTGTAATTGGTTAAAATAAAATTAATAATTATAAAAGAAGAAGAAAATAATCTACTTTAAACAGGGCAGGGTAGACTCTACCATGGCAAACGTTCGGGCAGCACTGTGGACGATGAGATTTGTCATATTGCCAATCAGATAAGCTGTGAGGCCTATGTTGAATAGCATGTAAAACATATTAAAAATCTTCTCCGCTGTATTCACTGCATGAAGGTCTCCATAGCCAACTGTGCTGAGGGTGACAAGGGACCAGTACATGGAATAGGTGTAGCCCACCCAGATGCTCCTTTGTTCAAAATCCTGGACCTCTGTTCCAATCCATGTATTCTTTAATGATTGATGATGGATGGCAAGCCAGTAATAGAAGCACCCAGCAGAGTGCACTGCGAATAGTGTTACCTGTAATAAATTATTTAAAATTCTTAATGAAGTGTTAAGAAGTTTTTTCCTTCCAGTGAAGTATGCATAATTAAGAAAAAAGATGGGAGCAATAATTTAAAACGAATGCTTACACATATCAGCTTACAGTATCTTGTCCAAAAGTAGCTGAAACGTGTATCTTTCTCTAGCCTGGAAAAAGATATAAAAGTGCTTTATCAGATAAAAAGTTGCTCTTGTTGCTTGATGTTTTATTAATAGAGCTTGTCAATTTGTGTCCATGGAAACAGTAAGAGAGTAATGTACCTTGTGAAGAGTTCACTGACACGCCGAAGTCGCCAGAGGCGAAGCATGTTGAGGAAGCCAAAGAACTCACCATAATGCATTCTGCCGGTGAAGATTCTGTATAGTAACGGAAAGGGCAGGGTTGAGGCTATGTCCATGGGGAGCCATAATTTTCTGACGTATCTGACCAAGAGGAAACAAATCTTGTAAAGTAACTAACTAATAAGAAGTGTTCTACCAAAAAAAAAAAAAAAAAACTAATAAGTGGAAATATTTATCTTGTTAGCTATTTGCTGTGGGCTTGTATGGCTGCCCTCAATGAAAAGGTCAAATTGATTTTGTTAGTTTACTCATTTGCATATTGAGGTCAAATTGATTCTAGTTAGTTTACTCATTTGCATGTACTAACAATGACGTGGGATTTCATTTTTGTTCTTCGGAATATAAATTTTTTGTCTCATAATATGGCCCGATGGTCTATCTTTTGTGATGGGATGGGTCTATCTCTATCTCCTCTCTTCCTTCTTGAGTGCTAGATAGCCTAGATTTAAAAGTTGGAGATAATTTAGAGCCCTTCTCTTTTTTTTCTTATTATATACTTTTTTATCGTTAAAAAAAAAAAATTGATGTGGGAGTGGTTTGGCTAGAATTAACATTTTTTTTATAACTATTACTAAGAATACAGAACTTCTAAAATTATTTGACAAAATTCAATACTTTTTATAAATCATGACTTGAAGTTTCAATAATATTTCAATCTCACTACATAATGCTTATAATTTGGCATGATAATAAATGTAATTAGTGCCGTATCAACATAAGAAATCTTTTTTTTTTTTTTTATATATGTTTAAAAATTAACATCATTTTTTAAGGTTTATGATGTAAAAATTGTATTAGGAATAAATAAATTTAATAATAAATTCTTAGTAGTTTGGATTGGAGCTTATTCTTATGTTAATTATCAGAACACCAAAAATCACTTAGGAGAGTAGCAGGGTACCTTAGGGCGATCTTCTTGTGATCATCTACAAGGAGATAGGTTGACTTATCCAAGTAAGCCACAAAGAAATTTATGACTATATCAGTGGCAAAGAAAGCATCTACGACTAAATCCACGGGCATGAGTGAGCCGGTTGCGACTTTTCTGAAAGCTAGCTCAAAAGGTGATGCCCATGCTGAGTATATGACTAACACCACCAAAAATGTCTGCCACCACCTGCATGATATGATATCACACTACAATTAATTAAATTATCCCTTTACAAAGTTGTGACTAAATTAAGTGACTAAACATGAGTTGAGTTGGAACTTGGAACTTGGGGTTGGCTTGGAAATTAATGGTCCATTAATTTATGTAGTTTTCTGTCAAAAAACTGTGGGGGTAAAATGGAACTCAAAACTCTAGTAAGTCGAGAAAGTATCTTATGCATTTGAAATATGTATCCTCTCTCTCATAAATCATAATATATGGATCTCATTCCATTGATACATTCTAATACTGCCACGTTCACGATAACATAGAGTGTCTCACTTCTTGCGAGGTCTTGGGTTTGAGACTTGAGTTCATCCTATGCACAAGTTCTTGCTGGTAGAATTGCTTGTGCATCTGATTAAGCTTTCCAGAAAGAGCATGCAGGTATCTGGTTGTTAGAATAGTAAGGCCCCCAATTTTGAATAGCCTGTGTACTATTGGTTTTTCTATAGTTGCATACTTGCATTGCATTACTAGGTATTTATTACATCTATATACCAGTTCTGCTACAGCCTACAACTACCCAAAATTTCACAGAAGTTTTCACACCCACTCTCACCTAAAATTGTAACTCACCTCATTTACCCAACACAACACACACACAAAAAGAGGGTGTCAATTAATTTTCTGTGCCCTTGGACTTACTGATGATGATATAGAGTCTATACTTGTATAGTTGTATAATACTACTCATATATATGTCATATTCAATGCGCACTCTTTATTTTATAGTTTAAACAAGTCAATACTATTACAGTTTCTGTAATTTCTTCTTCTCTGTCACTCTTTGATCTTTCTTTTCTATTCCAACACCAGTTATCATCAGTTTCTTTGTTTTTCCCTTATATATTACATAAACTAGATCCAACAAAACAGAAGGCGTCGTTGCTGGACTCTGAAGTCTTGGCTATTTTAACTCTAAAAAGCAATTTCCTTAAAGGATTATTATTACCTAGAAACCTTTTTATACTGGCTTTAAATTTCTGATGTTTTTCTTAGTTTAAGCAAGTCTAACACCGCCCACCAATGACCACATTATAGGGAACTTGTACTGGAAATTCTGTCTTTCTCTATGTCTCTTTTGCAACACTAAGCGACAAAGTCTTTGTTTTCAAGATAACAAACATGATGCAAATAATTCTAGACTGGAATTTTCTCCTTCCTTCCACAAAACTCAAAAATAAACACAATAATTCAAGAAAGAACCATTACTATACTACAGACATTGAAATTTGAAAATGAAAACACCATCCTAATCCTATGCACTTCTTTTCTTTTCTTTTCTTTTTTTTTTTTTTTTTTTATAATAAATTTGCACCAAAGAAGAGAAACTTCTTGGGGTAGTGAAAGAAAATCAAAAAACAGAAGAAGGCAAAATCACCTGTATCTACGATCGTAGGGAGCAATAACATATTTCTTGAGCTGCAAGTATCCTTCATCCACGACTGTTCCAAAAGCTGGTAACAGGCTGCTAGACAGTGAGTTCAAATTCTTGCTTTCATGACTACTTGAGTGCCTACGGAATTGCAAAGGTGGTACAGGAGGCCTTGTTTCTGATGACATCCTTAGACTCTTCACCGGAGTTTTTC
This sequence comes from Quercus lobata, assembly GCF_001633185.2. Lineage (NCBI taxonomy): Eukaryota > Viridiplantae > Streptophyta > Magnoliopsida > Fagales > Fagaceae > Quercus > Quercus lobata. The sequence goes on along the minus strand of NC_044915.1, from coordinate 31,010,557 downwards.
TACAATTCGCGCACACAAACACAAAAACTCACTCTGTGAGAGAGAGAGAGAGAATGTTCTTGTTTTCTTAGGCCTTGTTAAGTATTAGAATGCCATAGCTTCTTGTCTGTCGAAGTCTTTGAGCTCATTAGAATAATATAGGGAAGGTGGCAAACAGCTTTCATAGTTACATATTATAATTATTTGGTGTGGTATATTTAATTATTCTGATTTCTGTGCAGTGATAATTTAATTTAATGGAGTTAGAATATTAATCATAGATAGACTAAGATACTATAGATAGACTGCCAAATCTCAAAGCCAGAAAACGCTTTTTTTATTTTTTATTTTATTTTTAAGAATATGTCAGAAACACTTCATATACAGGTTTTAGCACACGTTATAACCATCCGATTGTCAGATTTTCACTACTATTCTCGTGATGCACATATATGTTATAAGTTCATTATAAAAATTTTAATAATAAATTATTTCTATTGCTCATATAATACTCATTATATGTTATAATATTTTGAGAATTATTTTTTATTGTTTACACCTCATTGAAAAAAAATGTAAATTGTTATAATTAATATATATAGATAAGAATACAACTATTTTTCTTTAGTGAATTGATAGATATTTAATTATTTCTGCTAAGCAAAGGACACAATTTTATTAATTATTCAGTGTGTATGTTCTTAAATATGTTTTTCACCATTTGGTTTGATTATATTTCCATTGTTGTCAAAATAACTAAATTTGGAAATATCATGAGATGTCAATTGAGATACAAGTCTCTTGAGCAAAAATACCATAAATCCCAATCAAATTTTTCCCAAATAATTTTTTTAAATTGATTATAAAAATTCCTTTAACAAATAACTAGTGAACCGCCTATATTTTTTTGAGAAACACCGCCTATATAATTAATAAATAGAAATAAATGCATTTTTATTCCCATTAAACTCTTTTTAATAACATAGCATAAGTTTAGGCTATGACAACTTTGGTGCAAATTATATCTTATGTAAATTTTTTGAAAAATCCATTATTGAACATTTTATATATATCCTCCTTACTTCCAAAATTCAAGACAATCAAAGATTAATAGATATTTCATCTACAAAATGTTTAAATTTCATTTTTTTTTTAAATTTTAAAATTATGCATAAAAAATGAGTTTATGGGTCAAATAATAAATAAGATCTTACTGATATGAAATCTGGCTTATGTTAGAGAACATGTAACCTTATGATGAAATTTTCAAAAATTATTCAATCAAAATTTCTAAGGTTGTGTAATTAATAATAAGTAAGAGTTATATCATGTGTAACTTGATTCTAACACACACACACATACGCAGAAGTAAGAGTTATACTAGTAAGTAATAAGATGTGCATGTAATGCAAAGGAAAGTTTAATATAATACGATTTTTTATAATAGGAATTGTAAGGACTCAATTTGTAACGATCCCAAACCGGTATTGGGTTCGTACATTAAAGACCCAAACAATAAAATTTGTAGAGCGTGGGTATCCAAGAACTAGGTTAACTCTAAAAGAAAAACGATTAAACCTCACGTTTATAAATAAATTAATACAGGTATAACGATCAGATTATCCTTGAAACAAATTCAGTTCTTTGATTCATAAGGTTTTCTTCTGAGTATTCTTTGTTTTTGGTATCCCCATCTCTCTTCCTCAATGCTTTCTTTCATGTTATATACTGCCCTCTTGATATCATCTTCACCACACATGTGTAAGTTGGGTTCAGGGGATCTCTTTATGTCCCATCTAACACCTTCTGGAATCTCCAACTAGCAGCTGTAAGGCTGTTTCATCACTGTTCAGGCATTACTTTCACATTAATGCGGCCAGAGAGTTGGTTGAGAGGCAATTAATGCGGTGGCAGCTGTCGTTATAGATATTTGTTTGCCTTTTCTTTCTTACTCTTAGTCTCATATCCCGCTTTTAGTTGTAACGCAGCTCCGAAGTACGTTTGTAACAAGGTGGCGTTCTGGTCATCCTCGGACTCATATTGCCAAGAAAGATTTTGTCCTCGGACGAATACTGAACTCACCTTACGTGCTATCTACTCTTCCTTTTGTTTGATTACCCTTACAACCTGATATAGGCCTCCTCAGACAGCTTTACGTCCTCGGATGGGCCATAGGCCCAATTAACTAGACTTTAATAATTTATTGGTTAACCGGCCCCCACAGGAATTTATTAGGGTTGTAGTTGTATATAAAACTATACATTCTAGTATATTGTGTTTGACTTTCTCAAAAAAAAAAAAAAAAAAAAAAGTATATTGTGTTTGTATATGGAATTATATATTCTACCATTTAAAGAAAATATGTTGGACAAAGATTTAAATGGAGGGTTTAAATATAGAATGAAATTTAAATTTTATATATATATATATATATATATATATCTATATTAAAATAATGATGTGTGAAATTGTGAACAAAGAAAAGAAATCCATTAACTAAATCGAACTTTGACAAATTGAATAACACTATTCTAGTTTGCTACTCCCTTGTAGAACTTACTATTGTAATTTATTACCCAACATAACTCCAAATCCACTCAAAAATATATATACTTCTAAGACTAATACATAAAAACTTTATTGATCACGGTTTGCCAGCCTAAGTCCTAGACTCAAGTCACTCAACAATGACAATTCAGCAAGCCTATAAAATGTAATTAAATTGTATTTTTGAGAGAGAGAGAGAGAGAGAGAGAGAACCATACAATTCAGCAAATTAAACCTATCAGATGTAAATTTTAATGGTGCTACTAGGCATTTGTTTAAAGGGAAAAGCTCAAAGACGATTCTCATTCTTTGCCTCCTACTTTGGCTGATGGGGTGTAAATATATAAACTGATACTAGCTGAAATTTAAAAAAAAAAAAATTTATTCTTTCTTAAACTCTCTCATTTGCGACTGTTTTTTAACTTTTCATGAGCTCATTGCGTGACTATGACATATTATTATATGCGAAAGAATCAGATAAGTTGTTCTAGTTGATCTTTTCATTTGTGACTCGATTTCTTTTTAGAAGATTTTATACTCGAATTGATGTCAAAAATTTTCAAACTATATATGCTTGGCTTACGGGTTTATCTCAAAGGATCAGGAACGGATCCAGGATTTTAAGCTAACGAGGACCGGAGTATAAGAAAAAAAAAAATCTAGATAATATTAAAAAATTATAAATACACAAAATCATTGTTTCTAAATACATTAAAATGCAATTATCTAACAACAAAAACAAAAACAAAATAATTTTTAAAAAAAAAAAACTAATTTAGTTAGGATTTTTTTTTTTTTTTTTTAAGTTAGAGCATTCACAATGGTGGTGCTAAAAATTTTAGCTTTTAGTATCTCAAAAAGTTACTTTATCAATTTTACCACCTCGCTTTACAATACACCAAATATCAAATGTTCTATTTTTTTTTTTTTATCACTTCATTAAAAATAATATAAACAACTCATTAAAATAATAAGGAAAAGAGAGAATTTGAGTTTTTTAATTGAAGGAAGAGATATAATCTTAATAAATAATGTATTTTATTTTTAACAACTTGCAACTTGCTACAGTTAACTGGTATTTATACAAGTTTACTGTAGTTGCAAAAAATTTAGCTTCAGCTTCTCCAATAACACTTTTTTTTTTTTCTTTTTTGGTGGTAAAATAGTTTTTTGCTAAAATACAATCACCATTGTTAATATTTTTATTGTTTTTGTTAAGTTTTTGGATTGGATAATTGCAATTTGGATTAGACTGGCTAGACTGATTGGGGAGAAAGGAGGCCCAACTACAAAAATGAAATGTATAATAACTATAAAAAAAATAATAAATAAATAAATAATTGGACCTAGGGGGGGCCCAGGCCCCCACCTATCCGTCCCTGCCAAGGATGATAAATAAAATGGACATACTTCCTCCTCAAAATTATAACTAACTAGTCACAAACCTATGCATTGCATGAGAAAATGTAATATAATTATTTTATAAGAATATAATATAAATTTTAAGTTAAACAGTACATGTGTTATTTAAAAGTATTTTATATTTTTATAAGATTTATGTAATAGAACATATAATGTATTTTGAATTCAACAACGATATATATATATATATATATATAAGAAACAGTTCAGCATAATTTTATTCAGTAGCTGATAAATCAGATATCACAAATTTATCAATATATATCAAGAGGAACAAACTCTATCCAAATTAAAAGCAAAAAAGAAACTTATCAATGTATCAATTTGTTTTTATATAAATGGAAAAGATGTTATTAAAAAAAAATATACCAGTTGACTAATTTGAACATTTCCAAGATATTAAAGAAAAAGTATACTCTTGTTCTATGGAACACATGTAACATGGTACATTAAATTTAAATTATTATATAAGTTTAGAATTGTAACATTTTATTTTATTATTTCCAAATATAAGTATTAATACCTATTTTATTGAAACTTGAATTTTAAAGATATAAAGAATATGCAAACTAATGATTAGATTTTAAAAATATATAGTCATGTTAATTTTTTAAATGGGAGTTATGTCCTTTAGCTACAATCAAATTAGATGCATTGTGTGTGCAATATTACAAATTACACCTTTTAAGTTTGGATGTGTCATTTTAGTCTTTAGATTTTAACATTTCAATCAATTTCATCCTTCCATCCATTGCCGTATATAAAATTATAAATAGGATTAATTTTTTGCTGTGTCAATTTGAAACTGTATTTTCCTTCATTTTTGTTATCTTGTTCACGTCAAAGAAGAAATTATGTAAGCATACTGCAAGTTATTGGTACATGAGAAGGCATCTGACTGCTACACATGTACATATAACATCAAAGATGGAATGATCAGTATGCATTTTAGTCTTGTAAAGCAACGAATGTGACAGACCTATTAGTTGTAGGCTCCGCACTTCAATTCATCATTTCTTACAAAATAAAGTCTGATAACTAATTTTCAATCTTATAAATAGAAACCGGATCCATATATGTGACCATTATTACTTTGCAATAATATGAGTATATGACCATAGGAGGACAGAGAATTTTGTTTCTTCCTGAGGATAGATAGTGGAAGACCAATCGTTTGCCTAGCGCATTCACATTAATTTGTACAAAATTTATGTCTATTTTAGTAAAAGAACCTACTTTTTCTATTTTACATTCTCACTTTTTAAAATACCACTCATCAAATTATCTATTTTTTTACACTACATTCATTAAAATATTAAATTTTTTTTTCTCTTTTTTTACACATAACAACTATTATCCATTTTCTTCCTAGCTTCATCGTTGGGATATATAAAGAAATGATAAAAAAAAAAAAAAAAAAAAAAACTAAATGCAAAGTGAATAGTGTCAGTATAAAACTATAAATTTACAAGGTTACTGTAACAAATTTGTAAATTTACATAATTATATATTGATTGATGTGGGTAATTTTTAGACAAAATTGTGTAAATTTTAAACATTTTTCTATTATACAATATACACCCACTAATGTAAGTGGTACATGAAGAAAGGATGTTGACATTGAATTCGATTTTCTTGTTAGGAGAAATAAGCAGATTGGAAAACATGTTGAAAAAAAGAAAGAAAAGAAAAAGCGAATACTAGAAAATAAGTAGGTGTAGGTGTTTATCAAAAAAAAAAAGTAGGTGTAGGTGGGAAATAAAGAAGAGAATTGCTACGTGGATTCTGATAAGCCCAATAGTCGGACATCCCAAGGATCACAGGTAAGAAGTCGATAAAATGAGAGTTACCTATTCATTAGGCCGAAGGGCAACGAGTGTGGTTGGTTAGAGGCACTATGACAATCAGGTCAATAAAGAAAAACACTGAATAAGCTCAAGAGAAATGACAAGAGTGTTGAGAACTTGAGATAATAAACTATTATAAAGTGTATCAATTTCTTTCTTGGGCTTCCTATAATTAATGTGGGGTGTGAAGAAAGATGCACACTCTCCTTTTTTTAAGTGGAGGTGGTCGACCATTGATCTTTGAGCGAGTCTCTCTAGGTAATAGGTACGGTATAGATTATCTTTTAGATTGCTAACTTGGCCATTTTAAGAAAACACAATGTTTCCAAACAGTCAACTGGACTATTTGTAACCTTTGCGAATACAGAGTTTAAGTTATGTCCTTTGGCTAACAGTAAATATTAATTACTGTAGTATGATGTGGTGCATGGAACTTTTTGCTTTTAGAACCACTGTAACTATTATTGTGGCTCATAAACTATTGTAATTCTTAACATCTCTCAGTTTATTGTTACTATTTCCAATGGGATTCTGTTTTAGAAGCATGTCATTGGCTAGCTGATGTTTTCCACGCTAGCACTAGCATCCGGAGATGCGCGCGCGCACACACACACACAAAAAAAAAAAAAAAACTAAAAACTATTTTATATCCTCAAATACCACTTTATCTATTTTACCAACTCATTTTACAACTCACCCTATATCCCAATTTTTATTTTTACATATAACTCAATAAAATAATATAGGCAAATAACTCATTTTCGTCCCTACATTTTCATGCGATTCCTGCTTTGGTCCCTATCTTTTATTTTCACCACTTTTAATCCTTGTTTTGAAAAACGCGTTCCGTTTTAGTCCTTACCGTTACTCATTTAACAGAAATATCCTACGTGGCAAACAGTCCAACAGTAAATGCTGACGTGTATATTAAAATAATATTAAAAAAATTATTTACATTTTTTAAAATGCCACCTCAACAATTTAATTTTTTTTTAAATCCACATCAGATAAAAATAATATAAAAATTTCTAACCTAATTATTTTTTAAAAAAGAAAAGAAATTAGTTAAATTATTTTTTTTCTTTTTTTTGGAAGAACATGAAGAACTCAGATCTATGTGTTCTTCCAAAACCCAAAAAAAAAAGAAAATGTATAAAATTTTCCTTCAATCAAAATAAACCCAAATTCAAAAATTCTTAACGAACAAACTCAAATGACAAACAAAACCCAACCCCTGAATCAAACCATAAATTATCATTCCCAAAACTCAAACCGAGAATTACCTTACTAGAATTTTTTTTTAGAAGAAGAGAACCCAAAGTGAAAAGCGTGAATCACTCACAACAATTTACCAGAAAATTCATGTAGAACACACAATGAAAAGCCATGAATAACCCACCCCAAATCCCAGCCACCCATCACAACCCACAAACCCAACCACAGCCACCCAAAAACCCAGCTACCCACCACAACCCACAAACCCAGCCACTAGCCACCCATTGCAACCCAAAACCCTAGCTACCACAACCCACAAACCCAGCTACCCACCACAACCCACAAACCAGCCAAAAAAACAACGTAGCTGTTAAAAAAATCCTGACCAAGAATCGATGGATAAGTCGACAATGATGGAGGTCGAGTCGTCGAGGAGTAGCGACGGCCCTGGAGACAAATCACGCCGACGAACCTGAGAGTGATGAGGGGCTCGATGGCTTTGGTGGTTTGTGGGAAGAGAGAACCTGAGGATGAGAGAGAACCTGGTGGTTGGTGGTTTGGGTTTATTTTGATTGAAGGAGAATTTTAACAATATGAACCAAGAAAATGAAGAGCACATAGATTTGAGTTCTTCATGTTCTTCCAAAAAAATGAAAAAAAATTAATTTAACTTGTCGGATCACGTTTTTCAGCCTAGGCCCAAGATGCATGGGACCTTAGACCAGTGAGTCCGGTACAATGAATTTGTAGAGAGTGGGTCAAAGAGCTAGGTTTTAGTGTATGGACAACGGTTAACACGGTGTTCTTCACGATCAAGCTGAGATGGACTGGGTTTACCAGAGAGGATTAGTTCTCGGCACGGTCTGAGGAGCTTTTTCTGGTGCCTCTGGTGTGTTAGGGGGGGGGGGTTTCAGCCCCGCTTTCTGTCTCCCTCCACTCCCTTTTTATAGTAGTTTCTTTCCTCCTGAATGGGGTTCCTAGGGTAGGTACTTGTCCCATCAGCCATTCCCTCCAGTTGTTGTGAGTGGTTGTAAAGGCAGAAAAGCATGGCTATGTCAAGCACAAGACACTGAATGCAATAATGGTAGCCTTTCCCTCAGACATTTCCATTTTCTCCGTTGTCCTTTTCTGCTTTAGTACTTTTTCTGTTCCCTTGAATGATCTGGAGTGTCACTACCAGTAGCAGGTTACCCCCTTTGTCCTCGGCTACATCCATGCTGAGGAGGGTTCTTCCCATGGCTGAGGAGGGGTTTTTCCTTGGACTGGGCCCTTGGCCCAATGTAGACATTGACATGGACCTCCTGGCCTTTTACCCCCCACAATAGCCTCTCAAAATCCTGTTGTCCTGCCCCTCGGACGGAGAGGAGGGTTTTGGTGACATCGAGCCTCTGTCATGGCTTGCCAAATCTTGTCATTCATCAATGCCAGAGCCTCTTCGCTTGCCTGAGGCACGTTCCTGGCTGTGAGACATTCTTTTAGTTTATCCAAGCCGCGTTCCTGTCGTTTCGGTACATGAGGTGTGCTTTCATTAAGGTCTCTTCACGAGATGACGCAAATCCAATGGCTGAAGACTGCTTTGGAAATTGAGTGAGATTTATCTCGTTTGTAATTCCTTCTTGGAGATTTGGGCGAATTGATTGCCACCAGGTTTGCCCCCTATATAAGACACATGGGGGGAGATCATTCTCCTTTATTCGCAAACCCTTGAGTTTTCTAGGCTTTTAACTCTCCAAATGTTCCCAAAGTCCCCATTATGACAATGATTGAGATTTAGGGAGTGAAATGGTCAAGGATAAGGGTGAAGGAACCAAACCCTCTTCAGAAGCCACGGGTGTCTCCGAGATTCAAAATGACCCAGTCAGGGCAAGGGAGACAAAGGCCAAAGATATTTCTCCCCCTCGACTAGACAAGAAAGAAGTCTCTCTTCCTTCAGCCAAAATCCGAAGCAGGTGTAGGTCACATCAGATTTTTGGTGCGACAAAATTTGGATTTTCATCCAGCGCCATATGTCACGCGTGTACGGGTTTGGATTTCTCATTGTCAGTACCATCCATACTTGCTCGATTACTGCTAGAGCAATACTTGCTCGATTGCTGCTAGAGCAAGTATGTGGATTTGGCGTTCCTGCTTCTTCTTCTCTTCCACCGCCGGTGCCATCCATACTTGCTTGATTGCTGCTGGAGCAAGGTCATGGATCGGGCGTCTTTGCTTTTTCTTCTCTTCTACCGCCGGTGCCATCCATACTTGCTCGATTGCTGCTGGAGCAAGATTGAGGGTTTATCATTCCTGTGTACTGCTTTTTATAGTTAGCTTCTAATATAGGCTTGTCCAAGCCCTTTTATGTACATTGTACTTCTTCTTTATCTAATAAAAAGACAATTTTATTTCATTTTGCGTACCTTTTCTTTTCTGCAATAATTATTTTATGAATGGGTGTGCTGGTGTCTTTTCTTTTGAATAGTACTTAGAACTGATGCCGTTGATGGTAAAGAGTTGTCACCCTGAACTTATCAAAACTGATGGGCACAACAATGCCGACTTTAAGTAAGTTAACTATATAAGACTAACCAGGAAAACAACCACATGTTCTGTATTGCGAACAGGGCGACCGCCCAAGGACGTGTAACCTAAAGTAAACTGTCCGAGGGGATCGTCGAGTACTAGGGTTCTTTTCCACGTTTCCGATGATATTTATAGTTTTAACTTGCTTTAGGCGTCTGGTCCGAGGACCGAGGCATGATTGAACTTAGCTTAAACGCTTAGAAAGGTACCGTCACGTGTTAGTTTCCACAAAGCCGGAGGTCCGAGGACCACGCAAGACCTTTGTTCCGTCTAGGACTCAGGTTTTTCTTGAAGTAGCTAGTTTCCTCATAGGTTTGAATCCGAGGACCATGCAAGACCTTGGTTCTGTCTAGTACTTAGATTTTCTTGGAGTAGTTAGTTTCCCCATAGGTTTGATTCCGAGGACTATGCAAGACCTTGGTTCTGTCTAGTACATAGATTTTCTTGGAGTAGCTAGTTTCCCCATAGGTTTGAGTCCGAGGACTATGCAAGACCTTGGTTCTGTCTAGCACTTAGGTTCTTCTTTAGTTCTGTCTAGTACTTAGATTTTCTTGGAGTAGCTAGTTCCCCATAGGTTTGAGTCCGAGGACCATGCAAGACCTTGGTTCTGTCTAGTACTTAGATTTTCTTGGAGTAGCTAGTTTCCCCATAGGTTTGAGTCCGAGGACTATGCAAGACCTTGGTTCTGTCTAGCACTTAGGTTCTTCTTTGAAGTAACTAGTTTCCCCATAAGTTTGAGTCCGAGGACCATGCAAGACCTTGATTCTGTCTAGTACTTAGACCTTCTTAAAGTAGCTAGTTTCCTCATAGGTCTGAGTCCGAGGACCATGCAAGACCTTGGTTCTGCCTAGTACTTAGGCCTACTTGAAGTAGCTAGTTTCCCCATAAGTTTGAGTTCGAGGACCATGCAAGACCTTGGTTCTGTTTAGTACTTGAGCCTTCTTGAAGTAGCTAGTTTCCCCATAGATTTGAGTCCGAGGACCATGTAAGATCTTAGTTCTGTCTAGTACTTAGATTTTCTTAGAGTAGCTAGTTTCTCCATAGGTTTGAGTCTGAGGACCATGCAAGACCTTGGTTCTGTCTAGTACTTAGATTTTCTTGGAGTAGCTAGTTTCCCCATAGGTTTGAGTCCGAGAACCATGCAAGACCTTGGTTCTGTCTAGTACTTGGGCCTTCTTGAAGTAGCTAGTTTCCCCATAGGTTTGAGTCCGAGAACCATGCAAGACCTTGATTCTGTCTAGTACTTGGTCATTTAGAAAGTTGTCAGTGCGCATCAATTTTCCCAAATCCGGAGGTCCAAGGACTCGACATAGCTAAGGTTTTGTTTAACCACTTCAAAAAATTTTGGTTTGGCCCTCGGTTTCTTTCTCTGAAGGGAATTCAGTGAACCGAACTACTAGACCCGCGAGAATTAGCCCCTTAACAAATGCACAGGGCACACATCTAACGTCAGAAGCCCCTAGAACCGTGCTTTGTTTAGTAATCCTTCCCACGTAATCAACGCTTCGAAGTGTGGACCTAAATGGAAACTGAGTTACGACAATGACGATTTGTTCTTGAAAATAATGGAGAGGCTTTCATGTAACTTGTACCACCGCCAAAATGGTCTTCTTGAGGGACTCTTACTGATAGGAGCTTGATCCCACCATGATTAACCATTACATTCACTAACGCACAAGCTCTTCCCACAGACGGCGCCAATTGTAGGGTCACGTTTTTCAACCCAGGCCCAAGATGCATGAGACCTTAGACCAATGAGCCCAATACAACGAATTTGTAGAGAGTGGGTCAAAGAGCTAGGCTTTAGTGTATGGACAACGGTTAACACGGTGTTCTTCACGATCAAGTTGAGATGGACTAGGTTTACCAGAGAGGATTGGTCCTCGACACGGTCCGAGCAGCTTTTTCTGGTGCCTCTGGTGTGTTGCGGGGGGGGGGGGGGGTTCAGCCCCGCTTTCAATCTCCCTCTACTCCCTTTTTATAGTAGTTTCATTCCTCTTGAATGGGGTTCCTAGGGTAGGTACTTGTCCCATCAGCCTTTCCCTCCAGTTGTTGGGAGTGATTGTAAAGGCAGAAAAGCATGGCTATGTCAGGCACAAGGTACTGAATGCAATAATGGCAGCCTTTCCCTCAGACATTTCCATTTTCTCCGTTGTCCTTTTCTATTTTAGTACTTTTCCTGTTCCGTGGAATGATCTAGAGTGTCACTACCAGTAGCAGGTTACCCCCTTTGTCCTCGGCTACATCCATGTCGAGGAGGGTTCTTTCCATGGCCGATGAGGGGTTTTTCCTTGGACTGGGTGGCCCAATGTAAACGTTGACATGGACCTCCTGGTCTTTTACCCCCCACATAACTAATTTCTTTTCTTTTTAAAAAAAAATAATTAGGTTAAAAAATTTTATATTATTTTTATCTGACGTGGCTTTTTTTAAAATTAAATTGCTGAGGTGGCATTTTTTAAAATGTAAATAATTTTTTTAATATTATTTTAATAGACACGTCAGCATTTATTGTTGGACCGTTTGCCACGTAGGACATTTATGTTAAATGAGTAACGGTAAGGACTAAAACGGAACGCGTTTTTTTAAAATAATGACTAAAAGCGGTGAAAATAAAAGATAGGGACCAAAGTGAGAATCACGTGAAAATGTAGGGACGAAAATGGGTTTTCCGCCAATAATATAAACTAGCTAATAAAAAAATAAAAAATACTCCATAAAATCTAAAAGTGAGAGGAAGAGAGGGAGAGAGAGAGTGAGAGAGAGATTAAAATATTCTATTTTGGTTTACAACCCCATGAATAGTAAGCACTAGCATTGGACCAAGTTGCTATTTTACAACCAAATTCACTCTATCCGGGTATGTAGTTGTAAAAAAATATGCCACCTTGCTACAATAAGTTGCCTAAACTTAAATTTTATTATTTTAAGTGGTATGTGGGTTTGCGCGCACGCCCGAGAGAGAGAGAGAGAGAGAGAGAAACTAAATTTTTTATATTATTTATTGGTATAGTTTATATTCTTTTAATGAGTTGTATGTAAAAATAAAATTGAAATGTGGGGTGAGTTATAAAATGAGATAGTAAAATAGATAAAATAAGTTTTGAGAATGTAAAATAGATACTTTTTTGCATCCCTAGATGCTAGTGCTCTTTGCATATATGCAACCTTTACTGTAGCAAGGATGGAAAAAAAAATTGGGTTTACATACCCAGATATAGTATGATTTTATTTAGGGGAAATTACAGTAAACCCACCTGTGGTTTGGCCCGTTTTCATTTTGCCTACCTGTAGTTTAAAACTTAACAATTTGCCCATCTGAACTTCAATCTGTTTGCTCTTTGTTACCCACCTCACCCTCAGATGTTAGAAAAACACTTTTTTAATACAAAGCAGAACATAACACGGATCAAAAACACGAACCATTGAAACTTTTCCTCACGAGCCCTAGAAACATGAAAAACGCCATCTGCATCTGATATTGAAATCGTGTTGCAAGAATAAACCTAGACGAGCAACGAGTTGTTCAAGGGACTAAAATCCTAGTAAGAAATCAATCACTGTTTGGGTTTTCAAACTATTTTTAATTTGGGTTTGTGGTTGTTTTATAGTTTTTTGAGTAATCAGTCAATGGTCAATGTTATATGTAACGAAATGAGAATATTGGTTGTGTTTGTTGATGTTTATGAAAAATGTGACCACCTGTTGTTTGGATTTGTGTTTGTTTATGGGCATTTTGTCTGTCATGGTCATTGTGTCTCACAGTGGACCCTACGAATCTGTTGGGTTTATTAGTGAAACAATGTTTGTGTGTACTTATTAGTAAAACAAAAACAAAAGCAAAGCAGAGAAAATGTGGTCCCTCTGATGTGTGTTGCATTCCAAAAGCAAAACAGAAACATACAAGTATTTACTCTTTATGTGTCTGTCTTTTACAATTCTTTAATTGTCTGTGTAAAATGGTAGTTTGTTATTGCAGATCGATGATAAGGAAGTGAAATTCAAGGTTCATTATGGGGATACTTTTCTGTGGAACCCAAGTTTAGAATACTTTGGTGGGAAAGTTGAAAGTGTATAAGGATCCTGATAGGCTTAGTTATTTTGAAATAGAAGGTATATGTGAGGAATTGGGGATTGATGAATCGTCTAGGGTTCATTATTTAGCTCCTGGGGGCAACTTGGAGCAAGACTTGAGGCTCATACATGATGATACAGATGTAATGTCTATGTGTAAGCTTAATGAGGGAGGGTCCATCATACTGTATGTGGAGAGTGGTCATGCTCCACTTGCAGTTGAAATTCCTGAAGGGGTTGGTGAAGGAATATATTGAGGGGTTGGTCAAGGAGGTGGTGCAGGAGTTGCTACAAGGGGTGTTGCTAGTGTGGAGGTAGAGGAGGAGTTTGATTGGTTGAAAGAAGGTCTGGAAAGAAAAGACTATGCTAATGATATTTTTGGTGAGTCTTCTCCACTTTACAGTGTTCCACCTAAACCAAACATTATTCCACCTCAGCCAAACACAGATACACCTCAGCCAAGCAATGTTTCACCTTTTAACATAGATTTAGATGAAGAATGGGTTGAACCAGCTTTAGAGGATGATATTGCAAGTGTAAATGGTTCTGATGATGAGCATAGACCTGAAAACCCAGAATTTAATGAGAAGACTGATATGACAAATGTTCAATTGGTAAAGGATGAAATTTCCAAACTCTTAAGGTTTTTAGGAAGGCTTTGAGGGAATATGTGATTCAGCATCACATTGATATCAAGTGGAAGTTAAATGAGAAGAAGAATGTACATTGTAAGAACAACTGTGGATGGAGGTGTTATGCCTCAATGGTGACTAGAGAGTGTACATTTGAGATCAAGACACTTAATCCTCAGTGTACCTGCCCCCTAACATTTCAAAATTAGCAAGTTACATCAGCATATGTGGCAAATAAGTATTTGGAGGATTTTAGTAAGAATCCTAGCTAGGAGGTCTCAGGTGTTAAACACCATGTAATGCAGCAGATTTTAGTTGATTTAAGTCTTAGTCAGGTGTATAGATCAAGAAAGGCAGCTAGGGGTTTGATCACTGGGAATGAAGAGGCTCAGTATGGCCTACTTAAAGATTATGCAAAAATGATAAGAAAGACAAATGTAGGAAGTAAGGTGATGCTGCAAACAGAGATGGAAAATGAGAATGTAGAACCCAAGTTTAAAAGGATGTACATTAGGTACAATGCTCAAAAAGTTGGGTTCCTAGGTGGTTGTAGACCCTTTGTTGGGCTAGATAAATGCCACTTGAAGGGCAGATTTGGTGGGCAGTTATTGTTTGCCACTGCCAAGGATGGAAATGACAATATATTCCCAGTGACAATAGATGTGGTTGAGCAAGAGAATAAAGACAACTGGATCTAGTTCTTGGAGCTGTTTACAGATGACATTGGCAGGCCAGAGGATCTCAATCTAGTATTCATCAGTGACAAGCAGAAAGTATTATCATCTAGCTCATGTTTATGACTTGATTACTTACTTGAATGCTTACTTGCATAGTTGCTTACTTGAATGCTTACATGCTTACTTGCTGACATTGAATGCTTACATTGAATGTTTATGACATTGAATGCTTACATTGAATGCTGACATTGAAGAGTGTACTGTGGAGATGTGTTGGCACAACATTAGTTAGGGAATTTGAGAGGGGGATAGAGTATCTTAAGAGTTTTGATGAAGAAACTTGGAAGTACCTTGCAAATATAGAGCCTGCACAGTGGACCAAATCCCACTTTTCTCCAAGGGCTTTGACAGATTGTCTGGTAAACAATATGAGTGAGAGTTTTAACTTTATAATTGTGAAGGCTAGAGACAAGCCAATATTATCAATGCTAAAGTGGATCAGAGTTAGGCTAATGAGCAGGCTGTATATAAAAAAGACTGGCATAGAAAAGTCTGGTGGTAAGTTGTGTCCAAGCATACAGGATAAGTTGGAGAAGTTGAAATTAGAGTCTAAGAACTTTTATGCAATGCCATCTAGGAGGTTTATGTATGAAGTTGACAATGAGAGGGAGAGGCATGTGGTGGACTTGGTAGGGAAGACATGCAGTTGTAAAGTATGGGACTTGACAGGAATCTCCTGCAAGCATGGAGTTGCAGCCATTTTTGTGAATTGTGAGAAACCAGAGGATTACACCCATTCATGCTACTACAAGGATGCTTATGTGGAGACATACAAGACATCCATACCTCCCATGTCTGGCCAGTCTGAGTGGATCTTAAATGGCCAACCCAAGCCTGTTGCACCTACTATTTATAAGCCACTAGACAGGCCACCTATAAAGAGGAAGATAGATGCTGATGAGCCAAGAAAGGCTTATAGGGTGTCTAGAGCAAACAAGTCAGTGAGGTGTGGAAAGTGTCAAAAGAAAGGCAAGGGAATGCAAGGCTAATGTCACTGGTGAGACACCATGGGAGAGGAGGAAGAGAGTGTAAAAAGAGAAATCTATATCTTTGTAAAATTTTATTATATGCAAAATGCCAATAACTGACACTATAAACATGCTCATATTTGGTTGCAAGAAAGGGGAAGGCCTTCTACATGCAGACAAGGATCCTAGGCCCCATCTTCATCACAAGCCCAGTCTTCATCTCAGGCCCAATCTTCATCTCAAGCCCCATCCTCATTTCAACCCTTAGCATCATCTCAGCCCCCACCAACACATCGGCCTCATACTATGGCCTCATCCTACCGGACAGCAAGGTCACAACCACTAGGTCAGACTCCATGGTTACAACAACCAACTCAATGGTACTCTTCAAACTTTAGGTATACAGTTAGGGGAGCTCCTTGGTTCTCTTCAAGCCAACTAGCAATACATACCCTTGCAGAAACATGGGACACTAGAGCACCATCATCACAGCTTATAAGACCACCTGCTACCAGAGGAGCTGCTTTGAGAGGAAGGAGTAATGCAGCTAGGACACAAAAAAGTAAAATAAGAGGTGGAAATGCCAGCTATGGTGGGAAAGGCAGGGGTAGTAAATGAAACTTATGTCAAGACAATATTGTTGCTATGTATATGTAGTGTTAGGATTATATGTAATTTTTAAACAATGGCAGGGCAAACAATTGTTGGTTATATATGCTATTAAAACACTGTTGGGATTTATTTGTATTTTTGTAAGTTTTGTAAACAAGGGCGTGTGCAACTGTTTCGGTTGTTGTTGTACCAAATGCCCTATATTAACTGATGGTTGATGAAAGACAATATTCAATGCCACCTTATGTGTATACAATTTCCCAACTTAATGGCAGGTGTTCAAAATTATTATTTTGATTAGTTGTTGTCATGTGGTTGATTATTGCAGTTGAACATATCAAATTTATATGTGTATGTATTGAATATAGCAGAGACTTGATTATGCAGAGTTATGTGTGTATGTATTTAATATAGTAGTCACTTTTGAATACTGCAGGTGTATGTACTTTCAACACAAACACTTTACACAATGCACCTTAAAGTTTAAACAATTCACTTTCAACGCAATTATCTTCACACAATGCACTTTATGAACAAACAAGTCACAACATCCAACATAGTTCACAGCATCCAACAAAACAACAAGTCACAAGTTGTCAATTCACTTTAAACAAAAACACCAACAACATCTAAAATAAATAACACTTTATCTTTAAAAAGCTTATATTATAAAGTGGCTTCAAGCCAACAGCATCTAACATCTTACATAGTTCTACTACAATACAATTGAAGACCTGCTTATACATTACAACCCACCAGGCAGACTTAATCTCATTATTCCAACATTCTCACTTGAGCCAAAACATGAAAACAACATAACCAAAACAAAACAAAACAAAAACAAAATCAAAAAAATAAATAAAAATAAAAAGAGACAGAATTAGTGCAATTCTGCACTCTCTCTTATTCTAAAGCTCTCACTGCTATCTTCTTGGCTTTAAAAGAGGAAGCTCGAAACTTTCTCTCCCTCTCAGTGGCTTTTACTACCATTTCTTGAGCAATTTTTGCCATTTGGGTATCTTTTGTTGTCATCTATGTAGCTTCTGCTGCTATCTGGGTAGCTGCTCTTTCCCTTTCATTTGCAAGTTGCAGCTCACTTCGCAGTAAATCCAACTTTTGTTGCACCAAATGGGCAGCTTCATTCCCATGCATACAAGTGAGATTATCAATCCAATGAAAGAAAGGGCACTTAGGACCAACCTATTCATAAAGTGAATTGAACACATCACATTCCAAACTGACTTGAGTCAACTAGATTAAGTAAAAACTATACTTACCTTATATCAGTTACAACCTGGAAACCTTCTCCCAAAATTATCCACTGTCAAACTTGTTCTCAGCACACAAGTCTCATATGTACACATATGCCCACTTGAACCTGAGTAATTCCCACTCAAATAAGACATTGCTTATCAACTTTTGCCCAAATTTCCTGTGAATCAAAACTAGCACCAAAAGTTGAAACTCCGACCCACATAAAGCAAAAATTTAGTACCTAGTGATGATGTATCTTCGAATATTCAATGCATCAAGACAATCCAAAGTCAGAACATCACCCTCACATGAAAGTGTTATGCACCAAGATCAGAAAAATCAAAACCCTAGCTCAATATAAGGGTTTTTCGTGTTTCTAGGGCTCGTGAGAAGAAGTTTCAATGGTTCGTGTTTTTTATCCGTGTTATGTTCTGATTTGTTTTAAAAATGTGTTTTTCTAACGTCTGAGGGTGAGATGGGTAACAGAGAGCAAACGAATTGAAGTTCAAGTGGGCAAAGTGTTAAGTTTTAAACCATAGGTAGACAAAGTGAAAACAGGTCAAACCATAGGTAGGTTTACTGTAATTTCTCCTTTTATTTATATGGTAAAATAGCAATTGGGGGGGTTTTTACACCCTCCAATGCTAGTGCATAGTCTTTATTGTTATTGATAAATTATAAGTGGAAATCAAGGAGTAATTTTTAGGTACTTCTAGAGCACGGTTAAATAGTGCTCCTGCTCATTCCTCTCACATTCATTTTTTATTGTTATTGATAAATTATAATTGGAAATCAATGAGTAATTTTTAGGCACTCCTAAAACATGGTGAAATGGTGCTCCCACTCCCTCCTCTCACATTTATGAATGTGAGAGTAAAGAGAAGGAGCACCATTACACCGTGCTCTGGAAGTACCTAAGAATTTTCCGAAACCAAAGTGTATATTTAAATAATATAGCATACTCTGTTGTTATAGTGACATTATGCTGAGCTTACTATATGATATCAAAGCAAATGTATAAGAATGTGGTGTCGATATTATCTGTACTAAGTAAGCTCCAGCATCTCGCCAATATGTGGTATCATCGAGGAATAACGCATGTGCAGGGACTTTGCTTTAAACTTATCAATATTGTAGTCTCCTTGTTTGCGCTTTTAGTTGTTTTTTCTTTTGAGCTAACATTGGAACCAGTTTCAAATCCTTCAGTTGGCATTTGGCCTGGTCCATGTTTACAGAGCATCCGAGAAATGTGGATACTTTGTATATATTGTTAGTTTGCATTTAAATCACAAGTTCTAAGTTCTAACCTTTCTTGAAATCAGTAAATTAATGCTTACCATCAGTTCCGTTCTTGGGAAAAATAAATAAATGTTATTGGTAAGTTATACACACAATCACTCACTCGAAGATATAAGACTTTCATTTGAACGAATAAGAACTAATTGGCCAAAAGTTCCCTTTTTATGAAAAAAGAGAGGATAGCTTTTACAACAAACTAAAGCATAATTAAAGAATCTTTTTTTCCTTATCAGAAAACAAGTTGAGATGAGAATGGATTTTGTTCCACCGCAACCAAAAAAATGAGATCGAATTTGGTTCAGTGCGCAATTAACAGCAACAAAAATGAATCCATGCAGGCTGGAATCATGAACTGCCTTGTACAAGCATAAAATTATTACTGATGAGTATCATTTGAATGGAGAGGACTCTGAGAAGATCTATCTAAACAGCATTAGTGAAAAGTGAACAGATTCTTCCCTGGGGGAATCATGAAGGAATATATAGAACTCAATACAGGAACAAAAGAGATGCACAAGCTAATTATTTTACACGGCAAAATTTAACCCCTTAGAGGGAATAGATACACATACATTCATACATACATACATACACATCTCTATTTTACTTTTTCCTTTCTCACAATCTATAAAGAGCAACGGAAATCCACTATAGCTGTTGCCGTGCCGTTATATTTTACATCCAAATGGTCTCAACCTCAGAACTTATATGAGCATCTTGGGATGATTCCTGACTCACTGCGGTCCTATTCAGCCTTGTGATTACATTTTCTTTGTATATCCTTCAACCTTTGACCACGTTACAGCATGTTACCCATAAAATGGGGCCAACCCAATGGTTCAAATCTATGACAATTTAAAAGCAGCCTCACCAATGCCACGTAGCAGATAAAAGGGCAACAGAACCAAAAAGGTGACAAGCACAAAAACCAATAAGGTAAACCACCTCTTTTTCAATGTCTCAAGGGTTGTCAATTTCAAGAAGATGGCGTCTTCAAGTAACCTCGTTGCAATCCACTTTCCCCAAGCAATGGCTGTTGAAACCTCATTGATTTGAAAGTTAACAGAAATTCCACTTTGCCCAAAACCAAATTCTTTTAGCTGTAATTTTCACTAGCAACAAATTACATGTACTGAGCCAACCATTGTTTACACATATCAAGCACGGGGAGTGCATTCGCATGTAATGCCTGAAAAAAAGTAGGTACCAGGATAAGAAAAATTCCTTACAATCCAGTGTGACTAAAATCAGAGAATAAAACAAAATTAAGGTGTTAATTTTTTTTTTTTTTTTGATAAGTAATGTAAGAAATTTTATTTAAAAAAAACCAAGTACACTGGAAGTGTACTATAGTGGCACAAATCAAAAACCCAAATTACAACGATCTTTAAGATCGGGGAGAGAAAAACAAGAATAGGAAGGCAAAACTAAACTCCACTCAAGGAGAGTACGGAAAAAGAAAAACTTAATGTCAAGAATGGACCATTCACAATCCTCAAAGTATCTAGCATTCCGCGCCTGCCATAAGCACCAAAACAAACAATGCAGCACAAACCTCTATAAACCTATATTTCGATGTCTACCAAACTTCCCCTGTCAAGAAGCTAACACCTCACTAACTTTATACTGCATAATCCAATGTATACCAAACAAACAAAAAACCATAGACCACAACTCATATGCTATAGGACAATGAAGAAGAAGATGATCCACCGATTCCCCACACCTTTTACACATAAAGCACCACCCTACCACTGCAATATGCCTCTTCCAAAGATTATCCGTAGTTAAGATCTTACCTAAGGCAGCAGTCCAAGAAAAGAACGCTACTCTAGGAGAAACCTCTGATTGCCACACCATTTTCCAAGGAAAATCAATGACAGAAAAAGGAGATAAAAGTGATAGAAGCCCGCAATGAGGAGAGGTTTTGAGGTAAGGTGTTAAATTGAACAAGACAGACGGCTCATTTCAACACAATCTCGAAATTTTGGACTATGCCATTGACTTAAACAACCACTAGTTTCAAAAGGGCCTTTGCACATGTTCCTATTAATTGCATTTGGTGTTGAATTTGAATGACCAAAACTCAATCTCAAAATGAGAAGCACCACAATTTAACTAAACAGTAACAATAATGTTAGAATTCCCAAAGTAGAAGTTGAGGGGGAAGGCTAACCTGATGGGCTACATATTGAACATCAGCTACACTTCCACTTCGAGAAGCAATTTGGAAAGCACTTTTTAAACGACCACAAACCACACAAGCCAAAACCTTCCTGCTCACATAAGTCAAGATACAAAGCACGGAGGTCTCACATAGTGATAAAAAGATAATAAAGGAATACAGACAGACAAATGGTCATATATTAAGATATAAGTCATGTTATTGTCAATCTTATGGCCTTATATTAAAGCACCTATTTGATGCAACCATTCTCATATGTTTATCACAAGTGACACTTTAAAAAAGTAATAAGCATAGATAAATACATAGAAAAATTCAACTTTTAATTTCTTTTAAACAAAGCAGTATTACTGTATCCTCACTAGAAAGTCAACCTTCATTTGTTTTTGACAAGTCAGCCAACCTAAACTCTTCTGGATACCAAGTTGTAAATTTTGCAAAAGCGTTAAATGAGTTCATGGACCCAACCTGAAAACAAACTGCCCACAATCTGTTTGCATTTGTTGCATTTAGAGTTACCCATTTTGAAAAGGTCAAACAGGCAATGAGTATAAGTGCATTAAAGACAGACTACGCTGAAAGCTCAAACACGCCTTTAAGTTCATTCTAAAAAGGATCACAGACGGTGCAAGATCTTTTTTATGCAAAATTATCAAATGCATATAAATTAGTAGAAACCATTACCTGTGGCTGCTGGTTAACATGTCTATGAGACGGTCAGGGCGTTCTTTGTGTTTATTAGCATAAACATTTATTGCAGCTCCCAAGACCTACACAATTTCAGATACACACGTAGTCTTCTTATTTTAATAGACAAAACAGGCATACTGTACAAAAAAAGAAATAATAAAACTTCCCAATCTTGCAGAAAGAGAAAAGTGATTGACATGTACGAAACATCTGATTCAAAATTTTTGTGGCAAGTACACACAGAGTTCAAAACTAAGTAACAACTTGGATACCATGTTGACATATCAGCATGATAATTAGTACTAAGAATCTTAATTAAACATCATACTTAATTTTCTGCTGTCTTCTAATGATTAGCTTAAGCGTGGGCATTTCAACTAGCAAACAATTGAGAATATCAAACGGCTTTTTCTTTTGCCTTTATTAGCCATACACAGAATACTAAAAGAATGTAATCGTATTACCTGGTCCCAATCATCATCATCAATTGTGCCTTTTATATTTCTAAAAAATTCTGTCAGTTGACTGCCTTTTTTCCTCTCAGCAAGTGATGCGGCAACACCAGCATATATATCAACAGCTGCATGGTATGAGAAGAAGACATGATGTAGATAAGCACAACTGCACTAATTCCAAATGCTAAATTACCACAAAGAAATACTAGATTGAATCGGAAGTTATTATGTAATGGCTACCAGGAAGACTGAATTCATAGATCACTTGGAAAGCTAAATCAAAATTCCTCTCCACAAGAGTCTCAGCAATTTTACATCTTCTCCTGCAGAGAAACAGCAAATAAGTCTCTCCAAGTATGTCCATACATTTCTGGAGCACTATATGCCATGAAAGAAAAATGTACAAATGTGAAATCATTTTTACAGAAATAAATAAATGCCAGGTTAGTTTGGAATCAATTTATTAAAAATTTGTGACCCTTCGGCCTTGAGGATACCAAGTTTGCTTAGATTAAGTAAATATAAAGATATATAAGTTTCATAGCCTAAAGCATCAGTCTCCTTATCAACAACAGGAGATCCTATGCCTGTTATGTATGTATGCATAACACTTGATAGATATTACACCAGCCAATAACTTTTGATTTGAGCAACACTTTATCAAATCCACTGATGCATTACACGTTCCCCACATACCTGTTGTAACATCAAATGTCAAGAAAATCAAAATTTAAAAGATACCTCATCTATATATATATTTTTTTTATAAGTCATAAACTTCATTGAAAAAAGAAGTAAAAAAATACAAAGGAAACAAAGCACACAGGCCATGTGCTAGAAGCAACAAAGAACCTCATCTATAAAATGTTAAAAATGATAGTTTTGTAATTTTTAAAATTAAGTATCTTGAGTTTATAATTAAATGCTAAATAGCATCCAATTGATGTGGAATTTCATATACGTGATAAGAATGGGAAGGACATGTGATCTAATAGAGGATTTGGTAATATGTTGATACTTATAAAAATATTAAGTGGCATAACATTAACCAAGTGACGTCAATAGTAACTTGATCCTCTCCTCCCCCCCCCCTCTATCTACGTATATGCCTATGAGGCACGGGTGCGGCTTCGGATTCAGGTGCGGGTGCAGTGATTAAAAAATTATTAAAAATATTTTTATTTTTATTTTCTATATATTGCTAAGCATACTTTTTCACATTATATAAACATATACCAATTTAAGAGCAATAGTAGATAATAACTAAAACATGATGTTCATAAATTAGAATACAACCCACAAGTTAGAAACTAAAACATTCCATGATGGAGAGATTGAGACCGAGAGATGGAGAGATTGAGACCAAGAGATGAAGAGTGAGCTTGGGCAGTGAGGCAAAGGAGAGATTCTGACTTCTGAGTGAGCGGCTGTGGGTTAGGGAGTGAGAGAGGCGAGACGGAGAGTGAGATAACGAGAGAGGCAGTAGGCAGAGAGCTTCAAAGTTCAAAACGGTGAGTTTTGCATAAATTTTTTTTTTTTTTTTTTTACTAGAATTTCGGCCTGATTCAAAGCCGGTTTCGGCCCTTTTCAGCATGTTTCGGCAAATTTCGGCCGTTGGCCGATATGATCCAATTCAACCCAAATCAGCACGAATCCACAAATGAAAAAAAAAAAAAAAAAAAAAAAAGAAGCAACACGGCACGGATGCGCGGTCAGCAGCATCGACCACCGCACGCCACGTCCGTGCATGTCAGGTGCGGCTGCAGCGGCCCTGGAGCCGCACCTGTGCTTTCTAGATATATGCATATGTACAAGTGTGTGTGTGTGTGTGTGTGTACACCTCTCTCTCTCTCTCTCTCTCTCTCTCTCTCTATATATATATATATGCATGCATATGTACAAGTGTGTCATCATGCATCATAGAATAATAACACTATTTAATTACCAAAAAGAAAAGGAACTATACTAATTAAAGCCAACATCCGCTTTTTATACTTTCAGATTGAAACCAACTTCCTCTAAGAAGGCATATACCTGAATGTTTCAAGATCATTTGGATTCCCAAAAAGCGAATATTTCCACTGTGGCCCATCTGAATCATTAAAGGATCTCACAACTTCCACCTATAATATATAAATAATCCAAAGGGAATAAGTGAAAAAATTGACCTACGAAATTGTTAGAGAGAGAAGATATTTTTACACAGATAAAATAAATACTTAGATTCTTTGATTTTCAGTTTTCAACAAATAAAAAATATATTATCTACTCATCTGGTTTATATAGAGTATTATAACCAATGTACAATCTGACTAAAGAGACACCAGGCAATTAAAAAAGGTTCCACCCCAGAAAATATTTGATAGAAGATTGTCTCTTAGTAAGAAGTGAAAGCTTGCTAACTGACATTATTAAGATTGAGTAGATATGTTTGATACATGGTCCAAGCTTACAGGAAATATGACCCTTGCTTTGACCGTGTGTGTAACAGAGATGTCAGCATATTTATTTCCCAGCGGTTCTTATACCAAGGATCTAATTCCAAAAGTAAAAGCAAGCACAAGGCAAAGTTCCTACCTCAACGACTGGGTGTAAACTTCAAACTAATCCATTACTTCCAATCAATTATGAGTAGAAAACAGAGAGAGAGAGAGAGAGAGAGAGCAACAAATGATTTAGATGTACAATTGCTACCTTCTGAGCATTACATTTAAAGATGAGGCAGAAAGCATAAGTAGGTCAAATGTTCACACGCACATACAAATATGCCAACTTGCACAAAAGAACACTCTATGCATGTAGTTAGGAAGCATATAACTTTGGTGAATCTAATTTCAACAAGGGCTTGAGTGAAAAGGAATCTTCTGAAATAAATTTTTTTTGATAAGTACGAATCTCCTGAAACAATATGAGAAATTGTGAATCAACAGACGATCTTTTCTCTACTTTCCTTTCCTTCTTTAAGTTTCCAGATATACTAACCAACGTACCTGTCAACCTCTGATGTCTTAACCTAATATTTAAAGACCATCTTCCAGGACTGCTATCTCCTTAAAAGTAATAAACTTTTCTCAATAATCAATAGATGTCATTACCTGAATTGAAACCCGAGCAGAAAACTTCACAAGTCCCTCTTCAGTAAGCTTCTCAGAGGCACTTTTTCCTCTAATGCCCTTTGTGACAAGCTTAGTAGAATCTCCACCTCTATGTCGTGCTGACAAACCTTCATCAAAATGCATCTATAACCAAAGCAATATATGAAAATCAGCAAGGAAATAAAATGGATATAAACTAAACAAGAGAAACTATACAAACCCAGGAAGGATGAAACTTAAATATATAGATAAACTGTGCAGACATCAATTTCTTGTTCAGGCAACTGATGCAGCAATGGTTGATTGACTTGTTACTACCTTGCAAATTCATTTATTTAAGATCTATCTTTTGGGGTCCACATGGTCCAATTAAAGTAAAAGTCGTGTGATTATAAAGATCTAGTTATATGTGTCCTAACAGTTTTTAATTTAGGTTTTTATTAAACAAGTTATGGTGAATTTTGTATTCAAGGGCAAAATTGCAATCTCTACAAATTAAGGATATTTTAATAGTTTAATTGAGTCTAGAATTTTCTAGGAGATCCTAAGCATCTTTGGTTTTCTTTTCTTTGGGTTCAAGTTAGTCTTTTATCAGTTATTACCTTATTAGGTTTTAGTTTACTAGTCAAATTTGGACTTGTCAAAACATTTACTAGTCAAATTAGGAGTTCTAATACTACTAGATCAAGAAAAAGTCCTAGATATATTTATGCTCAATGTTCTTGACGAATACATGAAGTTGATTAATAAAAGTAGAGTGTTTTTCCAAGAGCCTTATAATTTTTTTTGATAAGTAAAGAGCCTTATAATTTATATCTCAACTGGCAGATACTGTTGTTCCCAACGAAGATATCTAAGCTTCATCAACAGAAGCTTTCCCTAGTATGTCTATTGCAATTATCAAAAAAGAAGAGCATATTGTAAATTTATCTTTCTTCCTCTTGCCTCTATTTCATGCAATTATATCCTGTTTTCTAGTTTCTCTAAGACCTGGACAACAAATCATTGAAGACATCACATCCTAAATCTTAGTTGCACTCCAACAATCCTATTCTATCAACACAAAATCACCCAAACATAATATCCAGAAAACATAACCCTATTTCTTAAACCATGGCACTGAAAATCCCAAGTTATCTAAAAAAGGCCATTATTCTATATATTAGAACAAACAAGGGTGCTCCAGAGCAATAATAAAGATATACCTTAGCATGTTCCAAATGTTTGATAGCTTCCTCTTGTGCAGAAGAATTCATAAACAACTGAATACAGCAAAGTCCAGCAGCGACATGATCATTTTTAATAACCTGGATCAGTGAGTAAATTCAAGTAAACCTTGGCTTAACCTGGCTTAAATGAACCTTAATCTGGAACTAGAAAATACTTTCAACGAATATCCAACCACTAAAAAAATTTATCTGGGAAATAATACAAATTTAACAAAGTCTACGATAGAATTCTGATGTTATTTCAAGTCATAAATGTAAAGCTAAAATAAGAATTTGCAACTTATATGTTTGACCAAAAAGGAATGCAACTAGAAGGAGAAATAAAAGAACAGCTCATAAAGTTTATTAACTCTGAAATTAAATGCTACAATATAGAAAGAACAAGCACACAGGAAGGACAAGCAACGTGGTCCTTTTCAATAACCTGGATCAGTGAGTAAATTCAAGTAAGCCTTGGCTTAATCTGTGGCTTAAATGAACCTAAATCTGGAACTAGAAAAATACTTTCAGTGAAAATTCAACCACTAAAAAAATCATTTTTATTTGGGAAATAATACAGATTCAACTAAATCTCTGATTGAATTGCGATGTTATTTCAAGCCATAAGTTTAGCCAAAATAAGAGTTTGCAACTTATATGTTTGAACAAAAAGGAATGCTGCTAAAGGGAGAAAGAAAAGAACGGCTCATAAAGTCTCTTAATACATTTAAATTAAACTCTACAACATAGGAAGGACAAGTGATGTGGTCCTTTTTAATAACCTGGATCAGTGAGTAAATTCAAGTAAACCTTGGCTTAATCTGGCTTAAATGAACCTTAATCTGAAACTAGAAAATGCTTTCAACAAAAATTCAACCACTAAAAAAATCATTTTTATCTGGGAAATAATAAAAAATCAACTAAATCTATAATTGAATTCTGATGCTATTTCAAGTCATAACTGTAAAGCTAAAATTAGAATTTGCAACTTATGCATTTGAGTTTGACCAAAAAGGAATGCTGCTAAAAGGAGAAAGAAAAGAACAGCTCATAAGGTCTTTAAATACTTTTAAATTAAACGCTATAATATAGAAAGGACAAGCACACAAGCTTTTCTGCTGAAACCATGTCAAATGAACATGATGTTTTGTTCAATAGAGTGTAAAAAATTTGTGTAAAAAATTCATAAGAGCATCCTATTTACCTTACATCCTTTTCCCCTCACACCAGAAAAAATTCAATACCATATCTGTAAGAATTGTTTAACAATCTCTATACAGCTTATTGAATCGCACAGCAGCTTTAATCTTGAAAATGCCGCTAACTTAAAGTAAACAAAGAAAATAGGAGGGATACATGAGGTATGCTGTGTGAACATTCCCAATGGAAAGATGCCCATGACAAGATTAATAAACACAAAAATATGCAATAGACATTTTTAATGGCCCTATAGATAACTGTATAGATAAAATACTAGAAATAGACTGCAAAGTCTCTTTTTCAGTAAGTGATAAAAAATTTCAACATATAGGGATAAACATTCGCGCAACAGAAAACCACCACAAGCTGTGTACTTAATGAAAAAGTAACCCCAAAGAACACAGAAATACATGAGTCTATATATGTGTGTGTTTTAAGAAGAAAAAAAAGTAATTAAACAGAATTTTGCTATCAAATCCACCCAAACCTACACCTTTAGTTGGGGGCAGAGAGAAGGTAGCAGTAGATGTAATAGAGAAAGATGCGGAGGTCAGTCTCCAACCAAGGATAAGGGGCTTGGTCTCACAACTACTAGTAGTATTAATAATATATTCAGTTTAAAATCAAAATATATGGTCTGAAAATTACCTGAAACTTGTATAAATAATTGAAATGTTTATGTGTTTCACAATAGATGCAAATACGGACAAGGGCTGCTGCTGTATACTGATTTACTGCCACATCCTGTGGATTTGCTGATGACATTCTTGTTGAAATCACTTCCTCAAGAACAGACATTGCACCATAACCAATACACAAGTCACACAAATCATCTATTGTCCCATAATCTGTAGCCAATGGATCTGGCCTTTGAGGGGATGAAGATGAAGTTGCTACTCCCCCCAATATTGATGGTTGAGGAGGGGAAGGAACAGCATTTGGAGGAAAAAACAACACGCAAGCATCATTGTAGTGACCATGCCTAAACATAAAACTCAGCAAATGCTGGCGTGCATACTGCAAAGGTTAAAAAAACGTATTAAGAAGCTGATTACAATGAATAAAGCTAGAAAATTAATAATAACCATGGCACAGGAGAGAGATACTGAGAATAGTCATATTCATAACCATATCGCTGGTGGTGTCAACAACCAATGGTGGAAAAAAGAAAATATAACGGAGAAATTTAACAGAATTCTAGATTCCAGGTTAAATAAATAACAGAAACAAACTTCAAGCTAGAACCATTACTAAATAGTTTTAAAATGGAAAAAAAATAATAATAATATATATATCATCAACTTCTAGATTTATTTGTGTAAATAAACGTGCATGTATGTAATACAGAATAAGAACTTTAAATTAGCTACTAAGCCAAGAGATACCACTGACTCCAGATGCAGGGGAAAATAGAAAGGCACTGGCATCTGAGTGCCAGCCTAAAAACAAAAACTTGATCAGTGTAAGGATGAAGCTCACGTCTTGTAAATAGTTCACACATTCAACATATCGAATACTGTCAAGATTGCTGCGAGGTCCATCTTCAAATTCTGAACTGAGGGAGGAATTATTATTTTCAGATTCCTGAGCCCGCCTAGATCTCTCTGAACGTGGAAAGGTGGATGGCATGTATAGAACATTGAGATATGAATCAGCAGAAAGAGAATCATCCAATATCGTCGGTGCACTTTTAGCCAAATGCTCATACCTGCAGTATAAGTTGCATCAGTCAGATCCTATGTAATGACTAGCATCTAAAATTGTATCCTTTTTTTTTTTTTTGTAGAAATTTAGGCTTGACTAGCTTAAATGTACTCCTGCCTGTTCACAACTAAAAGGTGATATTCAATGAACAGTATACCACTAAAATTATATCAGAATAGCAGGTCTTTTAGAAACATAACCAAAAGGATTCAACATGCATAACCTGGTGCAAGACTAAGGAACACAACATCTTTCAACATTCTGGTAAACAGTAATTCTCAAAGAGTAATGTTGCTAAAAGATATAGTTAAATTTGATGCAGACAATTAAAGATACCACTTCAAATCTTCATCAACATTGGTTCATGATCTTTAGTGGTAGGAGTTCAAAGAGATACCTTGCTTAAAATTTCACAATCAAAATGCTTCTTCATCATCACAAACAGGGCTTCCATGGCAAAAAAGGTTCCATGCAACCCACCCCATCCAGTTGGGATTAAGAGTTGGGAAGTTGATTTTCTTTTTTTTCTTTTAGTTTATACAGCAATGGGAAAGTGCCGAGCACAATCAAGTTCTCTGCCTATCTTCTTATCCAAGAAATCCAAACAGATCAAAGTTTATAGGTTATTATAGTCTGAAGTGTATGTGTGCATGATAATTGATAGCTAATGGCAGTAGTTATAGGTGAACTAATGTAAGTCCAACAAATTACGTGTTCTTTTTTACAGTCATTGATATTGTTTTTTTTTTTTTTTTTTTTTCCTTTTTTATAAGTAGTCATTGATATTGTATTATAATATCCAAAATACAAGATTTTCAGAAACTATCAAGGCAACACTGTCAATGGCAGAGGCTGTAGTCCAATGCACAAAGCTCCCCACTTCTGAAAAATTTGAGAGAGGTGGTTGGTAGGCAACCTTACTCTCAAATTTTGGAGAGACGAACTCCCAGACTTGAAGCCACAACACATTGAAGGCACTTGCCATCACAGCAAGGTCCAATCTGCAGAGGCTGTAGACCTCCTATAAATTAAAACCTAGCCTATCATGGATCTTAAGCCAACATTGATTAAGCTACTAGTTCAACAACTCTAATAGAAATTTATTGTGGCAATAAATATAGGAATTCTGACATAAAAGCTACATGATATCTTACATGGAACGAACTGCTGAAACATCAACTGGTGGACCTCCTTCGATTGTATTAATAATCTCTAAAATGACAGGTGCAGCATCACTCTTATACAATTGAAGAGCTTGCCTGAAAGCCATTGAATAGGCATTAAAGAATAAGACCACTCTGCATCCCACTTTAGAAGAATATGAGAGAGAGAGAGAGAGAACTTAAATCTTGTTAATTTATTGAGCAACTATCTAAATAAATTTGACATACTTAAACTTCACCCGAGCTTGAGCATAGTGCTCCATCCGTATCAAAGCATGTCCCCAAGCATTCCACACAGGGAAAACATCAATCTGGGAGAATCCAAAAACATACATAAGCTCAATCTAAAGACCAGCAGTATAAACCACAATGCCTGGACACTATATTTACCTTACACTTTTTGCAAGTATATACAGCCATGCTGTATCGCTCCTCTACACTCAACCGGTCACGGAGATGTTCAGATGACTCCTTATCAGCAATATCATCAAGAGAAACAGCAATCCCTGATCCCAAAAGGCTTTGAAGCAGTTCAGCACGTCCTAGCCAGATCTCCACCTGTGAGAGAACTTCAGATAATTCATCTGTGAACTGACTGCCCACACTGGAGCTACCAGCATCAGAGGATGCATCATCAGCATCCCTACTTCTGTCAGAATGGGTGGAGATTTCACTACCCCCTGTAAGCTTTCTCAGCACAGATTTACAATATAGTAGCCCCTGGCATTCAACATGTCATATCACTCAAGAGCATTACAAACTAATCACATGTAAAGGCAACTGAACTATGATGCCATAACTATCTGCATGTAAGGAAAGCAAAAATGCATGCTATTGGCTATTTTGACCTTGGATTTTTAACATGTGAATAGCAAAATTTTAAATTAAATAAATAAAAATAAAAACATTGTTTCATATAATATGCATTACAGGGGCTTGGCAAAAATAATACCTGTACAATTGTCTCTGTGGCATGATATGCACGACCAATTGTTTCCATTGACGCATTCTCAGGCAACTGTTGGGAGCTTAACACATTCTTCATCTGATTAATACACAAGTCCAGGGCACTTTTGGCAGACACCGACTCATCAGAACAAAGACAAAGCAGTGCCTATAAATAGAATACCCAAACCTTCAGCAGACTCACAGCAGCATGCATAAAATAAAAATCATTTGTAAACAAATCACCACATAAGAATTATACCATAATTCACAGTATGCACACTCCATGGCCAAGAGAAGCCACTTTAATATATTATATTGTGTGTTGTTATGCTTCCACAGAAGAGAGAAAATTCAAATATCAAATCTTTCAACAAATAAATAAGCCACAACTTCTCATAATTCTCTTCTTTTTTTATCGGTAACAACTTCTCATAATTCTCTTCCACCTTGTATTTAGATTAATTCAAAATTTGGTCAGAAAATTCTAACATACATCAGAGCTATAGTTTAAGCAGAATCGTGCATGATTTAACCACCAATTAATGCACTAAAACCTCACATACAAAGAGTAGAAACATCTCTTATCTGCTAGTTTGTGTTGCACCAGTAGTATAAAACATATATACTTAATAATACACCCAAAGTCCCAAACACACTAAACATGGAGGCCTGACCCATCCCACCATGAGCCCCAAAGATGAACTCCTGGATAGGATTAGCGGCGTGCTCCTATTTGAGCTTGAGATAGATAATCTCTCACATGTGCAATGAGTTATATGCATCCATAATTCAATCTCATTATTTTGACTAATGCTCATCCCAGTATAGATTTATAGTAATCAACTACCCACCTGCAACAGTGCCAGCACTAAATTGATAATTTATATAATACTACAAAATGCTAAGCTTCCAACATATGCAACAAACATGTTTCACCACTTTCACTAGCATACCTTAAATAGGGTAATGTCGGGGGCACTTTCATATTTGTGAGATGCACGAACAGATTCGTCCTTACTTGCATCACCTGTCAGCATCCATTCCTCAGCAATTGAAACAGAAGGAAGCCGTTCTTGCCCATCTGCAGGATATGATGAAACACGATCCTCTTGAATTCCAGTCATAGCCTCCCAAGCAACTTTTTCAGATGAAGTCAAACCAGAACTCTTTCTTTTACGATAAGCATCTTTTGGAGCAGCCTTGTCTCCAGTATTTCGTGGAGCCCAAGAAAAAGCTCTGCGAGCCTCTTTTTGCAAGTTATTTAGACTGCTAGTAAAAGATGGCCTCGGAGGAATGCCTGCCTTTGTTTTCTGCCTTGGTCTTGCTCCAGAAACAGATATGCGATGTTCTCTATGGGGAGAGCTAATACTGACAGCCATAGCCTTTGCAGCATATGCAATAATTATATTGTTGTCTCTCAACACAGGAAATTCCTTTAGGATCTGTTAACAAATATAATCCAAACATAATGTAAATAAGTAACAGAGGAAAAGAATATGCCAAGAGCCTTGTGGCACAAAGGAACTGCCCAGTTTTCCCATGGACAGAACCTGAGTTCAAATGCCCCCACCCCACTTGTTGTAAGCAAATATATATATATTGGGGAAAACAAAAGGCATGATCAATCTATTCATTTATAAGAGAAACGCATGTTAGTTAAGGCATCTAAGAAGTTGTCCAAGTAAGAATTACAATACCAGAGCAGCAGATTGCAGTTGTTTTCTCATCAGAAGCACCTCCAGTATCAAATGAGGGTGCTCATGCAATGAAGAACATCTTTGCTGCCACGGCAAAGGCAAGGCAGCCAAAACACGAAGACCCAAGGCCCATGAGTTAAGCCGCGAAATCTCAACATCTGAGAGATTTCCTTCTCTTCGCTTCAAAAAAAAGTGAACCTTCGAAAAGGCACAAAAGAAAGTAATAATGAAGGAACAAAAAATTGCTAAACCCAAATAAATATAAAAAATAATAAATAAATAAATAAAAACGAATGTAATCCAATCACATCTACAAAATAAAGGGCAACAAGTAGTTACAAGAAGTTGCTTTGACCGTAAATTGGGTAGCAACTGCATTGCACCCATGGCAACTGGTAGAGCATCATCAGAGTCACGTAGTGAAGAAAGAAACCGAGAAGCTTCTGCTGGACCTCCACCATTTAGAGGGTCTGCAGTGAGAAGCTTCACAAGTTGCCGGCCCTTCAGTTCTCTCCGCAAGTCTATAGATAATCCAGCACTTTCAGCCACTTCTAAAGCAGCAGAAACAGCTCCCTTTCCAGCTAGTCTAAGTGCCAAGCCCTCAGGATCTTCCTTACATTCTGCTTCAACCTGCAATTTAAAGAGTATTAGGGAGAAATAATTCCTAGCAGGAAAGTACCACTTATAGACCACTTATTCCAAACTTTTCATCTTAATGCAGATACAGGAGAGAATAACAACCTCTTGCCAGCTGCTATGATGATCATCTGCACTTAATATGTGGCTGAACCTCTGTAAAGCTTGTTTCATATGCAAGACCTAAGCAACCAAAAAAATTATGTTACCAAAGAAAATTTAACACCAGCATAAAGGTAACATACCAAGCTTCATGCAAACAAATCAACACAACAATTTACAATAAATAAAATACAATGAAACAAATAACAAACAAGCCAGCACCTCATTCCTAAGTGGATCGCTTTCTGGCAGGTGGCAGCTGCACATAGTCAAAACATCCAAAGCAGCATCAAGCTCCCATCTGTGCATATACCTGGAATAAAATGTGAGTCCTAAGATTCAACTTACAGGGAGAGGCATAACATCTCTCAGAAATCATCACAAATGCAAGTATATTGTATATCCCCATCAATGGTGTAGAACAGAAGATACAATGAGAGTAATATATTGCAAGAAAGGTTTGCCAGTTGTAAAATGTGACGTAGAACAAAAGGCAAAGATCACAAAGGTATGGGAGGACAGGATAAAAAAAGGATAGACATGCGCGTGCGCACACACATAGAGACCCGTAATGGCAACAGAAACAAAAACAAACACCAAAACCAAATCTTAAACAAGTAGGCTCCCAACCCAGGGTTCGACCACTAGACCTTTTAAACAAACCAACCTCTGGTACTTTTTTTTTTTTTTTTTTTTTTTTTTTTTTTAAGTGAGTTTTCAGCCCCAGGGGTGGAGGAAAGGGAAACTTCAAGTCTTTAACTGGAGACCTTAACTACAAGAAGCGTCATCTCCAGCCAATTGTGCTACTTCTGGGGTTAGCTCTGGTACTATGTTCGAAACTAATAACCCTAAATTCTTAAGTAAATGCTCAAGTGGTCAGGATGTGGACAAAAAATGTATATCAAGCAGACACTAACAGAGTAGCAGTTTTAAATTCTTAAATATCAGATGGCAAGGGCTAACGAGGAGAAAGAATAAAAAAAGAACTGCTTCACATTTGAATAACAAAATCAAAAAGAGAAGCTGGCCATAAAAAATTATCTAGGTGTATTCCAAAATTTAAGCAAGCATTTACCACATTAATGGAAAACACCCATACATACTTGAGGGCAAGTCTAGCAGCCAGTTGTTTGTCCTTCAACCGCAGGCAATACTGCCAACTATTGCTCCAGATGTTGTGGCCGCCATATCCTTGAGGCTGTCCAGGGATTGAATGATTCTCTTCCCCACGTTCAATGAGTAGCTGAAGTAAACGGTCTGAGGCTCCATTACGTAGAAAGCGATCCGAAAGTGCAAGAGCATCCATTAGTTTTCCTTCATCAATCAACCTATTAAAGATAACGAGGGTCAAGAATATTGTTAAATTACCGATTGTCCCAAAAGCTTAAGTTGTTAGGAAATAATGAATCTAATCATTCAACCATAATTCTAACACTCCCCTTTCACGTGTGGGCCTAAACTCCTCAATAAGTGGGGCCTAAAATGTGGGGTTTTTAACATTTTAAATGAGAGGTAGAGTAAAGTCAATAATCAAAATCAGGATCTCATGCTCTGATACCATGTTAAATTACCAAATGTCCCAAATGTTTGAGTTGTTAGGAAATTGTGAATTTAATCATTTAAACATAATTCTAACAAATATTACTAAAAGTAGCGATAAAAACAACTATAAACAGTAAAAAATTTCAAATATGACAAAAAGGGCCTTGTAAAGCCCCCAACCCCCACCCCAAAACAAAAAACACACACACACACACAAAAAAAAAAAAAAAAAAAAAAAGGAACCCCAATAACAATGCGAAAACTATGTTAAGAGGAAAACTTGGTAGGAGAAGCACTCATTTCGTTTATTTGTCATGTTAAAAACTATTAGCATCCACATGTTTTCTCACCAATATGCCCTGAGAAAACTGGAAACTTCTACATACAAACTTCCTAGAGGCTTAAAATGAAATTCACAATCTGTACAGAAAGTTCTAATTAAGATCTAAGATTTGATGCATCTTTATTTGTTCCTTTTTATTTTCTTATTTCTCATATTATCAAATCATAATTAAGTATCACAGTTACCAGATTTAATAGCTGAAACATCCAAGCAATCCTGGTGGTGATTACATTTCAAACAAGTATATCAGGATGAAGCAAACTTAAAAAATCATATGCAACTTGCAACACCAGAACAAAGATGACCAAAGAAGACAAGTGGAAAAACTACACAAGATAACCATCAATATATAGTAAGGGATGCAGAAACAAAAAACAATAAGCACTGATACCGTTCAACAGCTTTCTCATAGGGTTCTTCATTCTCCCAATCAAAAGAAAGGAAAACTGTATTATCAAGTTCAGCAAACTCAGATTTTGAAGAATCACGCCAAGGATCGGGAGCTGCATCCCCTTGACCATTGAAGTCTTGCAAAGCAGTTGAAACATTAGTGCTGCAAACAATGTCATCGATTTCTGACTCAGTATCATTGTCATGCTCACGGAGTCTCTTAATAGCAGATGTTGCTTCAGGTTTACGCTTGGTATGATCAGATGTTTGCTTGGTTGCTACAGCAAATTCTGAGACTCGATGAAGGTTAGTTTGCATTTGTATCCATCGATTTAAAGTTGGGAACCTGGACATCAAATTACAAGCTTAAACTAGATAACCATAATGCACATTGGATATAGGTGTAACTTGGTGTAAATTATTCTTAGTGCATGTATCTTACCTCTCAGATTGATCAAGCGCAAACTCATAAAACAACCTGTCAGCATCAGGTGCCTGAACTAATCCATCATTTAAGGAGCCTGATATAGAAGAATCACTGCCAGAGTACAATATACTGCTCCCAAAAACACATGCTAAGACAGCCCTCACTGGAGACATTTTAACAAGATGTTTTACTATATCCAATTGGAGGGGGTATAGAGGGATTCCGGGGGTCGCTGAGGAACGACGGTAACAATTAGGTTTAGCTTCTTTAGAAGAAGGGGAGAGTAGTTTATTTTCAGAGCCACTCTTGGGGCAGGTAGGAATGACAGGAATGCACGCCCATCCATGGCCAGACCGCGGAGGATAAACTGGAGGTACACATGCAGAAATCACTTCATGCACAAAATCAGCACCCATAATTTCAGCAACCTTTCCAGCGGCATCAGTGCTGCCTCGGTCAAAGACCAGACGAGTTAAAAGCTACAAAATACCACAATAATACATTAGCATATACATGATCAGGTCGAAAAGGAAGATAAGGTTATTGAGGGTTGCTGAAAGATAATCTTGTAAATGAGAACCTTATTTCCTACCTGTCCTTGCTGAAGTTCAAGTCGGATTGATCATTTCATATAGATAATCACTTTATGCATGATTTATACAATTAATATGCTAATTATATTAATTGGAAATATAAGGCTTAACCTATCAATACTGCGATTGAATAATTAGCTGACTTTTAATATATTTATTTGTAATATGAAGTATTTAACAAAATTAGTAAGAATCAAAAAAAAATCATGATTAAATTAGAGGGCATTCCCCAAATTTATCACTATTACCCTCATCCATAAGGACCATTGAATT
Organism: Quercus lobata; assembly: GCF_001633185.2. Classification (NCBI taxonomy): domain Eukaryota; kingdom Viridiplantae; phylum Streptophyta; class Magnoliopsida; order Fagales; family Fagaceae; genus Quercus; species Quercus lobata. The sequence goes on along the minus strand of NC_044915.1, from coordinate 30,972,758 downwards.
ATGTTTTCTTAATAATTATCATGAAATGAAAAAAATTAAATAGACATATATTTAACTTGATTAACATGTGTGATGGGCACGTCAAAAGGTATGGCTCCAATAATTGTCAGTCTTTTGTGTGCTCTGCTATTGCTCATCATATAACATTTATAGAAGCTTGTATTTTGGTTGGCTATTACACAAGTAAATGTTGAGCATAAACACATTGGGACATATTCCCCGGTTCCAAAGTGATGTGCTATGATGTGCAGGCTCACTACATGCTAATGATGCATTTTGCATCTAAATTATTTCTCCCTTAAATTTTTAAGAACTTCCAAATTTATTCTAATCTATTCTTTTTATCACTCTATAAGGCTTCCAGACTCCATTCTCCAAAAAGTTAACTTACAATTGATATGGAAGCTATCTATATATATAAGCAAAACAACAAAGATAATCTTCAATGCACGAAATAAAAGATCTTACATCCTTAGGCCATTCGAACACAAGGGAAAAAAAATTGAAATCATGAGTTGTATCAGTCCCGTCAACTATGTCACCAATTGCAGCAATATGGAGAATAAATTGTGATAGATACGTTGTGGCCTTGGTACTTAAACCATACAACCTCTTCCCAGTATCTTTTAGATCATAACTAACAGGTTGTGCACCAGTTTCCCCAGCCATTGAGCTTAAGGGTATCTGTCTCACAGCTCTTAACCCAAGCCCAAGAACAATATCCTTGTCAGTATTGGAGAGAACCTTTCGATCAGATGATGGGGCTTCCCCTCTCGAAAAATTAGGCTCTGTTTCTTCATCAGCAACTGCTCTTGCAAGATTATGAAGCTTACCTGCAATTTTACAGGATAAAGGCATATTAAAGCCATGGAATAAAAAGTAAGTGTAACCCATAGCTCCACCTGTCAAAAAATAGATGTCCAAAAAGAAGGAAATACTGGTAGTCCATAATATACCCTCCCCCAAAAGAAAAATGTACCACTTAAAAACTGCCGCTTGCCCCTGTGAGCATCTTCAATCATCTGATGTAGCATTGCAAGAGCACGTTCCCTTTGTCCCTGTCGGTGGGACTCCTTAGACAAAGAAAAGATCATTTCCCCAGACAAAAGGGCCTGAAGGACAGGAAGGCTATCCTGCAGAGCAGACCACAAAGCAGGATCAATAACCAAGTATATTCTTGCTTACTTTTTTTGTAAAAGTTTATAAGGCAAATTTAAGACCATTGACATAGGTAAGGATAAAGTTCTCTCCACAGATTCTCGTTACTTCAGTCAATTAACTGGAATTATGAATAAGTCTTCAGATATAGAACTACACCAATATTAACAAGAACTCCTTCTCCATCATAATATAAAATAAAATACATACATAGATAAACTTCTACCTGTTCCAAGAACTCGTGTAAACGCTTGAGGACACGCCGTGAAACAGTAATCACTCCAACTTCAAGGATTTGATCCCAGTAAGTGGAGCCCATCTTTGGAGCACCTCCTGGATATATCTCTGACAACATAACTTGCGCCTGCATATGATACAAGTCAATGCATACTGTAGAACCACGCCACAAGGCAACATCTATCTTGTAGGGGAAAAAAAACTATGGCTAAAACCTTCAAAAGACAAAGTAAAGGACATTTCAAAAAGTAATTGATACTGGGAAACTAACAAAGCTCAGTATGTGGCAGATGCAGTAAAAATAATTTAATTCAAAAGAGAAGATAGATCAGAACACAAAATGCAAATTGGCCTACTCCTAAAGAATTACAATCTCAAGCTCAAAAAATCTAGAAAGTCTAAAGAAGAAGACTGAGGGATGACAATGAAGACATTATTTTTGGTACAAGTAAACGAAGTCATTACTGACAGATGATAACAATGAAGGAAAATTATTTCTTCCCAAAAACATATGCTTATTCTTGCATACTAACTTCGTACTTAAGAAAGGAATGTTGCATGCTGAAAAGGTTTATGGGATAGGCTTTGTGTAGGGAAAGTAACATATTAATGGTAAAAGAAAATTTTGGTACGGGATCAACAGGAATCACCCATAATTTAAAAAACAAAAACAAAAATGAAGAGAAAGGAATTTCCACTATATCCTTCACATCATTAAATTCTCAGAAAAGTTTAAAGAAGTAGTATGAAACAGGTGTCACTATCATTCTATCAAAAAGAACATGTGAAAATTCCTTGACAATTTTTTAAATAACTCCTCTTATTTGCTAGGGAACTAGAAATTCAAATAATCCTTCAAAACCAAGACAAAGATTACTTGAAGAAAAAAGATATACCATTCTTTTGACTACAGCCACACCAAGTAAATATTCCATGTTTGTAGGTTTTGAGCATTACCTTATTCAAAAGCTGTTGGGACATCTTTGCAGACCTTGCAGAAGTAGTGGCAATGTCTATACAAAGAAGAATCTGGCAAAAAATACACACACCAGTCAATAAGCACATGGAAGATATTTAAATATTAACTTTCACAGAATTTGAGAATAGGAGAACAGAGATTAACATTGCGGGCACTTACTGCAGCCAAAGGACCTAATTGGGAGCGTAAAGAGGCAAAATCTAGATCTTGTACTGCAGAAGTCCCACCAGCAGCACGAGACACTACATCTTCTACCTAGAAAAATAAAATAAAAATGTATCCCTTTTTTAAGAGACTAAAGAAACCATGGGCAAACATCTTTTTTTTTTTTTTTTTTTTTGATAGGTAATCAAAGCTTTATTGACAAGAAAATAACAATCAGTTTACGATGTTAAACTCACTGCACAAAAAACCATGGGCAAACATCATTTCACATGTGAGAGGAAAATTGCAACCAAGACAAGATTCATTCAGAACTAAACATCAGTAGTCAACAAAAAGACATCAAATATCACAATACAGAGAAATCCAACACATAATATATGCTAAAACATTAATGGTGCATATATAGCATGATTAGAGAGAAATATCATTTTTTATAAGTAATGACTTTGTCTTTATTGAGGGAGGGAGGGGGGGAACTTTATGCAAGGTGCACAAAAAATACTCATAAAAAATACAAAAACTAATCATTAGGTTTAAAGGGAAAGTGAATAAATAAAGTCTAAAACAGAATTCAAATCATTAGTGCCAATGATGCAAATCACTCAAACAAATCTCTTAAGAAACCAGAATTCAATTCTAGACCAGTTGACTATTTATGGTTACTTTCTTCAGTTATTCCTCTCCTTCCATACTGTCCACATAAACAAAGAGGGGCAGACTTCCACGCAAAAGAGCTTCTATTCTTGCTAAATCCACTACACCAACCAAATAAAACATCTATCACTCCCTTATGGATCACCCATTGTATTCTGAACATGGCAAAAGTAAAAGACCACAGCTCAGTAGCAACCAGCAATGAAGTAACAAATGGTCCACTATTTCGGTAGTGCATCTGCACATACAACAACAATTTACTAACCCCATGCCTCTTTTTATTAGACTCTTCCCTATCAGAATCCTCCATCATGCTGCTGACCAGGCGAAGAAAGCAATTCTCTTTGGTACCTAAGTACACCCTATGCCCCTTCATGGAGAATTTGTACCATTAGAACCACAAACATCCCATTACCTTTCAAACACCATTTCAGATGATCTCTGGCATCTCCACATGGAATATTAGAATACAAGATACCAAAAAAAATTCAACCGACTCCAATTCCAAATCATTAAAACCACAGAAATCTAATATTTCATGGAGTCCCTCCAGCTACTTCATATAAGCATAATATGAAGCCTCTCTATCAACCACAATCGAGAACTATGGAAACAATTCTATCAATGCAAAGTCACCACACCAAATATCCTATCAATGTCCAACCCTGCTTCCATCCCCAACCATGACTAGTGTAGCTCACAAAGCTGTCCCCTCCTGCTCTTATACTCTTCAATAACCACACCCATGGGATCTCCAACATTCTCTGCAATCCAACGCCCCCATTCGTCCCCATAGTTTACACCAATCACACTTCTTCAAAGATGGTTTTCCTCCTCTTCAAAGAACCATAACCATGTCCCCAGTTGTGCTTGACTGAAGTTCCCAATTTCCTCACACCCCTAATCCTCCATTTTTCAATGGAGAACACAAAGTATTCCATCCCACAAGATGAAACTTAAAGTCATCTCTCAGACACCACCCCCCCCCAAACAAAAAAAAAGGAGATACCTCAACAACTTCTCAATTCTATTCGCCACACAAGTAGGAATAGTGAACAAATGCATAACATACATAGGCAAACTAGAAAGAGTACTCTTCAAGAGAGCTAATCTTCCTTTGACAAATAAATCTTCTTCCAACCACCCAATCTTCATTCCAATTTCCACATGTTCTATGATTAAGTTCCAAATCCCCCTTTCTTTGAAAGATGCTCCCAACAGCATCCTCAAATAATTCATACATAGTTGGGCACCTTAATTCTTTGAACAATTAACAGCAACCACATGCAACAGTCTGAAATGCCAAAGGCCGTGAAATCACACAATAACAATGATTACCATCATAGCTTTCACTTACTACCTTCGGTGATACCATCCACAACTTAGCTGCTATAAGAACCTCTGATGTTTTAATTTATATTTTTGATAGGTAATAGATAATTTCATTAAAAAAAGTATATCCTGATCACGATGATGAACAAAATACAATTGACTGGCTCAAAGTACAAAATGAAAAGAAAACAGCAATTTGTAGATATACAAGTAATATATGAAAGCATTAAATTTATAGTTAAAAGTTGATGATCTGAATCATACAGAAGCTCTTATGAAGGCGCTATCTACCCATTCAACTACTTCAAGGGTTGCTTTATCTTCAGCAGATAATGAAAATCGATGAACCGCCTCTTCTCCAATGTCATACTTTGCTCTTTGCATGCAACTGCACAATAGAAGAACATAATCATATTCACCTCTGCACAATTAGGTATCACCATCATCAATATAATCAATTAATTGATAATCTTCTGTAGTTACTGATTCAACTTGGCTTACTTGGGGTCCTCATCCAATGTCTAGCTATAACAGGGTAACACGACAGGCATAAGTCCGGCACAATTAAATAAAAAACCTCTTCTTCTTTTTTTTCTTTTTTTTTTTTTTTTGATAGGTAATAAAAATGTTATTGATAAGAAAAGTACAATGAGTTTACGATAGTAAACTTACTGCAAAAAAACGGATACAAACAAATCAAAGGGAAAAGCTAACAAAATTAATAAAATCAAGCAAAGACGTACAATGCCTAAAATGCCAAATACGAGACCACTCAAACAAAGTCCTAGTTAGTAAAGAATTCAATAGGTCCAGAGTTCTTTCAGTGTCCTCAAATGTTCGGGCATTGTGTTCCTTCCAAGTTAACCACATAAGACACACCGGTACCATATTCCAAACATTAGAAGAATGAATGCTCAACCAATTCCACCATGTAGAAGTAGAGAGACTACTGTCTTCAGCATCACCCATTGAACCCCAAACAAGTAGAAGACTTCACTCCACAAGGTATGGACAAACTTGCAATGCAGTAATAAATGATCCACAGTTTCCTCCTCACACCACATAGGCAACCCCAATTAACAAGAGGCAAGTTCTTCTTAACAAGGTCATCTATTGTGAGAATCCCACCCCTAGCAGCTGTCCATAAGAAAAAGACACCCTTCTAGGAACCTCTTTACCCCTACCTTGACCCCACAGGCTTTCAAAATTTCAATCAATCTACCCCTAACCAAAGCATGTATATGCCAGCCCAACCAAAGAGATGGATTAGGACAAAACACCCACCTAAAAGTACTAAATATATAGGAGTAAAGGATAAACTAGTGCTTTTGTGTGTGAAAGTCAAGATCAAGTTAAACCTAGTATAAGTAACAAAGTTTTATTGAAAACGAGAAATACTTCATGTTCACGATGATGAACACAAAGTATTTAAAAAATTACAAACAATCAGAAAAAAGATCCTAAAGAGTTTTGGCACCCAAAAATGGAAGTACAATGTGTAAAGTCCTATTCCCAAGACCAATCAAACTGGGTACGGATCAACAAAGATTGCAATTGATCAGGAGACCTCTCCTTATACCTTCAATGCTTGCAAAATATTAAAATCATTGTATATCAATAACCATATCATTTATGAAATGTTTAAATTTCATATTTTTTGTATTTTAAGAATCATACACTGAACATGAGTTTATAAATCAGATAGTTAAAAACGTTCGATTGACATGAAGTTTAGCATTCGAGTTAAAACGAATAGAAAGTGTAATCTAACAATGGGATTTTCAAAATATTAATATTTTCTCCCAGAGGTAGTTTTTGTGGTTCGTGAAGGCAATCGTATACGGTTTTGGCATGATCTTAAAGGATCTATATACTGATCTGTTTGATTGCCACTTCGAATGTGTTGGATCCCCCCTCACAGGGGATAGTGAGAAGTTGGAATTTGCATTTTCATAGAGATTTTCATGATTAGGAGGGGATAGTGTACTCATTTTTAGATTATATTTATAAAAAGCTGCCAACAGGGGTGGGGGGTGATAAGCTATCTGGGAAGTGGCACTTTTGATGATTGCTCTTTTCATGGTGCTATTGGTGGAACCAATACTCATTCTTTACCATGGAAAAGTATTTGGTGTACTAAGGTACCTAAGAGGGTGTCATTCTTTTTGTGGTCAGCTGTGTGTGGTAAGATTCTCACAATTGATAACCTCATTAAGAGGGTTTTATGGCTGGTCAATTGGTGTTGTATGTGTCATTGTAGTGGGGAAATAGTAGATCATCTTTTGATCCAATGTGAGATTGCTTATGCATTATTGAGTGTTTATGATTTTTGGGATTCATTGGGTGTTGCCATACAAGGTAGCATCCCTTTTTTTTGGATGGCGCAATTGGTTTGGAAAACATTCCTCAGATGTATGGAATTTGGAGTCGGGGCAAGTGGTGTGGTTAGTGTGGAGGGAGAGAAATAACTATACATTTGAGCAGACTATGAGATCTCTTTATCAATTGAAGTCTTTGTTGCTCTGTACCTTGTTTGATTGGGCTTGGACATGGGGTTTGACCAATTGCACTTCAATTTTTTATTTCGAGCTTTCTCTTAGATCTTCTGACTAATATGCTTGTATTTTTTCAAGGTGCTCTCTATACATCATTGTGAACATAGAGTAGTCCTTTTCATTAAATAAAATTCTATTACTTATAAAAAAAAATGTACAATTGGGGTAATTTTTATCAATATTACACTGCTCAATAATTTTTTATTGGATTTATTTTTAGACAAATCTACCATTGGACTACATTGTCTCCTTCGACCTTAAACCCTATATGCATGCAAATCATCAAGACAATAAGAAATAATAACTATCTCAATTATATATAGAACATGAGTTTATAGATCAAAAAGTAGAGAACATCCAATTGATATGAAATTTGGCATGTGTGTTAACAACATAGAGAACATGTAATTTAACATTACGATTTTCAAAATATTAATCCAATAAAAAGTTATTAGGTTATGTAATATTAAGGAAGAGTTACACAAGGTGTTATATTCGTAAGAATGATTGAGAATCGGTGGACCACCTGCTCATTCATTGTCCTTTTGCCTCTGATTTATGGTCCTTTGTATTTAGTTCATAGCTTGGGTTATGCCTAAACAAGTGGTTGAGTTGGTTGCTCGTTGGCATAGAGGCGTTGGGCGACATAGGTCAGCATTTGTTTTGGATGTTATTCTGCAGTATATTATGTGAAACATTTGGAGAGAACGGAATAATAGAATCTTTCAAGGGGAGGAGCATTCTATTATTGAGTTGAAGAGCGTTTTCCTTCTGTCTTTATTTGAATGGTAGACTGCTTTGAGTGGTCTTGCAATACCTTCTATTTTAGATTTCGTAGATTTATGTAATTTTGGGTAGGCTTTTGCTTTCCTGTACACTCCCTGTGTACGAAGGAAGTTGTTTTTCTCCCTCTTGTATTTTTCCGTTTTTCAATAAAGTTTTTATTTACTGATCAAAAAAATAAAAAATAAAAAGAAGAGTTACACAAGGTGGTGTAACTTGATCTTGACCCTATACGGAACAAATTTGTTTAAACAACAAAAGATTCCCAGATCTGTACACAACCAAAACCTAAGTTAAGAATTTGATTACCACAACCAATAAAAAATAATGAACCTTTATGTTCCAATTGGTAGTGAATAAATCAAAGGTAAAAGAAACAGAAAATTGAATACTACAACTTCAAAGATTTGCTTGTTAAGAATTCCTGACCACTACACAATTCCCTATCATAGATGAGTTGAGAATCCTCTTTTCTTAGTAACTTAATATCAAATATTAAAATTTTTTATTATCCACTATATTTTATTACTTTGTTTATCAGCAACCAAAATTTGGAAATCTGGAATGCAGACATTGCAGAGGATCATAAAATATGCACTTCAACAGGACAAAATTGTGAAGTCTAACTAGAAGTAATTGACAAATTTTAACCTAGGGCCTAGAGCAACAAAACTTGCTCTATATTCCACAATCTGACATACTAGAATTACTCAATAAGATACATAGCATGCATATCATGAGCAAGAACCAGTTGCTCATCTTATGAATTTCAGAAAAGAGTTTATTTAACTCACAGGTTGAGTAGCTTTGAGGGGGCTGCACGTAATACAGTCAATGCTTCCTTCCATCTCCACTGGCGTTCGGATAACGGTAAAAGGCGCTGCAAAGTTGACAACCGCCATTCCCACTCTTCAATGAAACGTTTAGCAATTGAGACTCTCCACTCTAAGGCCTGTCTTCCACCCATTATTACGTCCTCACTCAATGCTTGCTCTAGTTCAATCACAGCTGACGGAAGATTGCGATTTAATATATCAAGTAGAATCCCCATGAAAGATATAACCATTTTGTTCCCTCCATCACATGGAGTGAGATCATTATTTTCCCAAGCATGGGTGTAGCATGATTTAGAATCTCTCTCTGGGGAGACACAATGCGTCAAATTCAGAGAAAGATCATCCATATGTAAAAGAGAAATTATGACATTCACCATCAATATCTGCATCATTGAATACAATCCAAATTAATTTAAACCATATTAAAAATGAGGAAAAGTAACTAAAAAATATTTTTTAAGTAATAAAAAAAAAGTAACTAAAAAACATTAAATATATGCTGCTACAACTTGTAAATTGAAGGCATTTAAATTTAAATTCAAATGGATATAAATGTCAAAGAAGCTTCTTGTTATTTTATATTAGCATAAGAGTGTTCTTGTAATCATGTCATAAATCCTAATATAAATATGTGCTAAGGTGAGGGACTGATTAACATAGCCCTAGACCTTTTCTCTCTCCCTCTCTCCATTCTTTCTATTTTTTTCTGCTATCTATAGGCATCAGAGTGTCCTAATCCTAAAATGCATTAGAACATCTAAAGATCATCATCCATACATTAACATCATCACTAATGTCAATACCAACACAATCGCTAGATTCTGGCAACCACATGATCTGAGTCACCAGCCTCTCGTGATAATTATGGGGATTTTTCCATATATTTTTGAAGTCATTTGATGTGAGTTTTTATTTTCTATTTTTATATTTTCGACACTATTTTTTTTCAATCTGCAGTTTTTCGTTTGTTTGTTGGTTTTGTTGCTTGGGTTTACTCCCATGGCAGCTGAATAAGACTTAGGAAGCCTTAGGTGACAGTTGCTTTGCTAATTTATGGAATTTGGCAAACGATTCTGTATATTTGGAGCGTGTCAACAGTTCAGTCCTTCAAGGATTTTTTATTCTATAATTTTTTTTCCTTTGCTGATTTGTTAAAGTTGAGTTGTTTTATGACTTTGGGAAGTTTGACCAGCCTTGAAAACAGAAATTTTTTAAGTTCTGTTACAATTTAACTTTTTGGGAATGTTGGCTAATTTGGGAACCTAATATTTTTTCTGGCTTGGGGTTATGCAAGTGCTGGGATTCGGTAGTTTTCCTCTTTTGTTTTCGGTTGATTGACTATTAACGTGCTGAATTTCAATAGTTTTCTACCTTGGATTAGTGGTGTTTGATACAACTAAAGAAAAATTAATTGTCATGGCTGAGAGAAAAACATTACTGCTCAAGGATGATGATGTATCTAAATCTATTACATTGAAAAAGTTGAATATTATAAATTATCTGACTTGGGCACAAGCCATGAAAATCTTTATACCAGGGAAATGAATGTTGAAATATTTGACAAATACCTCTTGTGATAAGAAAGATCAACCTTATGAGAACTGGATGAGTGAGAATTCAGTTGTTATGAGATTGTTGTAGCATAGCATGGAACCTCAAATTGCAACTACAGTTGAATTTTATTACTCTTCTAAGAAGATTTGGGACTCTATTAAAAAATCTTTAAAATGAGCCTTAAGCAGTAGGTTCTTTGGAGGCCCGGCTACCTCGAATTAGCCAGAAATCCTGTTTTAGTTTTACATTTCCTAGGATCAGTATGAATGGATTTCGAAGTTTCTTTATTGAATCTAAGCTGTTTTAGTCGGTGGTTGAGGAAGGAGGGAATTTTTTCTCCCTTTAAGATTTTTGAACGGGGAAAATACTACATGCAATCAGTTTTTATGGGCAAGAGTGCAGCTCTTTGGATAATGCGGAATCTGGAACACACCGTGATTGAGGTTAATCCTAAGCAATTTTTCACGGAAGGTGATACTGCTTACACTTTGCAACAGGAGTCCAACTTGTTTGGGTAGTACTTATCAGTGACAAAGCTTAAGGTAGGTGGGCTGCGGCGAACTATCATTATTCCTGCCAGTAAATTACAACAAAGATGGAGAACTTTTGGGATTGAATTAAGAAAATTATTGGAACCTTCTCAATATGTGTTGGGTGTATTGAATTTTGTACCGTACAAGTCTAAGCAGATCCCAAAATTTCGTGCTGCCAGGTCCTATGTGGAAACTGCCAAAGCTCTTGTAGGCAAGGTTGAAGCCTGTTCAGCAGCCCTTCATCAAAGAAAAGGTTAAGGATGGTATCGTGAAGAATATTGTGGAGCTTCCGAGTGACAATTCTCACACACGGGTTGTAGTTTCTAAAACTCATGCCAGAAGTTTTCCCTAGTCAGCCGTGGGTGGTGGTGAGGGTGGAGAAAGTGGTATTAATGGTAAGAAAAAAATTGAGGAGAAAATCCCAGAAGGAAATAATCTCAATATTCCTTTGAAGTTCAATTTGAATTCAAAAATTGTTGAGTTTGGAAAGTTGCGTGATAGAGGAAGGCAGTGAGTTTGGAATGAGGCGAGTATCTTGGGATGGTGTTAAGGGTGGTAAGCAAGCTGGCAAATGGGTAGCAAGTAATAATGCCCATAATACAATAGTGGGACCGGGCCCATCCAGGCAGAAAGCCCAAGCTCTATTGGGAAATAAATAAATAAAACCCATTTTGGGCCTAGGTCTGTCAAGCCCACTTAACTTTAAGGCTAGCAAGAGTTCCTTTAGTGGACCAAATGCTCTAGAGCCTTCCTACTAGAATGGTATCTCTATTCCGAGTTCAGGTAGGAGTGAACTCACTACCACGAAGGAACTTGAGAGCTCAATGTTCTCACCTACGACATCGGAGCAGCTTGCGATGTTGCCGAAGGTAACCTTGGACACGATCTCTTCCTTAGCAGCGACAGAAGTGGCAGGTGAGAGTGGTCAGCACAGCCCGGCTCGACTCGCTCAGCCACCCACTGTGCCGACAGGACCAACGGTGGTGGCCCAAGCCTCCCACGAACCACTATCGGTGATCAGTGCTCCAAGTGGGTCGAGGTTGGTGCCGGTGGTGTCCTCGGCCACGATTTCGGAAGCAGTAATGACCTTTACTAACTCGATAGTGTCGACGCTGGTGTCTTTGACTTTGCAAGTGGCATCGGATGATGGGGATGAGAATTTTGTGGGTTCGGAAGGATTGACAACTACAAATAATGATTTTGATTTTGAGGGAGCTCATCTACCTGGCCCAACTATTAGGGAATTGGTCGGAGATTTGGATAAGTCTTGGGGTAATTCCAAAGACTGGATACTACAATTGCGTGATGGAAGGCAATTAGTGCTTCCACTGTCACTGTATCGATCTCTAGATTGTATGTTGGTCTGCTCAAGATTGGAGGGAGAGTGTGTACCAAGTAATGCTTCTATTACTAATGAAGGGCAGAGGGTTAGTTGGGCAGATGAGGGTGAGGGACTAGTAGAGTCTTCGTCTGTGGTTCCTGGGTCAAAGAATGAGATGTGGGAATTTGATGAAAGGTTGAGGTCTTGTCAGAGAAGTGATGAGCCATTAGTTGTGGTACCTTTGGCCACTAAAGGTCCTTTGGAGTTAGTGTCTAATCATGTGAAGGAGATTGGGTGTAAGGAGAGTGTGGATAATAGTCAACTATCACAATAGGTAACCAATAGGATAAAGGCTTTCAAGAAATCTATAGGCACTTCGTTGGATGGTTTTGAGGAGCAAGTTACAAGATTGTTATTAGCTATAAAGGCCAAAAAAAGTTATAAATAGAAACTTGTGGTGGGTGATCAGACGAAGTTGGTCAAGTCAAGCCAGAAAGGTCAGCGGGAGTTGAAAAATTTGTTGTCATCTTTGAATGTTGAGCATGATCCAAATAAAGCAAGGAGTGCAGGTATTGAGCGGGCTATTGTGCCTTATAATTGAGTGTGAAGATTATTTCTTGGAACGTTAGAAGGTTGAATGAGCGGGATAAAAGGCTTAGGTATAGAAATTTGATTAGGAAATGGGGGCCAGATGTGGTTTGTCTTCAAGAAACCAAAATGGGGCTGATTAATAGAGCAGTACTTCGTAGCTTGTGGGGTAGCTAACATGTTGACTGGTCTTACTTAGGTTCTTGTGGAGCTTCTAGAGGGGTGTTAGTGATGTGGGACACTCAGGTCGTGAATAAAATGGAGGAAGCAGTAGGGAGATTTTCCGTTTCTTGTAAGTTTACAAGTGTGTCAGATCAATTTGTTTGGGCGTTTACTGGTGTTTATGATCCTAATTTACACCATGACAGGAGGTTTTTATGAGAAGAACTATGTGGCTTGAATAGTTGGTGGTGTGTTCCATGGTGTGTGCATGGTGACTTTAATGTGGATAGGTTCCCTTCCGAAGGATTGGGGTCTAATTCTTTCACTGCTACTATGCGGGAGTTTTCCAATTTTATTTCGAAACAGGGTCTCATTGATCTGCCATTGCAAGGGGATACTTTTACTTGGTCAAATTCTCGAGAAGTTGCTTCGAACGCTAGGCTAGACAGATTCTTGTTTTCTGCAGATTGGGAGGATAAGTTTCCTACAGTTTCTCAAAGACGACTGTCTAGGTTGTGCTCGGATCATTTTCCAATTGTCCTTGAGGGTGGATCTTTTAGAGAGGGAGTAGGCCATTTAAATTTGAGAATATGTGGCTTAAGGATGAGGGTTTTGTAGATAGGGTTAAATCTTGGTGGGAATCCTATCATTTTCATGGTGCACCAAGTTTTGTTCTAGCCAATAAATTAAAGCTCTTAAAAAGTTATTTGAAAAGATGGAATGTGGAGGTGTTTGATCATGTTGAAGATCGGATTAAAAAATTGTGGAAGGACCTGAGTGTTCTAGAGAATATGGAGGATAGTCGGGGTTTATCAGCGGAGGAAACGGTAGAAGTGGGAAGAATTCGTGATGAGTTAAAAAAAGCTACTCTGTTGGAAGAAATATGTTGGGAGGAGGAAATCTAGAGTTCTCTGTGTTAGGGAAGGAGACAAAAATACTAAATTTTTCCACCGCATAGCTAACTCTCACAGGACGGTTAATTCTATTGATAGGCTTCTGGTGGATGGGGAGTTGTCTTCGGTCCTAGCAACTATAGCAGATTGTATCTCTCAGTTCTATAGGCAGCTTTATTTTGAGGACGTGGCTCATAGACCTGTCTTAGATGATGTGGACTTTTCTAGCATCTCGGTGGAAGATGCAAGTTGGCTAGATAGGCCTTTTGAGGAGGAAGAGGTGTTTGGGGTGATCAATGATTTTAATGGTGATAAGGTGCCTGGCCCGGATGGCTTTTCCATGGCATTCTTCCAGTCTTGCTGGTGTGTTTTGAAAACAAAAATTATGGTTGTATTCCACAATTTTCATACTCAGGCGGTGTTTGAGAAGAGTCTTAATGCTTCGTTCCTTGCCCTTATTCCCAAGAAAGTGGATGTTGTGGAGGTAAAGGACTTTCAACCTATTAAGCTTAGTTGGTGGGATTTATAAGATTATTTCTAAGGTGTTGGTTAATCGGCTTCGTAGGGTGGCGCATGGGCATATTTCAGATTCACAAAATGGCCTTGTGAAGGGCAGACAAATTTTGGATTCCGTCTTGATTGTTTCTAAATGTATTGATAGTAGATTGAAGTCAAGAGTTCCAGGTGTGTTGTGTAAATTGGATGTGGAAAAGGCGTATGATCATGTGAGTTGAGATTTTTTAATGTACAAGCTTCAACATTGTGGTTTCTCAGAGAAATGGAGAAAATGGATAAAGTATTGCATTTCAACTGTAAAGTTTTCCATTCTGATCAATGGTAGTCCATCTTATTTCTTTGGAAGTTCTAGGGGCCTTCGGCAAGGGGACCCATTATCTCCATTGTTGTTTGATATTGTGATGGAGGCATTAAGTCGTATATTGAATGTGGCTGCCTCCGCTGGGCAATTCTCAGGCTTTTCTGCAGGTAGTACGACTAGTCCATCAGTGATGGTGTCTCACCTTTTATTTGCAGATGACACTGATTTTTTGGGATGCTAAACCTTCTCAGATTGCTAATTTGAGGGCGATTCTTGCTAGATTTGAGGAGGTGTCAAGGCTTCATATTAATTTGGGGAAATCTGAGTTGGTACCTGTTGGTGGGGTGCACAATTTGGAGGCTTTGGTGGGTCTGTTGGGGTGTGGGCAGTCTTCTCTACCCTTGAAATATTTGGGCCTTCCATTAGGTGCTAAGTTTAAGGATTTATCTGTTTGGAATCCTATCCAAGAGAGAATGAAGAGGAGATTAGGCGATTAGCAGGCTGGAAGAGAATGTATTTATCTAAAGGGGGTTAAGGTGACACTCATTAAAAGCTCACTCTCATCTTTACCTACATATTTCCTTTCCCTTCTTCCTTTACCGGGTAAGGTGGCAAAACGTATGGAGAAATTACAGAGAGATTTTTTGTGGAATGGGACTGGTGGTGAACCTAAAATTCATTTAGTTAATTGGGCCAAGGTTTGTAAGCCTTTGCAAGTTGGGGGGTTGGGTATAAGACGTTTGGGAAGCTTTAATTCTGCCTTGCTAGGAAAATGGTTGTGGAGGTATGGCATGGAGACCGATGCTTTATGGAGAAGGGTTATAGAGGCAAAATATGGGAATATTTGGGGTCGGTGGTGTATGAAAAAGGTGACAAGTCCTTATGGGGTCAGCCTGTGGAGATACATTAAAAGTGGCTGGTTGAACTTCTCTAAACTCCTTGTATATGATGTGGGGGATGGTACTAGAGTGAAATTTTGGAAGCATGTGTGATGCGGGGATGGTACTTTCCAAGAGGCCTTTCCGGAGATTTATCGTCTTAGTAGGTCAAAGGATTCCTCGGTGGCTGAAGTTATGGGTTGGTCTGTTGGGAGGTTTCACTGGAATGTGCAATTTCGTCGTCCACCACAAGATTGGGAAGAAGAAGTCTGTGATCAGTTTATGGGGTTGGTCTATTCTTCGACAATGCCCCGTTTGGCCCAGATAAGGTTTGTTGGAAGCCTACAAGGAATAGAGATTTTGAGGTTAGAGGATATTATAGCTCCTTCTACCCTCCTACTATTGTTTCCTTCCCATGGAGAATGATATGGCAATCGAAGGTTCCTCCAAGAATGGCTTTCTTTTCTTGGTCTGCTTCCTTAGGTAAGATCTTAACAACAGACAACCTTCGTAAAAGACGTGTGATAGTGCTTGACTGGTGCTATATGTGTAAGAGATGTGGGGAGTCGGTGAATCATCTTCTACTTCATTGCTCCATAGCTTGGGAGTAGTGGTCTTTGGTTTATAGTGTTTGGTATTCAATGGGTTATGCCTCATACTGTTCTTGAGTTGTTTAAGGCTTGGCAAGGAAAGTTTGCGCGACATCGTCACATTGATGTTTGGAGATTAGTGCCTCATTGCTTGATTTGGTGCATTTGGCGTGAAAGGAATGCTAGAAACTTTGAGGGTTGTGAACGTTCTTTACTAGAAATTAAGTCTTTTTTCTTGCGCACTCTCTTTGAATGGAGTGTGGTCTTTTCTCATTTTTCTTGTTCTTCTTTTCCTATTTTTCTTGATCATTGTACTTTTGTTTCCTGATTTGAGCTCCCATAGTACATCCCCAATGTACTCGGCTTGGCACTTTTTCTATTATTAATAATATTCTTACGTTACTTATCAAAAAAAAAAAGTATCTTAGGTTTTAGAGCTATATGAAAAGATTTCCACCACTAAACAATCTGGGGAACCCTTGTTTGAGTATTATGGTAATCTTATGAATTTGTGGAACCAATTACTACAATATCGACATTTTACTACTAATTTAGAGTAACATAAGTGGCATTGGGAGGAATTTATGATTGCTTCCTTGTTTATCTGGTGTAGGCTCCAATATGTGTGGGTCCAAAGGTCAAATTCTTGCTAGTGAGACCAGATAAACATATGATCTTTGAAGTTTGAACCCACGCATATTGGATATTTGAACCCACGCATAAGTATAATAATAATAATAATTGAACCCACGCATATTGGATCCACTAGCAATATGCATGGATTCAATTAGCAAGATATTAACTTCACCTAAGTATAATAATAATTGAGTTATCACATATAATACTAACTTCACCATGAGCTGTTCTTGGCTGATAATGATACCAAGATGTGATATAAAACAGCTCATGGTGAAGTTAGTATTATATGTGATAAATCAATTATTATTATACTTAGGTTTTTCAAAGAATTGAAAATACTATGCAAAACCAACAAAATGCTACATTTTCAGCCAAGAACAACCCACAGGTGCTTGTTTGAAATTTGCATATTGAAATGGCCACGCAAGAGTGTATGAAGATAACAACAGCCTTAAGAACACAAAAAGGAAATCACAGTGCAAAAGGTTCATAAAGATGAGCAACTGACCTTGCGTGCAATATTATTAATAGCTTCCAAATGGTTCTGCAGGTCTTTCAAATGACATAATGCCAACTGATGATGACTTTCTCTTTCATCACCCGTACACCTTTCCATTGCTGCTAATGCAAGAACAACTGATTCCAGAGCATAACGCATGTGCATGAGTTCAACATCTTGCTTTCTACCACCCCCACCCCAAAAAAAAATATAAAAGAAAAGAAAAATATCAGCATATTGGAAGCAATTAAGGAAAATCAATTTTTTTTTAAATGGCTTGAAAATATCAGGTGCATATCTAGGTATCAGTGACAAATATATATAGACATTGATGAATATCGAGAATGGAAAACAATTCTTTTAGTGTGTTATCATATGAGAACTAGTTGTGCTTCCCATTTGCTGATCTTTTTTTTTTTAATCATGTCATAAAAGTTCAAGTTCTTAATTTAAAGCAGCTTTGGGAAAGATTCTTACTTTGGATAACCTTACAAAGAGGGGTTTGTCATTGGTTAATTGGTGTTGTATAAACCGCAACAATAGAGCAACGGTGGATCACCTTTTAATTCATTGTGACACTGCTTATGCTTTGTGGGGTGATGTGTTTCAGATGTTTGGGTTACAATAGGTTATGTCAGGGAATGTTGCTTCTTTGTTATTTAGCTGGAGAAATTGGTTTGGTAAACATGGTTTGGATATTTGGCACATGGTGCCAGTATGTTTGATGTGGCTTGTATGGAAGGAGTGGAACAGATGTACATTTGAAGACAGAGCTGCTTGGATCAGTTAAAAACTTTCGTACTCTTTTCAATTGGTCCTGGATTTGGGGTTTCACACATTATTCTTCTCTTTTAGAATTTCAAGTTTCTCTTAGATTTTCCTTTTGAGACTTTTGTACTTTTATGACACTTTGTGTTCATCATCGTGAACATAAAGTATATTTGATTTTTAATAGAATTACATTACTTACTATTTTTTTTTTTTTAAATCTTAATTTAAAGTATCAATATAACCAATTCAGAAGAAATTTTGCATATACACCTCTTCCAAGCATCTGTGGGAGAAGCAATTGGTTGCATGCTGATCAATTCAATAGCTTCCTGGAATTTTATGCCCGGAACAACATCAAACAATACCTACAGAAAAAATGCTGTGTCACAACTTAATACTTCAAAAATTACAACAACAATAATAATATAAGAAGAAGAAATAATACATATAGGAGAATATTTTAGAGGATTTGGAGGGATACCTTCTTTCTCAAATTCACTTTTTTAAAAAGCTTTCTCAAATAGGGGAATTTGGTGGGAGATGATACATTGTTTAATGAATTTTTCTGAACTTCCCTTTTTACCATTAACAATTTATCAAAATTTCAATAATGTCTAAACAAACCTAAATCACTTGTCTCACTGTATTGTAAAACTTATATAATATTTTATGCTCTCCTCATCCCCCTTGTAACAAGACAAAGCAAGATATATCTTCTCCTCTCTCTCCCATTTTATTTTTTAAAACATCCAAACAAATATATTTTATAACTTTTTTATAAAATGAATTTGATAACTATTCCCTCTCCTCTCCTCTTCTCCCTCCCCCGCTTTAATCATCTAACTGTCCTCTACCTCTAAACTTCCCAACATACTCTAATGTGTATATTCAGTACAAGTGAACATCCAGTTCAGATAGGTAGATAATATTGCCTAGCATTTCTAAGTCAATTAAGTACATACATTCTTACCCGAAGCGGACTTTGTACAGAGAGTCTTTCCAACACAAAGTTCTCAACAAAAAAGTCTGACTGGGCAACTTCCTCTGCTAATGCTATTTGTTCTTTTCCCGATAACAACAATGAGAATTTTGAATTCCATGATCGACCAGAATTGACACAGGCAACAAAAGAGGCAACATCAAGCTGATAACACAAATTATCACAAAGATGTTCCACACAAGATATCTGCCAAGATCAAAAAACAAATTATATATTTCTGCTGATCTTTTATGTATGTGATCATCTTGTATCAAAAAGATTTGCACCCATAAAAGTTTTAGGAAAAGTCATTACCTCATCTGATTGATTACCATAGAGTGAAGATTCTTCCAGCCGAAGTACCTGAGACTTACTTGTCCACAGCTGTTGCATTAAACTCCTCCGTGCTGTTGTTTTACCGGACAATAAATCCCAACCCATGGAAGCCACCAAGGGCTGAAGTCGAGGAAATAACATAAGAACCTGCCACATAACCAGACCAATAAGGACTGTAAGAGTACAGCTACCATCAATTCAGCATTGGAAATTAAATTTCAATAACGCAAACCATCGATTTCATACTCACATATTCAATTTAAAGATAAAACTGGACACATACATTGCTAGCTTCTTGAAGCTGCTCCCTCTTCACAGCAGATAGGGCACTATCCATGACACATTCAAGTACATGTAAATTAGAAACACGAGCGTAATGGTACATATCTCTCATGCAAGAACTGACTGCCACATTCAACGATGAAGTCTTCTCATGTATATTTGTATCAGATTTCAACTCTGCAAGATATCTTTGAAAGCACTCAAGAGGAGGTGGAATCTGGCTGTCATCAAGAGCTTTATACGTCTCAATCTCTTCAGAAAGAAACTCATCTTGAATCACCTGCAGCAAGTCAAGTCAAATACATCTTCAAGGAAGAAAATTGACAATATGTATTAGCCATTAATGGATAATGTTCAAACTCATCATCTTTCAACTTTATCCAAGAGAATGTGCTTAGAGACAACTTTCGGCACTACTAACAATGTCTAAAGACAATCTATTTTGAATGTACATTACATTGTAAATCTTTAGCTTCAAACATCAAAATAACAACAGAATCATACACATATGAGCCAAGGGGACATTCTGGGACTTCAACAAAGTGAGTTACTTACTGCTAAACCAGTTCACATGAATTCTAACTTAAGTTCACTTTGACCTGAGGTGCACTAGGCAAAAAAAATGAAAACCAGCCAGATAATACCAAGTCACCCAGGATTAGGGGATTGACTCACCATATACTCTTACCAGAATACCAGATTCACTCATCTGCTTGAAAGAAAATTAATGTTGATATCATGCCAGCCATAGCTGGCCAAGAAGCTACCAATCAGACTCCTTACAAGAAAAGGGCAAAGTTATTACCTGAATCATTTGAACAAGATCTCTGCAATTTGATGAGAGAGCTTCTCCATAGATCCCTAGAAATTTTTCTCGCATGGCTTGCCATGAGTCTCCAAAAATACCCTTTCTTGATGAAACACTTCTGATTAGATCTTGCAAAACCATGCTGTGAGGTACAAGAAAGGAAAATGCAAATAAATATCTAGAAGAGAAGCAAAACATATAGACAAGTTTCTCAAGAGATAGGACAAGAAAACAAAAAACTAGACATGGATCTTATTGAGAAATAAGCAAAAATATTAAAGACTGATGTCAACAAAGGTCTCTTTTCCATACTACAAGATAGAACAAACAAAACAATTCTCAAGGACTTAATTTCAAAATAAAATGAGCAGTCATATCAAGATCACCAAAGCTCATGAAACATTAATAGCATGAAAATGCACTTGTCAAAGGATTACTCTTATAAAAATTATGTTGTCTACCCTCCCAACTTATTGTCTTTCTTCTTTCCATTGCCAGTTGGTGCAGAGAATAGAATGAAAAAGCTCCAAAATAACTTTCCATGGCAAGGCATGGGAGAGGTGTTACAAGATTCAAGAATAAGATTGGTTGATGGAACGAGAGGAATATGTCTGGGATCAACTGGTAGCGAGAAAAGGAATCACTTGTTTCTTGAACAATTCTTTCAAAAAAAAATCTATTTGATGAGTCATAAGACAAGGCAATTCAAGGTTCAGGTGGTTGATTAGTCAGACTAGAAAAAAAGAACTGAATTGAAGTAATGGATTTACCTCAGTCAGGTTATGTACCAATAAATGATTTTTAGATTCGCAATCCCAAGCCATCAAGTAAATTGGAATGTGATTTGCAACCCCATTTCATTAGGTGGCTTGGGATTAGGAAGATACTGGCTTTCAACCAAACACCACTTAGGAAATGGCTATAGAGGTATATACAAGAGAGGGTAATCTTTACAAAAGTAAATGGATTACAAATGTCTTGGGGTGGATGGTGTTCAGGTATTGTTAGAGGACCATATGGAGTGGGTTTTTTTATATATATAAGTAAAATATTTTTATTCAACAAAGGAAATGGTTCCCATACACAAGATGTGTATCAAACCATTAACGTCATATGGAATGAGTCTATGGAAGCAAGTTGGGAATGGGCGGGCCCAATTTTTGAGGTTTACTCAGTTCAAGGCCGGCATGGATCTACATCCAATTCTAGAATGGTGATTGGTGAGGAGACACTTTCCTTGAGAATGCATATCTCAAATTTTATAACATTAGGGATACAGACGTAAAGGTGGCAAATTACTTAGACTAGACAAATGGTGGCATTCATTGGAACCCTCTTTCACTTCATTTTAGAGGATCTTTACATTGTTCGGATTAAATTAACTAGGATGATTTGGATTCTTGATTTTGGCTTCCATCAACAAGCCAGGTTTTTAAGTAAAAACTTTATCATAGAGTTTTGAAATTGGGGAAGGGGGTAATAACCTTGAAGAATCATATGGAGAGTTAAAGCTTTGCCAAGAGGAGCTTTTTTTGAATGGACAAAGGTGATGGGAAATATCCTTACAACAGATAATTTGTGTAGGTAGGGAAGAGAGGCAATGGTAGAGAGATTGAAGCATCTATTCCTAAGGCCTCTCCATGAGTGGACTAAGGCCATGTATCCACTATCTTAAACAAGTTTCCTGGATTTTCTTTTTCTTCTTCTTTTTTTTTAATTAGTAAGTTACACATGTACGCAGTGGGTCTTGAAGCCAAGACCTTACCCTCCACCTTACTCTTACACAAAGAGGAGGTGCCATTTGAGCTAGAGCTCGTTGGCAAGTTTCCTTTTCTTGATAAGTAATAATTGTATTAGAAAAGGAAAAGGGAAAGACACAAAGGATGTGTACTAGCTGAATTCAAAGAATATAACTCAAAATGAAAGAGTGTCAATAAAATCAACAAAAGACATGAAGGGTTGCAGCCTGGAGCATGCATCCAATCAAACAATGTCCGCAAAATATGCTCATTGATGATATGGGCAGGAACTTTGATGCCATCAAAGACCCGTCTGTTTCTTTCAAGCCATTGATTCCACATGATGCACAAGGGCAAGGCTCGCCACACCTTGGCTCCTCTAAGGCACTAAAACCGATCTTGACAGCATTACAAAAGTTAAATCAAATATTTGAGCATCACCCAAGCAATGCCCAACCAAAGTAAAGATAAAAGGATCATATACCAGATGCCATAGAGCAATGGAAGAGCAAATGATCTATAGATTCCCCACTACACACACAACACCAATCAAAAATTAAAATGTGATGCTTCCGAAGGTTATCCACTATTTGAATTCTCCCAGGGGCTGTAGTCCACACAAAAAATGCCACCTTTCTCTTTTCTGGAATGTTAGCCATCCAGATGATCTTCCATAGGAAAGAGACTCCTGTAGGACCCCTAAAAGCATTATACTATGATCTCACTCAAACATTCCATTCTTCGATGGCAACCACAATGCTTGGTCTTGACCAAACGAGGTAGGCAATTATCATATAGTACCCCAAGAAAAGTATCAACATCTTATAACTCCCAATCCTAGAAAGGACGGATATACCGATGATTCCAACGCCATCCTTCACCCATGATGAGCCAGCTAGATATGAAGACACTAAGGTCCCCTTTAACAGGGGAGGAAACCGCTCTTCAATCTGCCAAAAGGAATTTCTTAGTGTCACCAATGCCTCCCCACAGGAAATCCCTCCGAAGTTTCTCCAACTTATTGGCCACATTAGTTGGCATCATTGGCAAGTTTCCTTGATATTCTACAAATGTTGAACGTTAGAAATTAATTGTTTATCTTTACTTTTGCTTTTGGGTTTTACTCTTGTAATTTCTTTTTTAAATAAGTGGTTTTACTCTTGCATACATTCCCTGTAAAAGAGTAGCATCCTTTCCCATTTTATCGATGAAAAGTAACCAAGGATGTGCATGTGTGTGTAAGCACGTGACAAACATAGAACCATGTTAAAATCAAAATCCCTTTCTCTTAAGCAAGTCTATAAACCAAACCAATGTGGTCCTACTTTATGGTACATTTGTTGGCTTATTTGAGAGATTGATTGAGGAAACACAAAAATGCTATAAATAAGAACATTGTGCCATTGGGTCTTTTGTGGTGTATTGGGCTTGAACAGAATTATTGAACATTGGAAGGACAGAGTGTAGTTCTATACATAGAGCTTTTGTTAGAACATTATATGAATGGATAGCCGTGACAAGTTGTTTTTCTTTTTCTTCTATGTTGGATTTCGTAGAGTTGCTAAACTTTAGGCATTAGTATAGTTGTATTTTTCACGTCAACCTCTAGTGTACTACAGTGGTGCAACCTTTTTGCACTTTTTTAATCTATGTTTATTACCTAATCCCCCAAAAAACAAACATTACAAATGAAATACAATCATAAGCTACATTCTGAACTGTAACAAAAGAAATAGGTACTTAAGAGAGCAGCAAAAATATCACCTTAAAAGGTATAACTTAGTGCTCACAACATTAGCAAGAACAAGAAAAATCATGAGATACTTTCATATTTCACCAGAGTTCATAATGTCATACTTCACAACAAACAATAATTCCAGCTTCCAACCAAATGCAAAGCAGATTGAAGTTCATGATCGGGCAATTTCATGTCCCCAAGAATGAACTCCAATCACCCACAAGCTCCATTATGATGTAAATAGTATAAAGGAAACTGAAAATTATATCTAAGAGAGTTGAAGTTTCCCATTGGATGAAAAAATTGGGGAAAAATACAGAAAACACTGTAATCACAGTCTTAAATTGCATCAAAAGGGATGTAAAGCCAAACACTATACATACCGATACTCATCCTCTTCCACACCATAATCAGTGTGAAGAAAACGAATTCGAGGAACCGCTCCATCTACATTACCCTCCTTCAAGCATTCCTTAATAGCATCCAAGTGAGCTAATTGAACACTCCTTTGAATCAACCCCAAAACCCTCAGAGCCTCCCCCTCCTCCTCAGACCGCGCTGTTTCAGCTAAACCAGAATCAAAACCTTCCCAACCCCTAACTTGCCGCTGTATATTCCAACACAATGCATCGAAAACATCCGCGTAATCCAATATCACTCTCTTCAAACACACCAATTCGCTTTCCTCAACTGAACTCATATCAATATCATTGCCATTACCATCAACATCAACATCAGCATCTGGCTTCAACCTCTTAACCCCCAATTCTAAAACCCTATCCAAAACCCTCACACACTCATCGAATCCGCCATTCACATCTCTCAATTCCTCGCACTTTTCCCTCTCCAAAACCTCCGCTCGCTCGTCGTAACCCTCGCTCCCGTTCAACACCTCTTTCTCCAAGCTTTGGATATCGAAATTGTTCCGCATGCTCTCCGAAACCCGGTCGATCAGGTGCTGAACTAGTAACAAGAACTCGGCGCGTAGCCGGAGCGTTTCGGGATCGAAGCTCCACGCCGACGAGGCATTGCTGTTGTCGTCGAATTGCTGCAAGAGTTCGAGAGTGGACATGTAGGTGAGGAGAGGCGGAGATGGACACGAGTCTGACCATAGAATGTTCTGGAAACGGCCCGATCGAGCCACGATTGTTTGGAGGACGGCGAGAGCGAGGTCCGGGTTCCGGGATCGGAGAGCGAGGATAACTGCTCGGAGTGGCTCGAACTGAGCTAGGTGGAGGTGGTTCGCGACGAGGCGAGTGAGGATCTCGATCTCTTTGTCCATTGCTATAGGCTATGGAGATTGAGAGTGTTGAGTTTAGGGATTTGAGTTTTGAGTTTTGAAAGAGAGTTGTGTTGTTTTTGGGTTTTAGAAGGTGGAAGTTTCTTGAATGAGAGAGAGAGAAGGGAGGTTTTGGATTGGATTTGATTTGGGATATCAGAACTGAAAACGAAATGAGTTTTGGAAATTGGTTGAGCATGGAGGAATGTCCGTTGTGTCTGAAAGATGAGTGTTTAGTTGTCCTGAAACTCCTATATGCTAATCGTGCCAGTTTGGTTTTCGCGGAAGGAGTAAGAGGAAAATTCGGAAAGCGACAGTGGAGTTCACGTTGAACTTAAAACGATGTCGTTTCCCCTTTTTCTTCCAATTTAAAAAGGATCCGTTAGATATTTGCTAATGAGAATCGGTACACAACCCTTCAAAACCCTAAAAAAAATCCCTCAAAACAAATTAAATTAAATTAAATTAAATTATTAGTTCTAATTTAAATTTACAACTTAAATTATTTTTTTGGAGATCTATAACATTTCTCTTTGCCAATAGGTCATTTTAGATAAAATTTAATACCAATTGCATTGGAACTATATAAAAACTGTCAAAATAAAAAATTTTCCTTTTTTTATCAAAATTTTCTAAAAATATCCATTAAATTTCCCCAATTAAAAAATACTCATTTTTTATTTTTCCTTTAAAAGAATTATTTCTTCCTTAAGGCAAAAACTACATATTTTTTCAAATTTTTGTTTTTAAATGAGATTTCAAAATAATGTTGATCCTACACTACATCTACAAGCTTACACGTTGAATGTATTTGCTTAATGTTTCAAATGATGCATTTTATTCCTTAATTAATAAATGAGTTCTTTTAATTCTTCCATTTAATTCTATTTACTTTTATTAATCACTAGTTGGAAACCCGTGCAACGCACGGGAACTTACCTATTTATAATAAACTAAAATAATTTTATAAAATTTTAAATTGATTATGAAACTATACTATTGCGTGAATTGCTCCTATCTTTTTGACTTACAATTTGATGAATAAGCCAAATTTAGATATTGAAAAAAAAATAACTAAAAAGTTCTGATGTTAAAACGTTCGAAAGGGGAAAAAAATCAGAAAATTTACTGACACTGCCTATAAATTATTGAAACAAAACAAAATATATATGACTACCAAATAGAGAAATATAAGAGAAAGATAGGTTACCTTCAAAAGAATAATCCATAGTTATAACAGTTGAAATTTGCTAAACTGTTTCAAATATTGCAAAAAATTGAACCCAAAAATTTAGATGGTCAAACTTTCAAAAGACAATAAAATTAAAAATCAAAACATTCAGAACCTACAAATTATAAAAACAAAACAAAACAAAAAAGTCATTATTGCGAGACAATTTTAGTAAGGATTGAAAGCTTTTCTAAGTTTTTTTTTATCCAATTCTTCCTAATTGATGAAAATTTTGGTTCAAACATTGTCGAACACTTTGAAGGTGCAAATAATATATGCTTCCAACATAATCTTTAATTAATAAACAAAGAAGCATGACACCATAAGAGAAAACATAAGATAACATATAGTGCATATACCTTACTCCACAGCTGTGAGAAAATATCCACACAAAATGAATTGAAAACTTGTACATACGTCTCCATAAGGTAAAGCTTAAGGTTATAGAATCTAAAATAATATAGAATATAGCATATTTGAACCACACAAAAAGTTAGCAAACTTACTACAATACTTGTCTATATATATATATATATATATATTATATATATTGTAAAGTACTACTTCATACAAAACAAAAGCAAAAAAAACTAATTCACAAAAAAGAGAAAAAGCAATAGCAAGCATACCAAATAAATTGAAGTTTAGGGATTTCTCTCTTAGTGGAGACGGACAGAGGAGATTGCTTTAGGATTTTCAAAGATTTTGTCTCTTATATATATATATATATATATATAAGAGACTCCTGTTAGGACTCTCTTACTATTTACTTTTAAAAATTAAAATTTTTTTAAATTAAAATGATGATGTGGAAAATTGTGGGAGTTTCAAAAGTTTCGGTTATATATATATATATATATATATATATGTATATAGATTATAGTCTGTACTAAATGTTGTATCTATTTTTTATTAAATTAACCCTCACTAGAGACATGGTTCATATTAAATTTGAAATATTTGGTTTGTATTATTAAATTGTCATTTTAACAAACTAAGACTAATATTATCATGACTTTCAAAAAAGACTAATATTATCGTCTTTCTCAACAAAAAAAAAAAAAAAGACTAATATTATCGTGTTATTAAACATTTTGGTGTGATCATTTTTTCTTCTTCTTTTTTGTCAGTGTTAAAATTGTGTTTTATATTGACTTACACGATAAACATTTAGTTGTGTTATTAAATGTTGAAGTTATTATTGTATTGTTAAGTTGTGTAAACTGTAAGGTATGGTAGGTCTTACTAGATATCAAGATGGCAAATTTGGACCTACATCCATTAACTCTCCCGAACCCTAGGACAAGGGCGGAGCTACATTCATGGCCCCCCCAAATTTATTTATTTTTCTCCTACAACTATACTAGTAATAGGATATAGTCCTCCCAAAAAATTAGAATCGGCCCCCCCAATTATTTATAAGTTAGTCCAATGGATTTTTAGTTGGCCTCCTCAATTGGAAATTTCTTATCGAGGTGTTAGCCGGGAGAGGGGCCCTATCTAGAATCATGGCCAAGGTCCAAGCAGGGACTACCACCGAGGACTTGCCTCTCTTGTCTGCCTGGGTTTGAGTCACCCTGGGCTGTTTGGCTCCCTTGGGAGGCACAGTTTCTTTATTCTATGGGCCCTTCCCCCTTTCCACTACATCCTGCCCCCCTTTGATCCCTTTTTCGTTTGTGGTCAGCAGGCTGAGTTGGGGGAGGGGGGGGGAGAGTTTGGCCTGAAAGGGTTTCTTTGGTGCATGGCCCCCAGTCGAGGGCTCCGTCACCTCTAACAGGCCGGTCCTTTGTTTTCTTTGGATTCCCATGTCTGCTGAGATGACAACCTCTTCTTGAATGTGACTTGCTTGTACAGGGATAGGATCGCCGAGGTCACTGATAGGAGCTTCTGGAGACAGAGGCTGATTGAAGACGTTAAAATTGTCCTCGAAATCGGACACTTCGACTATTCTTTCTTCTTCTTCTTTTTCTTCTTTCTCTTCCTTGATGATTGGACGAGAAAAGGAGGCTCCCACTTTTGGTATGCCTTTAAGTATGGGAATAGTATCTTGGACACCCTGTAGGACGAGACCAGTGACGAGGAAGCCTGGAGCTGCTACGTTGACCCGGTGTAGACAGGGGTCCTTTGCCTTTATGACACACTTAGGCGCCTGGAAGGCTTTAGAGATAGGATCGTAGCCGAGGATCAGATGTGCTGCACGAAGCTAGCCGTCGCTATGGACGAATACCTCGGCCTTTGAAATCTGGTCTAGGCTTGATCGATTTACCAGATTAAAGTTTGGTACAACAGCGTTCGGATCTGCAAACCCATAAAAAAGGACAAAAAAACATTGTTAGCCAAAAAAAAAAAAAAAAAAAAAAGAGCGAATCAAAAGAAAATTCCTATACTGATACAAAAAAATATATATATAAGAAAGAAAATGATTCCAAAATAAGAAGCTTGGACCTAAAGCCCAACCTGGTTTCCCCTCTCTCGTCAGGCCGGGGAGGCCATCATGCCACTCCCTTGAGAAGATCAGAAAGTCCATTTTCAAACCTTTATTTGAGTCGGGGAGGCATTGGATTAGTCTAACTTCAGCGTACCTAGACTTTAGGTAATACCCTTGCCCCATTAGGTGGTGGAGATTATAAACCCAGTTAACATCATGGTGAGTAAGCCTTAGGCCCATTTTCTCATTAAAGGCATCTATACTCCCAAAAATCCTAAACATGTTTGGTGCATATTGGGTAGAAGCTAGCCTATGAGCCCTAAGATAGTCTCTAGTGATACTACCCATGGGGATTTTCCCTCTATGAAAGTGATCATTGGGATTACCACTTCTCCCTCTTGCCTCTCTTCAAACCACTGCCCTTCCTTACAATACCTCATACCTACTCCAAGAGGGATCCTATACTGGGCCCTAAAGTTCTCCATTCCCTCCTCGGAGTCTACCAAACTCTTGAATCTACTCATTTTTGGAAAGGTAGGGAGAAACTAAAAAGATTGAGCAAAGAAAGTGGAGACAACGAGGAAATAATGCAAAGAGAATAAGAGTGTATAGAAAAATAAAGAGTAAAAGTTCAAGAAGACTTACAGAAAGAATAAAGGTGTTCTTAGACAGGCCTTTGGTATTTGTAAAGGATCAGGTGAGTTGGAAAAAGTGTGCAGGTTCAAGGTATATGCGCTAGAATGGAATGAATGCTCAAGTGAGATGAGAAGTTGATTTGAGAGGTATTTATATCAAGGAGGAAGCTAGGAGTGGGAAAATTCTTGTTTGGTACCCAACAAAAACATCAGCCGTTGGATTTGCATCATGCCATAGAACATGGGGAACAGGAAGTAGTAAGAATTTAATGAAGGTGCGTCTTGAATGCCAAAGCGCTAGGAGTGTGCCTTGAGCAATTAAAAAGGCATCTTCATTGGCAGAAGTGGGATGTAGAGAGCACAGGGCAACTACAGTGACGTCGAAATCCTCATTTCTTCCCAAGGATCCAGAAAAAAGAATCTCAAGGGGCTATTGTAGGGGCATTGGGCCCCGAAGCTCATTATTTATATATATATATATATATATATATATAATGGACCTAAGACCCAAGCCTAGGATTGAAGGCATCCAAGGAGGGAAACGTTGTCAAAAGAGGCCATGTTAACAAACGGAGAAGTCAATTTTGATCATAACTGCCCAGAGGATTGTGCCGAGGATGAGAGCCTCCTCGGCTAACCAAGGCTGAGGTCCATAGAGGTGGTTTGCCGTCCGAGAGAACATCTCTGGAACACTCTGTTGATACGGATAAGCACTATGGGAACACAGGACAGGGAGATGCCCTAAAATATCTAAGGGGAAAGCTGCTACCACCGCATTGAATGCTCTGTAGCTAACTTTCTAACTGTATTAATGTGGAGAAAACCCCTGAACAGTGTTGTATTGGCTACCCTAATGCACAGAGAGATTGAAAGGGTGTCTGATGGGACAAGCACTTAAGTGGTGGCTTGGATGATCAACAAGTGAAGGGCCAAGATTGTCGAAAGAGAACTATATAATAGAAGAGACTCTTCATGAATAGGAGATCGAGAAATCAAGAGAGAAACACTGTAGCAATCAGGAACCAACTTTGTAAACAAACTTGTGAGAAACATATAAGAACTGACTTCCTCGGACATTGCCGAGGACGATTTTCTGTGAATCAATCCAATCTACTTTATTGTTCTTGTCAATTGAGTTCACTCTGTTTATTATCCAACTCATTTTAATCCAGTTTTCTAACCCACTCTCTATAAATTCATTGTTTTAGGCTTTTTGGGTCTAGACCCATCAATCGTTTGGGTTAGAGATTCAAATCTGGTCCTTACAGAAACGATTTCATAAATTAGAGATTTTAATTACCAAAATTAAAAACAGTTAACCTAATATGAAATCAATAGTATAAACTTTAGGCCTTTATAAATAATTTTTGAAAAGCCCATTTTCGAACCTAACGTGATTCAAAAAGCCCATTTTCCATAGTCCAAAATCCATAGTGTCTCTACTTGGGTTACTTGTTTTGGAAAACAGGTTAACGGATAAAAATGATATTTTTTGACGAAATGGTATTGTGTGTGGGAGATTGGAGAAACTTCAAAACGGTGCGGTTGATAGAGAGCCTAAAGTACAGAGGGAAGAAAACGCAACAAGTAGTTCAGGAATAATAAAAGCGGAAAAGGAAAAAGCCGGCTTCTGAAATTAATTTAACCCTAGAAAGAACTATGTAAAGCTAACCCAAACTTAACCACGATCTCTGACCCGTGGTAAAAATGATTTAGGCGGGAAAACCCCAAAACTATACACACTCACACACAACTCCTCCAACGCTCTCTCTCTCAATCTTCCAGTCTCTCTCTAAAACTTTTTTGTTTTCTCTCTCATAAGAAACCATGAACGGCGGTCGCCGGACCAGGGCCGCGGCGGCGAGCGAGGTCGCCGTGGAAGAAAAGCGGCCAGTGGTGGTGAAAGAAGGAAGCGCAGAGGAACCAATGGTGGTTCTGGACGAGTCTCATTTGGAATCGGAGGTTGCGAAGCTACGTGGACGTTGGGAACTAGCCTCCGTTCTCAACTTCCTCGGCGTAAGATCATCTTCGTTTCTGATTTTGAGAGAGAGAGAGAGAGAGAGATATTTTAGTTTGATAATGTGGTCATGGTTATGTAATCAGGACTTTGTTTTAGTGATTTTTGTTTGTTTGTTGATATTTTGGTAGGTTTTTGAGCCTGTGATTGGGAGTGGTTTGAGGCTCTCGGCGGAAGAGATTGAGATGGGTTTGATTAAGCCAAACAGTTCACTCGCTCAGCTTCACATTGCGCTTTTGAAGGTTTTTACTCGTATCTATATTTATTCTCACAATGTTTGTGCGTGTTATCCATTTCTTCAGTTTCACTGCTAGAAAAAAAATCATGGATCTATGTGTAGTTGAAATTGTTGGCATCTTTAGTATTGCTTATTGCTAGTGTAAATGAACCTTCTCATTGTTTGTTTGTTTGTTTGATATTGCTCATTTCTTCAGTTTCACTGCTAGAAAAAAAATCATGGATCTATGTGTAGTTGAAATTGTTGGCATCTTTAGTATTGCTTATTGCTTATTGCTAGTGTAAATGAACCTTCTCATTGTTTGTTTGTTTGATATTGCTCATTTCTCTGTCAATTTCATAAGATGAAGCGGACTCAAGCCACACCTTATATGCGTCCTAAATCAGGACATGTGTCCGGTGTGGCTTGTACTGTGTGGAACAGAACACAAACCATGTCCCCTTTTGTGTGTGTGTAAAGAGTTGGTGTGATCAGGAAATTTGCGGAAGTTGAAAGTCATAGTATTATTAAGGCGTTTCCTTAGTAAGGTATTGGCAGGAACTGATATAGCCAATGCCTTAAAATATCTATTAGATGTTCTATTTTCTGATGATTCTTGCTCATTTTAGAACATTATGTAAATTGGTTAATTGCATAGTTGGTGAATGATGGAGACGGCAGTTATTTGTTGACACTTTCTTTATTGGGATATATTAAGTATTTGTGTTATTGGATATCCTGATAGACAAGGCAGTAGCTTGTACATTATACTCTTTGTTTCTTTTTCTTTTTGTGGGTAGTGTAGTTTGCACTGTGCTTTGTGTGTAATGAAGCTCCATTATATTACTGTGTATCTCTACTGGATTCCAGATACAAAGACAATGTTTCAGAAGCTTGATTGTGTGTGCATTCAAGTTTTACTTTTTGATGGTATTGGACTACATACAAACTTTCATATCTTCTGGTTGCTGAATATGGTGCCTTATATTGATGTTGTCAGATTGAGTACGGTATTTTTCTCAATGGTATATGTTGTTTAATTCTTCTTATTTTCTTTTTAATCGTTATAGGAAAAAGTAAAAAAATGGGATAATTTATGAAATTCCTTACAGGTTTATTTTCAGTTCTAGCCTTGAAGATTTTACTTCTAAATATATAAAAATGATAAGCAGTAGTGAAGTGAGCTCAAATGTCTTGAAAACCCAAAATAGAGCGGTTTTGCTTTCAAGTTCTCAAATTCTATTGCAAGCTTACAAGCTTCTCAATTATTTTTCAAGAGTTCTATAAATTGTCCTTCCCTTTATTGTTGTGTATATGACCTGAATTTTTTCCAGGGAATACCACCTGTAAGTAAAAAATTGAACAGTAGCAAAGTGAGCTCAAATGTCTTGAAAACCCAAAATAGAGCGGTTTTGCTTTCAAGTTCTCAAATTCTATTGCAAGCTTACAAGTTTCTCAATTATTTTTCAAGAGTTCTATAAATTGTCCTTCCCTTTATTGTTGTGTATATGACCTGAATTTTTTCCAGGGAATACCACCTGTAAGTAAAAAATTGAACAGTTCTGATGCTTGGGTGGCTGAACTTTGTAAGAAACTTGATACTTGGTGGCCATGGGTAAGTCGTTTAGGCAAGCCGACCTTGTTGTGTACTCTTTTTACCCATTTATAAATAGGAAGATTTTACAATTTTGACATTAATTTGCCTTTTACTGCAGGTAGCTGAAGGGGAGACTCCATTGGTGGCAGCTAAAGGGTATTAGTCATGTATTACTTGTTTTTAATTTGACCATTTTTTATTTATTTGATGTTATGTTAAGGTCGTAGTGCTGTTTTATGCTGTTTCTTTCACAGAGAGGAGATAATACCCAGATACAAACAGCTTGATTCAACTAATCGTTTACTCATTTTGAAGGCACTTTGTGAACTCCGGGCTCATGTAATATATCCTGGCTTTTCCTCCTTAAGTAATTTCTTTTTTAATTATTTAGGATTGTTTGGCATGCTTTCTACCTAGAGATCCTTTTAACTGCTTGTTTTGTTTGTATATGAGTGTTTCTCTCTCCTTAGGGAGATGTTCAAACTAATAATACGCTGGAGGGAGTTTTATAACCCATTCCTTTTGTTCACAGCAAGATGATACAGTTTCTTATATAAATGATGCTTTAAAACAAGGAAATGAAGTATCTTCTTTCCGCAAAGATAAGATAGGAGGAGATGGAAATGGGACTTCCTATTGGTAAGTTTGAATGTGTTATGAATGTTATCAATTAGTAGCATGATCACTGTTGATTATTCTTATTATGTTCATGCTAGGTATGATGGAAACAAAACTATTGGCTATAGATTGTACAGGGAACTGAATATATATCCATCAAAGAGAAACTCTAAGGGTAAAGGCTGTTTAACTCCATCAGCTATCAACTTTCAATGGGAAACTCTTGCAACCAATCTTGAGGAATTTCGCAAAGTTGTGGTAAGGTTGAATTTTCTTGTTTGTTCTGGACTAGGAACTCTAGTTCACTGTCTATTTCTGGCAATGGCAGGATGAACTCTCAGGTAGCGATGTTGTTGCAGAAGTTGATGTTTGTAAGATAATTGAAACTGATGCCATTCCTATTCTTGAGAAGCTTCAAAAGGTAAAGTTTATTTTAACAGTTTTAAGCTTCTGTAGTGATTCATTGTTCATATTGATTAGAAATAATATTATCTTTGGTCGTTAAAGAACAAAGAAAGGGCACTGAAACAAAAGCAACGGAAAGCATTGCTCCTGAATAGTTTTGCGAATCCTTATGGGGCTGGAATTACTCGCACTTGTCGCACTCGTAGGCCTATCAACTACACATTTGGTACGTTGTAAAGTTTGTATTTGTAGCTTGTATTATCTGGTCGTGTAGCATAGATCCAGAGGGAACCTCACAAACTATTTTTTCGGTGAATAAATCTACTAACCAACTTATAAACCTGGTTATTATCAGTTATTTTGTGCAAATTCGATTGCATTTAATAACAGGAACTTTGTGTAAAATGTTTAAGGCCTCCTGTAAACTGGACCATATATAGTGAAGGTACAACATCATGAACAAAATTTTTATATGGACCAAATGGCTGGTGAAATAATTTGGCTGATTTTGTGCATTAATTTAATCTCTTCTTCTTCACTTTTTTCTGGGTTGGAGTTCTGCTTTTAACTCTTTTCACTGTTCTAATTTATTAGAGCATTGTAATTCGAGAGATTAAATGTACTGCTACTCAATGACACCACCGGTGTACCTGGCTATTCTCTTTTTTTGATTAATAGACTTTCATTACTTATCCAAAAAAAAATCTATGAATTTAGGTAAGTATTAGGGTTGGCTTTGAAACATATGTGTTTAAAGAATTTGCTCTCTTAACCTAAAACAATTTGTGTTAGATATCTTCAAATATTGATATATCACCAATGGCATTGAGTTTATTCTGAAAGTATGCTTGTGCCATCCTTTATATATTTTGGTGAGGCTGGAGGTGGGAATTGCTCATTACTCCATAATTGGTTTTAGTAAACTTGAACCATCCTTGAATATTGTTTTATCTCAACTGAGCTGAGTCCGATAACTTTGTTCCTTGCTTCATTTATGTCAGTACCAGATGATCTGTTGACCTTAAATTACCTATCAAAGAAACCTCTTGAATAAAGGTAGCATGAATTCTTTGTTTTGAAACTCAGCTTTAATAAAGTGGCTTCCTACGAGTCACTGTAGAGAGATTAAAAAAGATCCACTCTCAATTAGGAATTTTCATAGACATATGGCTGCCTACTTTAAATCCAACAGGTAACTTGCTTGACCCTTTTATTGAAGTGTTGCTACATCAGTTTGCCACCATCTTAGAGATGTTCTCTTTTTGCCTCAATAATATATTATCTCTGTTATATCACTTTCTTCTTGAGATCATTAAGTCCAAGAAATGAGTGAAATCTATCCTTGGAACTTAATCCATGTAGGTACTGAATCATAAAATTATATCAGTGTTTCTCACCATGTTCTGTCCTTGATATATATATTTTCAAATGTGCACTGTTTAACTCTTCTTTTTTAAATTAAACTTCTTTTATGTTAACAAACTGCTTTCAATTTTGGAAATAACGTGCAGATGATTATGACCGGGCCATTGATGAGGCCATTCAACTAACAAAGTAAGAGAGATGCAAACTTACTGCTTTTATCTTTATAGATTAATAGATTAATTTACCATGCTATTTCCATTGCTCATGGATCGAGTTTGACGTAATGAGGTAGTTTTAGCAACACTATTCTTTTGGTTCAAAAAATATTTTGTAATCAGCAAGCAACTGGGATGTTTTAGTTAATTTTTTTATGAAAGGAAGGTTGCTAGATTTTCTTAAAGGTTAAATATGATCATTCTAAGATTGCAGTGAAGTTTCCACAATCCCTTCTGTATGTGCACAAGAAATTGGATAATATGTTGAAAATAGATACTATCTATATTAACTGACATTTAAGGCTGTGTTTGGTTCATGTAAAATATTTTCCGGAAAATAAATATTTTCCGGAAATGCTATTTTCGGGAAAGGAAAATATTTTCAAGTGTTTGGTTGCATTCCAAAAAATGCTTTGGAAAATATTTTCTAGTGTTTGGTTGTTTTGCTGAAAATGCTCTAGAAAACCCATTTTTATCTTGTTTCTCACATTTTCTTAAGATCCAAACAAATATTATTACATAGAATCAAAATATATAAACAACACAAGAAACAAAAATCAAAACAAAAACATCATTTATTCACAAACTCAGTGAGAGGGGGAAGAAAGAGCGAGAGATTGAGGGAAAGAGAGAATCGGAGTGGATGGAGGCGGCGGTGGTCAGAGCGGGTGGGTTTGGGGGTGGAGTGGAGTGGGCTGGTGGTTGGTGGCGGCCAGATCGGCGATCGGTGGCGGCGGCTAGTGCGTTGGAGCTCCTGGTGGAGCACGGCTTGCGGTCGGTTGTCAAGATCGGAGCTCGTCAGTGCATGGCTGGCGATCGGAGAAGTGGATTGGTGATGAGGGAGGGGTGGGCTGAGATCTGGGTGGACCGGTGTTTGTGGGTCTTGGGTGTTTGGCCGGCGTGTTATCTGGGCAGTGGGCCGGCGTGATCGGAGCTTGGTTGGGCTGGCCGGAGCTTGGCTGAGGTTAGGCGTGATCTGGGTTTTGTGGGTGTGCTCGTGCTCGAGCTCTCTCTCTCTCTCTGCGCGTGAGTCCGGAAATGGTTTGAAGTGAATTTTGACTGAAACCAATTTCCGGGTCAAAGCCATTAAAACACACGGTCAACTGAAAATATTTTCCGGAAAATTTATTTTCTATGCGCAACCAAACATCCGCATTTACGGAAAATCATTTTTGGAAGTGATTTGAAGTCAAAACAAACACAGCCTAAGTAACTACTTTTTTCATAACTTCCCAAAAGTATATTGTCGGAAAACATATTCTGAATATTTTGCTGTCTGCTGGACAACCTGCTTATGGTAGTTATCATGTCTGTTGTGACTGCATTGCTCATTGAATTGGGTTGACTGATGTACATAAATGTGACTGATATTGTTCTGCCCATGGATAAATTCACCTTTCACTTTATTATTTAGGGAAATGTTTATGTGGAAGTCATTTTTGTTATGCAAAGACTAAGCAGAATATAGGTAAAGGTATATGCATGCTTCTCCAAGACATCACATTAACACGAAATCATTTAATTGGGATGGTAATCTGCTTTAGTTTGCTTTCCCTTGCATCTTGGATTGCTTTCCTCCACGAAAGGAAGGTGAGGAAAAAATAAAAAGCCATTTCCCGTAGAGGAAGATGACTTCCCCCAAATCGAAGATTGTTATCTTTTATAATGTTAGATACTGTAGCACTTATATTACACTTGATGTAATATGCTATTGCTACTTTTGTCGTGCTCCATTACCTCTTCTGCTTCATATAATATGCTATCTTAGACTTAACATGTTTATTAATAGAACCATTTTCTACTAATTCAGCTTGCACATTTCATATTATTTGAAGGAATTGTTTTTTGTGATTGTGACTTCAATTCCTGTCTCAGAAAGGGGAAAACTACTGCTGAAAGGAAGGCTAGTCGACATGAAAGCAATGGCATCGACTCTAATGGGGGCCAAGAAAAGGATACAGACTCAAAGGATAGTTCTGGTAAAAAAAGTGACTCCATGGATAATGACGCTGAAAGTGACAGGCTTCAAGAATTTAATTCTGATAATGAAAATGAGGATGCTGATTATTCTGGGAATGAGGATGCTGATTATCGTGGCAAGGATGATGATATTAATGATGGTAGTGACCTAGGAAATTATGAAGCAGATGAGAATGCTGTAGTGAAAACTAAAAGCTTGGGTGCAAAGAATAGGTTGAGACAAAGACCCACTCACAATTCTGCCCTTAACTCTGTTGTGGTACCTGATTCAGAAGATTCAGATGATGAAAACGTACCAGAAAGTACAAACAAAGAGATATCAAGAGATGAAAGTTCTTCCCCAGGTACTACTGCAGAAGAGGCCAGTGACAGCTAAAATGATTTTTGGAAATGTGAAACCTAACATTCAAGTGAGTGCACAGGCTAAAATGTTTTTCCATGAATTTTGTATGCAGACGAAATTTTGAAACACTAACGTCTTCTAAAAGTGTCATGGAAATTTATTCTCACTATATTGTATCTTGGAAACAGAACTTGTATTCTTGTCTCGTTTCCATGAACTCTGTTTATCTAAATAGCTGAAAGGTGGTTGTCTTGTACAAGGTTTTAGTTAGGAGAATGGAGATTCAACTTGACTATCCATCCAACTTATGCATTATTGTCTTCTATTTATTATGGCCTCGGGGTTTGCAGTGAAAAAGAGACAAGAAACCCACGCAGTGCTTATAAATTAGTGGATTTGGTCTGTAGCTCTAACCTTGCCTCAGAACCATTCTTAAGTATCTATGTTTGAGGTATTTTTCACCATTCATGTGTCTTCCGTGCATCTACTTTAGTGTAACAAATACATAAGGTAGAATGATATGGTACCATGCGCTTAATTTCACTTGTGCTTTTGCTATGCCTTTATCATTGCAATTAGCTTGAACTGTAATAAAGACAAGAACAAAAGCATGATATTCAACTTCAAGAACTCCATTACAACAAGAAGTTACATAAAAATCAGATGAAAGTTTGTGTTACCCTCAACCAGTAATCATGGTTCCAGCTCCTTCATCAGTGAGAATCTCCAAAAGCAAAGAATGGGGCAGCCTCCCATCGATAATACTCGCCGTCTTACACCCTTGTGCAAGCGTCCTCACACAACAATTCACCTTAGGAATCATCCCACCACCCACCTTCCCATTCTCAATCATCTTCTTCACCTCCCTAATATTAATCTCCTTTACCAAACTACTTGGATCCTCTCGGTCCTCCAAAATCCCCGGCACGTCAGTCAACAAAATCAGCTTCTCCGCCCCCAATGCCGCCGCCAACTCCCCCGCCACCGTGTCTGCATTTATATTATAAGGCTGCCCCGACTCGTCGGCAGCCACTGACGTCACTACCGGAATATGCCCATTCTCGATATGCGGCCTCAGAACGGTAGGGTCGACCCGGGCGACCTCGCCGACGAACCCCAATTGCGCGGAATTGGAACTCGGCCGAGCCGTGAGAAGCTGCCCATCCATTCCAGAGAGGCCGACGGCAATGGCGCCGGCTTTGTTGATCAAAGAGACTAAATGTTTGTTGACTTTACCGACTAAGACCATGGAGACGATCTCCATGGTTTGAGAATCGGTGACACGGAGGCCGTCACGGAAGACTGCCTCGATGTTGAGGCGTTTGAGCCAGAGGTTGATCTCGGGGCCGCCGCCGTGGACGAGGACGGGGCGGAGGCCGACGCAGGCGAGGAGGACGAGGTCGTTGACGACGGAGGCTTGGAGAGCTTGGGATTTCATGGCGGCGCCGCCGTACTTGACGACGATGGTCTTGCCCCGGAATTTCTGGATGAAGGGTAGCGATTCAGAGAGAACGTCGACTCGGAACTGACCCGGTTTGGGCGAGAGTGAGTTTGATTCATTGGCGGAGTTTATGATGGAGAGAGAGCGTGGTTTTGGAGAGTGGGAAAATGGGTAGGCGGTGATGCGGGTTTTGGTGTTTGGGGTTTTAGAAGAGAACAAGGGAGGTGAATAGTGGTTTATTAGGGATTTTGAAGTCAACATTTTTGTGAGTGACTATGACGGCAGAAAAAGACCAGGGTATAAGAGTGAAGATTTAAGACAGAGTAGCTGAAAAATAAATTATGCAGAGACCAGGAGGGTATTAATATTAGTGTTGGGTGATTATAAAAAAAAAAAAAAATTAGTGTTGGGTGCTACTGCTAATTGCTAAAGCCAAAAAGTACCAAAGTATCGTATTCCTTTTCTTTCGCATATATACTGAGCTTCGGAGTTTAGACGCAGACCTTTTTATAGCGCAAAAATTCTCCTTTGATCTTCTGCTATTACTCTTTTGGCCAAATAGTCGTATATGTGTCAGAAGTCAGAACTCATGACAATTGTGTGACAGGATTCAAGAGATCAAAAGCAATTGGTCACTTGTGGGCTGTAAATTTTGGTTTAGGCATCTACAGCATATGGTCAATGAAAAACGGTGGGCAATATCATTGACTTATTATATATATATATATATATATATATCCGAAATAAAAACGTAAGCCATAATCATAGATTAGAACTTGTAATTCTCTGGCTCAACTCAGGAATATATGTGATGAGCAGTGGGTAATCTAACTTAAAAAAGTGTAAGTCATATTCTAGAAAAATCACTGTTAACCCCATTGTGAGACATATTTGTATATATATTAAATCTTAGAATTGGCCGTGTATGGCTTTCAAGTTGTCGATTGTGGGTCCCTAGAACAAGTGAATATTGCCATCATGTTTTTCAAGTTGTCCATTGTGGGTCCCTAGAACAAGTGAACATTGCCATCATGTTTTCTTTCAGATTTGTATGTATCAAGTCCATGAACAAAGTCATATTAGATTTGGCCCATGGTTTTCTTTGGGGTTATATATTAAATCCTAGGTTTGCCCATAGTGTGTTGTTTAGAACAAAGTTATGGTTATAGAGCTTGATTCATATTTAAGGTTTTAATTTTGATTAGGACATATATTAAATCCTAAAGTATTGGTTGTTGGCTCTGAGTTTTGACAAATTCAAGGAAACATATTTTTGGGTAGAGATGCTTTGCATTAGTGTTATCATTTAGTTCAGCAAAGTATAATCTTTGTGAGTCAATTTGTATGATTCAATAAGATTTATATTTTGTGGAGGATATTAAGTATTTGTTAATACCTGTTTTCGCGACACATTTTCTACAAGCCCGATTCAACCAAGCTCGACTTTCCTATGAACTCGATTCATGTATTATATTTTATTTATTCTTTTAAGCATGGCCCAAACTCATGTGACAATATGGGAGAAATTGAGGAAGTGTGGTTTGGAGGGTATGGGTCAGTTCCTTTCGGACCTTTTGCATGAGCTTATACCCATGCGTGCTACCAAGTGGGCAAAGGACACTGGTAGCACCTCAGACTCATGGAGGAGGTCTTGTATCCAAAATTTCCACCCCAAAATAGCTTTTATGCTCTAGGTGACTGTGGCCTAAATTTTATGCCCTAACCCACTTTTACCTTTAAAACATAGTTGGCTCCCATTGGCCAACTCCATCTACTAGGTCTCACTTAGGTGAGCCTTTCAATGGTCTGAAATGTCTGACCAAAGGCAACCAATTAGAGTAAACCCCCTTTATTTGCAAAATTATGTAAAAAGCTTACCAAACTCTTCCCTAAACAAAAGCAACCCAAGCCAAAACACCAAATTGGTATCATAGGGGATAAAAGTCTCTTCCACTGCTCAAAAACCAGTAAAGAGCAACACCCCAAACTCTATATAAAACTCTCTCTTCAGCTCATAAAAGGGGAGACCACGTTCTACCTAAAGACCTGAAACTTTAGAGCAAAAGCCCATTCAGCCAGTCAACAATCTCACAATTCCGAAGCTTGGGGGTGGAAATATGGGTACAGGGGAACCTTCCCTCTCTTCCTCACGACCTCCCTCAATTTCCTCTTCTGTGTGACTGTGGGTCGAAGTTTCAGACCCGTTAAACCACGTTTTCCTTATAGAGCTGAAACTTGAGAGCAAAAACCCACTTAGCCAAGAGACATTCTCACAATTCTGAATCTTAGATGTGGAAATATGGGTACAGGGGAACCTTCCCTCTCTTTCTCATGACCTTCCTCAATTTATTCTTCTGTGTGACTGTGGGTCGAAGTTTCAGACCTGTTATGTTTTTATACTTTTTCTGCACTTTCATTATTAGCATTTTGATTTTCTCTTGTCAAAGCACCATTAGCCTTTTGTTCATTATACATTTGGAATTTTGGGCTTGATTCTCCACAAATAAACACTTCTAAAGACCCAAGGGGAGATTTGGGCCATTCTCGCATTTTCGGCCCTTGTCACAAAAACGTCCCCGACAGTAATTTCCATGATTGACTATAGGTCGTATTTAAGAGTATTTTGAGACTATTTTGGAGGGTGTTTTAGCTGAACTTTTAGAGTGATTCAAGTGCAGTAAGTAATTATGCCTAATATGCACAAATTTTATCATTTAGGTTCTTAGATGTCAAAAGTTTTCAAAAGTCATATTTTTAAGCTTATGTTTTCTAAAGTTTATTGAAAACATTTTTACATCATTGAAAGAGAAACTTAAAATTTTAAATAACGTTTTGAATGTCCGAATCTCATTTAAAGGATGATTTCTAAACTAAACTCTTTTCATAAAATAATTGAGTTTCAATGTAAGTTTTCTAAAATGGTTCTTGTTCTTTAAGTTTGTTTAAAATCAAGTGATTTCAAAGTCATATTCTTATTTTCCAAATGGAACTTGAGACGTTTTCTTTTAGCAAATTGGGTTTTCAAACTTACTCAAGAATTGTAAAAATATTTTTATAAATTCTTCAGTTCTTATTCATTCCTTAAGAGAGTCAAGCATCCCTTGATTTATGTTTCAATTCGATAATGTGATCTTCGATATGTCTCTTTATTTGGAATAATTGTTAATATTATGAAAATTATTCTATTTTGTATAAACTTTGTTTTTGTGATGTGTGACTCAAAATAAGTGTTTTAGAATTGATCAGGTATAAGTGTAAGCCCGCTCACAGGGTTGTATGTGAGAATAAGTGTTGATCCCTCACCAACAGGGGTTAGATGTTGGTATTCACTCACATGATTGTATGTGAGAATATGTGATATGTGTATATATGACACTGTGCTCTGATCAATTATATATATATATATATATATATGTGTGTGTGTGTGTGTGTGTGTGTGTGTGTGTGTGTGTTTTCGAATTATTTTTATGATGTGATTACATATGTATTAAGTGATTCATTATATGATTTGGAATAATTAT
Source organism: Quercus lobata (assembly GCF_001633185.2). NCBI lineage: Eukaryota > Viridiplantae > Streptophyta > Magnoliopsida > Fagales > Fagaceae > Quercus > Quercus lobata. Next base: position 30,929,640 of record NC_044915.1, on the reverse strand, counting down.
ATTTGATATCATTGAGCGAGTTTATGAAAAATCAAAATACTCGTACTTTGCTTGACTCTATACTGTTGTGTATTGTGTATAATTGCTTACTAGATGTGTGGCTCACTCCATCAATTACAATTTTTAGATTAAAGTTAAGTTGGAGAACAGAACTTTGGGATTACTTCGTAAGATGAAAGGTAGAGTGTGGAAGTCTTTAGGCGACGTCAATAATACTTGAAGCCTTAAAGGATTATTAAGTTATTTTTGTTATGCTTTAGATGTTATAGTATTAGTAATTATTTATAAATTGTGAATTTTAGTTATTGTAAGAGATTTATTAAGAGCATTGTTTATTTGGAGGTTACTAAATAATGTTTAAATTAATTATGTTTATTGAGTTATGTAAGATTAGCAAGTTAGTCATGCATCTAAATTCATGTTTCATGGATTTGGGTCGTGACAGTGTTGGTATCAGAGCTCTAGGTTATGATTTTGTAGACAATTAGGACTTCCGATTTTTTTGTATGGGATGTGGAAGAATAGGCTTGAATCATTGGATAATCAGTGGGTATTTTATGGGTTTGATAATTGTTAGAAGCTGTGTGCTTATATGCTTAGAATCATAAGAATAGTAAAAGCTTTAGTATCTCTTGTATACTATGATTTTTCCTTAAGATTATCCAACTCTAAAGTGTTGTTTGTTTGGTTATAGGAAAATGCCACCCCGCAATTCTACCCCTTCTAATTCTGAGCCAAATCCTGAAAACCCTGCGGGTGTTTTAAATGCTATTAGAAGTCTTGCTGAGGTGGTGGAAAAACATGTTAGTACTAGTGGAACAGCTAAGCCCAAAGATGCTGAGAATGAAGGATGTACCATTGAGCAATTTAGGAAAATGAGTCCTCCTTCATTTTTGGGAAACCCTAATCCTACAGAAGCAGAGACTTGGATAATGCAAATGGAGAAATTTTTTGATGTGATTGGTTGTAGTAAAGTGCAAAAAGTCTCTTTTGCTTCCTTTATGCTGAAGGGGGAGGCAGAGCATTGGTGGAGATCCACCAAAAAGACTGTACCACTTAAGGAAGATGAGATATTGACTTGGACTGTTTTCCTTGATGCTTTTCATGAGAAATATTTTCCAAAAAGTGTACGAGATGAGAAAGAAGTGGAGTTTATGGAGCTCATTCAAGGGAATAAAACGGTGTTACAATATGAGGCTAAATTTACTGAGTTGTCTCGATTTTCCCTTCATATTGTGGTTGATGATGTTAGAAAGGCTAAGAAATTTCAAACAGGACTACAACCAAGTATTAGAACTAGGATGGCAGCCTTACGATTGAAGACTTATTCTGAGGTAGTGGAAACTACAAAAGTTGTTGAGAAGGAATGTGAAGACTATCAGAGAATTCGAGATCAAGATAAAAAGAGATCCGAGCCTAAAGGATCTCAAAAAGAAAATGAAAATGACAAACCATTCAAGAAGAAGACTACAATAGAACTAGAGACTAATGTGGTGCAACAAGTAATAGAGAATTGTTTGAAGTGTGGTAAAAAGCATAATGGTATTTGCTATAGTGAAAGTGGGGCATGTTTTAAGTGTGGACAAATGGGTCATCGTATCAAAGATTGCCCAGCTTTGAAGAGTGAGCTGATGGTTAAGCATAAAGATGTGAATCAAAGGCCAAAAATCCACATGAGAGTCAATTTCTTGCACCAGTTCCCTCATGTTGGGAGTATCTTCTTCTTCTTCAGCGCCAGTGGGATTTTGAACTGAGGGAGGAGGCTCCAGGAAGGGTAATTGCTCAAAGTTCCTCAACGGGGAATCATCGGGCACTCCCATCACTTGCAGAGTGGCTATCCACCTCTCACCGAACCCATGTCGCCATGATTGGTGAACAATTGGTTCCACAGAGTTCTTGGCATCCGCGAAGCCCTCGTTGTACCACTTGTCCTCATAGGCTTCTAGGGCTGCCTTTAGCTCGGTAATTTCATTGGCCTGTTCCAAATTCAGACTCTCCGCTATAGCCAACTTGAGCTCTGTTTCCCCCAGCTTCACATCCATCTCCGTCAGCTTGTGCTCTGCCAATACCCAGGCCCTCTTAGCCTCCCGTGCTCTCTTTTTTGCATCCTTTGCAGCCTTACCCTTATCCTTCACCATGGCCTTAGCAACATCCTTTAAGGCCTTTTCTTAGTCAGCCTCCTCGGCAGCTTCCCTCAATTGATCTTCAATTATGTAAGCTAGTTGTGCTGCCTGTTACCAACATAATGATAAACTTGAAAAGGAAAAATACAAGTATATTCATGCAACAGAAGAAGAATAAAATGTATTACCGCAATTGTGTGCCACTGCAACCGAGTAGCTAAGGATTCATCAGTGCCGCCGAGAAATAGTGCATGTCCTAGGGAAGTTGAAGGCCTTACCCCAGACATCAGTGCCACCCTCACCTTGAGCCCAGCTTCTAACACTGGCTGTCATTAGGAGAGACTCATTCCTAAGCCTAAAGATTGTTTGCCACCCTACAGCCAGGCGAGAAGAGGAAGACGTCATGTTGGACCCGACCTGCATGGTTGGCCGGGCGCCGCTAGTGGGCTCCCGGATAAGTATGCCACCCAATGCCGGAGTCGGGGGAGTTCTCGAGGGAGCATCCCCTGATACTTTTGGTGGTTGGTCAGCAATGCGCTGCCTTTTCGAAGTGCGGGTGGCCGGAAGAGGCTAATTCTTGCCTTGAGTTTGTTGCTGTTGTGCAACCAAGCAGGCACCAGGCAGAAACCAATCAATAGTCATTGTCCTTTTGATTACCATCTCGCCTTCACCTTGTTCGGTTTTCGCTTCAGAAGAGTTTACTGACTCAGTTGCTGCTTGATTGGCTGGTTGAACTTCAGCTTGGGGCTCCTCAACAGGTCTGTGAGTGGCACGACCTTGGAGGACAGAGTTTGTTGAGGCGTCCCTTGCAGGTATCGGTGATTCTGGCCTAACTAACCGAGGGTCGAGATCTCGAGCTTTGCCCACTATTAGACTAGAAGGGAGGAAATTTGGATGTCGTACGTCAATGTATGACAGAAAGGGGCTGTCCACCAAAAGAGCTTGCTCGAAAGGTTGCCAGGTAGAGTAAACCGGAGTGCAACTGAGTATGAGATGGGATGCCCGGAGCTATCTGTCAAAATTAACGAAGATCTCTGGCTGGAGCACAAAATTCATATCCCTCTTGTGCACAAATTTGATGTCTGACTTAAACTTCTTGCCCTCTGCATCAAAGTAAAACTAAAATTGCTTAGTACATTTAAATAATAATAAAGATGAGCAGGGAACAATTATAAGCAAAGTTAAATGTGCACGGTACCGACCAACATACCGAGGCAAAGTTGGGTAGGTGAGCTCATTGACATGCCAATTGTCACTCACCTAAACATATTCTCATGCAAAGTTTTAGTTAGAATTAGAAAGGCATGATACCAGCCGTACTCGTACATCCCTAACCTTTAGGTAGTAGTCTGACTTAATATTACCACATAAACTATACATAAAATTTATATCATGATGGTCTAGTTATAGGTCATACAATTGGTTTAATTGGCTAACACAACTCACTACTTGGTAAAAATTGGAGGGGGAGGGGAACTGGTTAGGGCATAAGTCGTAAAATCTAAGAGTCCTAAGTATCAGAGGTTCCACGGGAAACCTAACATTTCCTTCTAAGATAGTCATTAGAGGAAATAATACTACATGAGGGCGTCGCTGAAGAGCAACATCACCCTCTTGACAATAAGCAACTTCTACATCCCCAGGGATATCATAGACCGCCCTAAAGTTAGTTAAAGATGCCTCGATGTTAAGAAGATGGGAGAAACCCATTCTTAACTCTAGAGTAAGAAAAAGAAATTGATAAAAGAGAAGGAATGGATGAAGAAACTTACTGTGGGCTCTAGGAATTGGTGGTCTTGGTTGGAGTATGCACAGGAAGAATATGCTAGGCAGAGAAGGAGTTGGAGGAGTAGGGACGTAAAAAATGATATGAAGAGTAACAAGGTACTATTTATAGGGGGAAGACATTTAATAAAAAATGAGCGGGAAAAATATTTTTAGATTCCTTTTTTTTTGTAACTTCTACACGCGTGGCCTTGGTTCACGAACTGTTAGGTCATGATTACGGGTAAATTTAATAGGCTGTCATAATGCTTCTTTTATGAAGGCATTAATAATCGTCTTATCCTTCATTTAATGATTGACGGTTAAGCTTCCCGAGAAATCCCTAAAGTATCATCAATTCATTCCTAGTGGTTGGACATGAATCAAGGGGGGGGGGGGGGGCTTTTGTACGGCAAAAGACATTCTCAAGCCTAAATCCAATAAGGATGGCAATGGGGTAAGGCGGGGCTGAAAGATGGGGTCTTCGTCCCTGCCCCACATGTTTTTGTTTTGCCCCATCCCCGCCCCACCCCGCATGACAGGGAAAACGTTTTCACCCCATCCCCGCCCCTTGGGGCCCCGCGAAGCCCCTCCCTACCCCGCAAAACTCTACTTTATGTTAATTTGCCTTACAACTAGTACAATTTTTTTAATGAAACCTGTTTCATTAATAAAAATATACTTGAAATTACAACTAAATTTATCCCATAAAATCAAATCAATTTTTAGAAAAAAATTGAATTATATGTCCAAGTGTTTAACAAGACAATCACAAAATAAAAATCTCATGGTATAACACATAACAAAATAAAGGTAAAGAACCACATTAGGTAGAATAAAATAAACTAATATTGATATGTTTATTTAAATAGTAGGTTTTTAGGGTATGAAAAATTTACAATTATAACCCTTAGCAACGTAGGGCGAGGCGGGGACGGGGAGGGTCTAAAAAGTCTAAGCCCATCCCTGCCCCGCCTTATAGTGCGAGGCTGAAATCTTGCTCCATCCTCGCCCCACCACCGTTGCGGGGTGAGGAAAACCCACACGGGGAGGGGCGGGTTAAGCGGGGCGGGGCAAAATTGCCATCCCTAAAATCCAATAGTGGGCTCATTCAACTGATTGCAAGATAGATAGGCCTATACCAATCATGTATGGGTCGATCGGGGGCTATATTTACCTGGAACAACCCATGACCTTGGCAGCCCGGTATTGCCTTGGGAAATATCGCTACCGAGCAACCTTTTGGAGGCAAGAACCAATTCCAAAGTCATCTCCACCATTTCCAAAGAAGCATGTTCCATGTCAGGAATAATCAAATCGGACCCTACCCACACGAGTGAGACTATAACGTAATCATGAACACTCCACCAACCTTAAGTTATAAATAAGGGGAGCGAGTAGAGAGAAGGGGTTGGTCATGCTGAGTGAAAGGAGAGAGTTAAAGAGAGATAGTACTAACCTCAAAGAGGAGCTTAAAGGAGAAAGGGGGGATTTCGTGAGGGCGAAGGAGTGTAGCTAAGTAGTCCGGTTGGGAGCTACCCGTAGTAGGAAACTCATAACTCACCATATAAATAAATTGTGAGCCCAATACTAAGCCCAGTCCAGTGAGGAAAATTGGGCACGCACAGGTACTATTTATGGTTACTACTATACTTTTTTATACTATTCATGACCTTACAATACTATTTCAGCTAATTTTTACCTTTATTTATGTAATTTTAGCAAAAAAATTTCAGTTTCACAAAACAATGGATTCCAAACAGATTCTAAATTAGAAAAGATACAAATAATCGTACTGATTTGGTCTCTCTTAGAGCATTAGCATTGGAGAATACTAATGCCATATCTAAGGGAAATTTGGCATTTGCAGCCTTAAAATCATCTGCATCAGAGAATTGTAAAGGCAAGTATTGCAAATTTTTTGCAATACTTGCTATAGTACAATTCTAAAGATAGAATTGCACTGTAGCAGTATTGTAAAAAAAAAAAATATATATATATATATATTTTATCTCTGACTCTCTCTTCTCTGTCTCTCATCTTCTCATTTTTTTCTGTTCTCTTCTCTCTCTTCCTTCTCTGTTTCTCTATTTGCTCTTTCGTCTCTGAAGCTTCATCGCCATCCCCTGGGTTTTGGATTTTGGATATTGGATCAGCGTGGATCGGCGAGCTGGGTTTGGATCGGTGGGTTGGGATCGGTTGATGGTGGGTTTGAAATGGTGGATCTGTTGATCGGTGGGTGGATCGGTTGGGTTGATCATCGATAGCTCCGATGGTGGCTTTGGTGATGATTTTTTTTGAATGGGTTTGCTCTGATGGCTCCGGTGATGATTTTTTTTGAATGGGTTTGAATGGGTTTGCTCTGGTGACGATTTTTTTTGAATGGGTTTGCTTCGGTGGCTCTGGTGATGATGTTTTTTGAATGGGTTTGAATGAGTTTGCTCCGGTGATGATTTTTTTTGAATGGGTTTGCTCCGGTGATGATTTTTTTTTAATGGGCTTGCTCCAGTGATGATTTTTTTGATCGGTGGCCTGGGTTTCAAATCGGTGGCGTGGGTTTCAGATCGGTGGCTTGGGTTTGCTGATCGGTGGCTTGGGTGGTGGGTGTGGTGGCCATTGTTGGCTCCAACTGGTTTGATGGTTTATGTGTGTGGCTCTGTTGATGGTTTGTGTTTGTGTGTGTGGCTTTGTTGCTGGTTTGATGTTTGTGTTTGTGTGTGTGGGTGTGGTGATGGGTTTGGATAGGTTGATTGGTGTATCATGGGTGTGTGTGTGTTGTGTGTTGAATCGGTGCTAGAGGTTGAGAGAGAGGAATAAAAATGGCTGTTGGAAAGCCCAGGAAAATGAGACTGAAAACAGTTGGAAAGAAATAATAAAGAAAGGTTAAAAAATAATATTTTAATAAAAATAGAGTTTTGGGATATTGGAAATATTGTAAAATGGTATAGTATAATGATAAAGTGGTGTTTTAGAATGGTAAAACAGAATAGCATTGAAATTTTTCAATGTTAATGCTATTAGATATAGTTATTTTATGCCACCCACTAACTAAATTTAATATTTTTAAAAGAAATTTAATAAAATTTCTGCCCCTTTCATTTTGACCTCTCTTCGTCCGCTGCCCCTGGAATAAATCCCTTGTTCTCTCTCTTAGGTCACTAACCAAAAAGACTATAAATAAATCTCACAGGTTTTCAAAAGCAACGCTTACACTTACCCATAGATTCGGCTCTTGACAAAACCACAGCGCAGTGCACACTTGCTCTTCGCAAATCGCAAAACCTATTCAAACCAAAACACTCCCTCTCTCTCTCTCTCTGCTCCTACATCCATGTCGTCCTCCAAACCCCAGCTACCAAAACCACAACCAGAACAGCCACAAGAAGAAGAAGATGAATCCTCCAAACCTCAGAGCAAGAAAGCTGCGAAGAAAGAAGCGGCGAAGCTTGAGAAGCTAAAGCGCCGCCAGGAAGCCGCCGTGGCCTCCGGCGTTCAGTTGCTTTCGATGGAGGATCCGTTCGCCGAAAATTACGGCGACGTTCCGCTTTTGGACCTCCAGTCGAAGGTCGCTCCCGGTACCAGGGTTTGGACCGAGATCGGCAAGCTGGCTGAGCCGTTGAAGGACCAGTACGTGCTGGTGCGGGGTCGCGCGCAGCGGATCCGCGCCAAAGGGAAGACCGCACAGGGTGGGAGAAGTAAATGTGACGTTCAAGGAGCTGGTGCCCGAATTTTGGATTGAATCAAGAACGAGTCATACTTTTGGTGGCCGAACAAGATGAGGGGTGACCCATCGAGAAGAAATCAAAATCTGTATTGCATTTATCACCAAGATAAAGGGCATACCATCAAACAATGCACGGTGTTGAAAGACCATTTGGAGCAGTTAGTAAGGACGGGGCATTTAAAGGAGTTTGTTGTAGAGCCAAGGAATCAAGAAGCTGCACAGGGTGCCCAACCCTGAGGGAATCCTCTTCTGCCTCCTTTAGGTGTGATAGAAGTCATCCATGCTGCTTCAATAGTAACCTTAGTACCCGGAGAAAGGGGTTATTAATCGTAGTCCCGGTAGAGAATGGTCGAGATGAGCAGTCCTCTGAGAAGAGATTGAGGTATACCCGTGAATCTATTGCCTTCAATGATGACGATTTGGAAGGAATAGCCCAGCCACACAATAATGCGTTGGTGGTCACAACTCGGATAAATGGTTTTATAGTGAAGAGAGTATTGGTGGACCAAGGGAGTGGCACTGAGGTGATGTATCCTGACTTATTCAGGGGGCTTGGTTTGAAGAATGAAGATCTATCTAAGTATGATACGCCCTTAGTTGGATTTGATGGTCAGATGGTGGTTCTTGAAGGGCAAATTTCGCTCCTTGTGAACATGGAAGGAAAAGAGATGATGGTGACTTTTATAATGGTTAATTCATTTTCCCCATATTCAGTAATTCTTAGTAGACAGTGGATTCATGCAATGGGAGTAGTTTCGTCCACGTTACATGTCAAGGTTAAATTCCACACCAAACATGGTATCGCTACAGTAAGGGGAAACAAGCAAGTGGCAAGACAATGCTTGGTTGCTACTGTTAACCGAGAAATTAAACAGAAGGAGTCTACCGAAAAGGTCCCATTATAGCAGTTACAGGAACTCTTAGAGGAAAAGGGGGCTAGTTGTGCCGAACAGTTGATAAAGCTGAGTATATTGTCAGATGAGAATAGGAGTTTTCAGGTAGGAGCAGGAATGTCTGACAAAGATAGGGTGGAGATGTTGTTTTTGCTTGTACAAAATGTAGACATATTCGCTTGGAGCCCATACAAGGTGCTCGGGGTAGATCCGGAGTTTATAGTTTATAGGTTTAATGTAAATCCACTATTTCCTCCCAATAAGCAAAAGCTAAGGAGGTCGGCTAAAAAACACGTTGAGGCTGTTAAGCAAGAGGTGAAAAGGTTAAAAGAAGCTGGGGCAATAAATGAGGTTTTCTTTCCGGAGTGGTTAGCGAATATTGTAGTGGTGAAAAAGAAGAACGGAAAATGGAGGGTATGTGTAGACTTTACCAATCAGAACTGAGCATGCCCAAAAGACCTCTTCCCTGTTCCGAAGATTGATCAGCTAGTAGATGCAAAATGCGGACACCTGATGATGAGTTTCTGGATGCTTTTCAGGGTTACCATTAGATTGCCCTGGCTACTGAGGATCAGGAGAAGACAACGTTCATTTCTCCCGGTGCTAATTATCATTACCCTATGATGCCATTTGGTCTGAAGAATGCTAGGGCTACTTATCAAAGGATGATGACAAGGATATTTAGAGATAAGATTGGGCGTACAATGAAGGTATATATTGACGATATGGTGGTGAAGAGTAAAAAGGAGCAAGGGCACATCGATGATCTTTGGGAAGTGTTTGAAGTACTCTGACGACATAAGTTGCGTCTCAACGCAGACAAGTGCTCCTTTAGAGTAGAGGCTGGCAAGTTCCTGGGATATATGATTGCTCACCGAGGAATAGAAGTTAATCCCGATCAAATCATTGCTATAGAATGCCTCAAATTGCTGAGCAATCCAAAGGAAGTCCAGGTGTTGACCGGCATGCTACTGTGCTAAACCAGTTCATTTCTAAGTCCATAGACCGGTACTGTCCCTTCTACCAGCTTCTGAAAAAATGGAAGGGATTCCAATGGATCGAGGAATGTGAAAAGGCCTTCTAGGATTTAAAGGAGTATTTGATGTGAGCACCAATGTTGTCCACTCCAGAGCCTGGTGAGGATTTGTTCATGTATCTTTTGGTGTCCGAGCATGTCGTAAGTGTCATGTTGTTAAGGGATCAAGGTGTACAACAACTAGTATATTATGTTAACAAAACCATAGTCTATGCCGTGACAAGATATTTTCCCCTAGAGAAGTAGGTGTTAGCCTTAGTGCATGTCACGAGGAAATTGCCCCATTATTTTCAAGCTCATATCGTCTACGTGCTGACCGAGTATCCACTGCAATCCTTGTTAAAGAGATCTGATTTCACGGGCAAGATAGCCAAGTGGGGAACCTGGTTGGGCTCTTTTGACATAAGGTATAGGCCTAGAAGTTCAATGAAAGGTGAAGTTCTTGCAGACTTTGTTGCAGAATTTTCCCCGATAAAGGGGGTAGAGATTGTTTTCCATGTGGAAGTCCAGCCATGAGAGTATTTGTGGACAGTGCGTTTAGTGCCCTGGGGCTAGGGCAGGAATCATTATTATCACACCAGAAGGGATAAGGGTAGAACATTCCTTTAGGTTGGGCTTTAAGGCTTCCAACAATGAGGCTGAGTATGAAGTCTTACTTGCCGGGCTAAGAGTTGTCTTGGATTTGGGCACATAAGAAGTGGAGGTTTACTCAGATTCTCGATTGGTTGTTAATCAGGTGTAGGGAAGCTTTGAAGCCAAAGATCCCCAGATGATCGATTATTTACAGTTAGTAAAGCAGACTTTGAATCAGTTTTAGAAGGTAAAAGTCATTCAAATTGCTAGGGTGCAGAAACAGCATGCCGATTCTCTGGCAACCTTGGCGTCATCACTGATTGAGGAAGTACCCCAGCTGGTCACAGTAGAGGTGGTGATAGAACCTAGTATTGCTACAAGGGTAAATGTTTCAATGGTAGCAATGTCTAAACTGGATGGATCCAATCATTGACTTTTTGGCTGAGGATCGAGTGCCAGCCGATGGAAAAGAAGCAGATAGGGTACACAGGGTGATTGCTCGGTATTGGTTGTCGGCAGGTCGTAAACTGTACCGAAGGTCTTTCGGGGGACCGTATCTTCAATGCTTGCACCCCAGCAAGGTTGATGAGCTCTTGACTAAGCTCCATGAGGGGGTCTATGGTAGTCATGTTGGGGGACGTCCATTGGCCCACCAAGCAATGACCTAGGGATTTTGGTGGCCAAAAATGCACAAGGATGTTGCCAAATACGTCCGAAAGTGTGAGCAGTGTCAAAAGCATGCCCTTTTGATACATCAATCGGTGGGGAGTTTGAACCCTATCAATAACCCATGGCCCTTTGCACAATGGGGGCTGGATATTATTGGTCCATTCCTTCGAGCTACAGGAAACCGAAGATTTGTTCTAGTAGCCGTGGACTACTTTACAAAATGGACCGAGGCTGAGGCGCTAGCTAATATCCGAGATGTGGACGTTAAGAAGTTTGTGTGGAGAAACATAATAACAAGATTTGGGGTGCCAGAATCCCTGGTATTTGACAATGGATTACAATTTGACAGTAAAACCTTTCGAAAGTTCTGTAGTGACCTTGGTATTAAGAACATATATTCCACCTCGGCATATCCACTGAGTAATGGCCAAGCCGAGGCCACTAACAAGACGATTATGAATGGGTTGAAGAAGAGATTAGAAGGCATAAATGGAATGTGGGCCGAGGAGTTACCGAGTGTCTTGTGGTCATACTAGACTACCCCCAAAAGATCTACGGGAGAAACTCCATTTTCACTGACATATGGAGGGGAGGCAGTGATTCCAACTGAAGAAAAATTATGCAGTGCTCAGGTCTCAAGATTTGTCGCTGCCAAAAATGAAAAGCTAATGGTAAAGCAGTTAGACTCGTTAGAAGAATACCGAGAATCAGCAACCATAAGGCTGGTCGAGTATCAACAGAAGCTTGCTCGTCAGTACGAAAAGGATGTCAAGAGTAAAGAGTTCAGTGCCAAATATTTAGTGTTGCGGAAAGCAATGGGGAATGCTCGGGATGCCAGTGCCGGAAAGTTAGCTCCAAATTGGGAGGGTCCGTACAGGGTTACTACCATTGCTGGAGTTAGGGCATATTACTTGGAGGATACGGACGAGAGGCCACTTCCCTGTCCATGGAATGTTCAAAATTTACGAAGATTTTACCACTAATTGTAGGAGAAGCTATAAGTTAAATACAACTGCTGTGTAGAGAACAATGTTTATGCGTGTAATATACAGAAGTCGAATTACTGTCCTTACATTTATCTAAGAATAGAAACCTATGCTCGGTTCGATCCCGGTCACTGAACAGGTGGAAATCTTACATTTATTTTATCTATCTAAGGACAGAAACCTAAGCTCGGTTTGATCCCAGTCACTGAATAGGTGGAAATCTTATCTTTATTTTATCTTAACGATAAGGGCCTGTTTAATTCGATCACGGTTGCCGACCGAGCTAGAGCATTACTTATTCAGGTTAGTTGAGAACAAATGCTCAGTTAGGTTATATCTCGGCCATCGACTAGATGCACACCTTAACTCGGTTATATGATATATATAAATGAACAGAGTGAAACTATAGCAGAAATAATTTAACTCCCACACAAAGCAATAGTGATAAAAAAAAATCGTAAATAAAAACAAATTTAATGTCTTGTCACCCTATCCCAATGACTATAAGTAAATTAAGAAAAGCGAACAGAAAACCAAGGTAAATAAAAACAAATTTAATGTCTTGTTACCATATCCCAGTGACCATAGGCAAACATACTAGAGCAAATAAAATAAAGCAAAATTAAATGTGAAGTAAAAAGATTTCTTTGTCTTCTTCAAGCCACCGGGCCCTTAGGCTGAGATGGAACAGTATCCATGGCAGGCTGAGCTGAAACATCCATAGCAAGCTGGGCAGCAGGATCTGGATGTGGTGATGGGGTTGTGTGTGGCATGGTGTCTTGGTTGTTGGTGATTTCAAGATCAACCAACTCCACATGAGAGTCAATTTCTTGCACCAATTCCTTCATACTGGGAGTATTTTTTCTTCTTCAATGCCAGTGGGATTTTGAACTGAGGGAGGAGGCTTCGGGAATGGTATTTGCTCGAAGTTCCTCAATGGGGAATCATCGAGCACTCTTATCACTCGTAGAGCGGCTATCCACCTCTCATCGAACCCATGTCACCATGATTGGTGAACAATTGGTTCCACGGAGTTCTCAGTATTCGCGAAACCCTTGTTGTACCACTTATCCTCACAGGCTTCTAGGGCTGCCTTTAGCTCGCCAATTTCATTTGCCTGTGCCAAATTCAGACTCTCCACTTTAGCTAACTTGAGCTCTGTTTTCGCCAGCTTCACATCCATCTCTGTCAGCTTCTACTCTGCCAGTATCCGGGCACTCTCAGCCTCCTATGCTCTCTTGTTGTCATCCTCTGCAGCCTTACCCTTATCCTTCACCATGGCCTCAGCAACATCCTTTAAGGTCTTTTCTCGGCCTGCCTCCTCGGCAGCTTCCTTCAATCGATCTTTAATTATGTAAGCTAGTTGTGCTGCCTGTTACCACGATAATGATAAACAAGAAAAGGAAAAATACAAGTATATTCGTGCAACAGAAGAAGAATAAAATGTATTACCGTGATTGTGTGCCATTGCAATTGAGTAGCTAAGGATTCATTAGCATCGCCCAAGAAATAGTGCATGTCCTCGGGAAATTGAAGGCCTTGCCCCAGACTTCGGGCGACCCAACCACCCTCACCTTAAGCCCAACTTCTAACACTGGCCGTCACTAGGAGAGGCTCATTCTCGAGCCTAAAGATTGTTTACCACCCTCTAGCCAGGCAAGAAAAGGAAGATGTCATGTTGGACCCGACCTACACAATTGGGCAGGTGCTGCTAGTGGGCTCCCAGATAAGTATGCCACCCAATGCTGGAGCTGAGGGAGTTCTCAGGGGAGCATCCCTTAATACTTTTGATGGTTGGTCAGCGATTTCGGTTAGAATTAGAAAGGCATGATACCAGTCATACCCGTACAACCCTAACCTTTAGGTAGTAATCTGACTTAATATTACCACATAAACTCTACATAAAATTTATATTATGATGGTCTAGCTGTAGCTTGTACAATTGGTTTAATCGGCTGACACAACTCACTACTCAGTAAAAATTGGGGGGAGTTGGTCGGGACACAAGTCGTAAAATCTAAAAGTCCTAAGTATTGAAGGGTTCACGGGAAACCTAACATTTCCTTCTAAGATAGTCATTAAAGGAAAGAATACTACATGAGGGCGTTGCTGAAGAACGATATCACCCTCTTGACAATAAGCAACTTCTACATCCTTAGGGATATCATAGACCGCCCTAAAGTTAGTTAAAGATGCCTCGGTGTTAAGAAGATGGGAGAAACCCATTCTTAACTTTAGAGTAAGAAAAAGAAATTGAAAAAAGAGAAGGAATGGACGAAGAAACTTACTGTGGGCTATAGGAAATGGTGGTCTTGGTTGGAGTATGCACGGGAAGAATATGCTAGGCAAAGAAGGAGTTGGAGTAAGGACATAAAAAATGATATGAAGAGTAAGAAGGTACTATTTATCGGGGGAAGACAATAAAAAATGAGCGGTAAAAATCTTTTTAGATTTTTTTTTTTTTTTTTTTTTTGTAACTTCTACACGCATGGCCTTGGTTCACGAACCGTCAGGTCATGATTACAGGTAAATTTAACAAGCTGTCATAGCGCTTCTTTTAAGAAGGCATTAATAATTGTCTTATCTTTAATTTAATGACTGACGGTTAAGCTTCCTGAGAAATCCCTAGAGTATCATTAATTCGTTCTTGGTGGCTAGACACGAATCAAAGGGGGCTATTGTACGACATAAGGCTTTGAGCCCACTGGGCATTGGGCCTTAGCCCAAGCGCATTACTAAGACATTCTCAAGCCCAAATCCAATAGTGGGCTTATTCAACTAATTGCAAGATAGATAGGCCTATACCGATCATGTATGGGTTGATTGGGGGCTGTATTTACCTGGAACAACCTATGACCTCGGCAGCTCAGTATTGCCTTGGAGAATATCGCTGCCGAGCAACCTTTTGGAGGTAGGAACCAGTTCCAAAGTCATCTCCACCATTTCCAAAGAAGCATGTTTCATGTCAGGAATAATCAAATCGGACCCCATCCACACGAGTAAGACCATAACATAATCATGGAAACTCCACCAACCTTAAGCTATAAATAGGGGAAGTGAGTAGAGAGAGAGGGTTGGTCATACTAAGCGAAAGGTGAGAGCTAAAGAGAGATAGAACTAACCTCAGAGAGGAGCTTAAAAGAGAGGGGGGAGTTTTGCAAGGGCGAAGGAGTGTAGCTAAGTAGTTCAGTTGGGAGCTACCCGTAGTAGGAAACTCATAACTTATCATATAAATATTGTGAGCCCAACACTAGGCCCAGTCCAGTGAGGAAAATTAGGCACGCATAGGTACTATTCATGATTTTCACTGCATTTTTTTATACTATTCATGATTCTACAATACTATTTCAGCTAATTTTTAAGTAATTTCAACAACAAAAAATTTCAATCTCAGCAAAATAATGGATTCCAAACAAACTCTAAATTAGAAAAGATATAAATATTCAAACTGATTTGGTCACTAACCAAAAAGAAATTTAATAAAATTTCTACCCCTTTCAGTTTGACCTCTCTTCGTCCGCCGCCCCTGGATTAAATCCCTTTTTCTCTCTCTTACCGAATCTTTTCTTAGGTCACTAAACAAAAAGACTAAAATAATCCCACAGGTTTTCAAAAGCAACACTTACACTTACCCATTGTTAGTATATAGCTTAGATTAGTTTAGCCCATTGGGCTTAGTCTAGTATACTGTAATTATAGTTTATTATTTTTACTTGTACAGCACACATAACTTTACTTGTACTGCACACGTACCTAATCTATATAAGAACCTATATAAGGGTATATATTCTCACGCTTTATATTCTTAACACCCATAGATTCGGCTCTTGACAAAACCGCAGCGCAGTCCACACTTGCTCTTCGCAAATCGCAAAACCTATTCAAACCAAAACCGTCTGTCTCTCTCTCTCTCTGCTCCTACATCCATGTCGTCCTCTGAACCCCAGCTACCAAAACCACAACCAGAACAGCCACAAGAAGAAGAAGATGAATCCTCCAAACCTCAGAGCAAGAAAGCCGCCAAGAAAGAAGCCGCGAAGCTTGAGAAGCTAAAGCGCCGCCAGGAAGCCGCCGTGGCCTCCGGCGTTCAGTCGCTTTCGATGGAGGATCCGCTCGCCGACAATTACGGCGACGTTCCGCTTTTGGACCTCCAGTCGAAGGTCGCTCCCGGTACCAGGGTCTGGACCAAGATCGGCAAGCTGGCTGAGCCGTTGAAGGACCAGTACGTGCTGGTGCGGGGTCGCGCGCAGCGGATCCGCGCCAAAGGGAAGACCGCCTTCGTGGTTTTGAGGAAGAAAGGATTCACTGTGCAGTGCGTCCTCACGGAGCAGGACGGCGTCATTAGCCGCCCAATGCTGAAGTACGCCGCCGGGCTCACCCGCGAGTCGATCGTCGATGTTGAAGGCGTGGTCTCCGTCCCTGGAATAACGATTAACAGTACCACTCAGCAGGTTTCTACTTCAATTCCTAGCCAGCTTTTCATTTGTATCTATTCTATGAATATGTGAATGTATGGTGAAATTGTTTCATGCTTGAATACGATATGTTATGTGGCTATCTAGGAGAGTAAGTTTGAGTGGCTGCAGTTTCCAAAATGTTGAATTATTAATTATTTTAATGGACTCATAATAAATAAAGGAGACATCATGGGTTTTAGATTGCTCAACGGGTAAAATCTCTTATCGTCTCGAATACAGGACTTGAACCAATTGTTGTCTTGGCCTGATGATAAATCATCAAGATGCAGATACCATAGGTTTCAAATCGTATGGAATCAATTAAAAAATTGAAGGGAAACTAAACATGTTGGATTCTTCTATGAACAGTGGTTTGCAGATGTGTAATTGCTTTAAGTTTTTTTGCATGCCTTTCTGAAAAATACTGGGGGCAAGGTTGCACTGGGTATGGCGTCTTTTTTTTATTTTATTTTGTTTTATTTTTATTTTTAATTCCATTTAGGTTAGGTCTGTACTCTTATTGCTATTGTTGACATAAGTTTGGGTCTTTTCTCATTTAATGAAGTGATTTGGAGCTTTGACAAATGTTTTTGGAAATTTGTTTATTATATTGATGCATAAGAAATATTTATATGTTTGAAGGTTGAAATTCAAGTTCGAAAGATTTTCTGTGTTGACAAAGCTATGCCAACCTTACCCATCAATGTTGAAGATGCTGCTCGTAGTGATGTTGAAATTGAAAAAGCTTTGCAGGTACGTTCACTAATAAAGACCTCTCTCTCTATCTCTCTTGTCATTCCTACTTATCTTAGCATTTCAATTAGAAGATGCTATCAGTTGATGGCATATCTGCAATCAGCTTGAACTTTGCTAAAAATTATTACTGAAACGTTGGCCATTTCTACGTATATTTATCATTGGATCATTTGATGGGTGCAGAATGGAGAGCAGCTTGTTCGGGTTAACCAAGATACTCGTTTGAACTATAGAGTTCTTGACTTTCGAACGCCTGCTAATCAAGCAATTTTTCGCATTCAGGGTCAAGTTGGGAATGTAAGTTACTGCCCTTTCTGGATACTTGATATATTGCTTGTCATCATCATCATTATCATTGTGCACCTTGTATCAATTTTAGTAATCTGTAGATGCAGAATTTCTAGTTGGCCTCTCTTAAAAAGCACGTCAGTTGGTTTTCCATCGTGTGTGTGAGAGAGAGGAGGTGGTATCTCAAGTTACTGTCTCATATCTCAGTGGGATAATTTTCCATGAGAGAGAGAGAGTGAGTTGCCATTGATTGGACATAGAAGTAAAAATGGAAGCAGGGAGAGGCATGAAAGCATGAGAGAATAGTACTTCATAGTAATTTTATCAAAAAAGATGAACTAATAAATAATAATTGATGATTTTTTAAAGCACTTAAAATCATCATTTGGAACTCATTGAGTACTACCTCCTTTATTTGAATTAATTGTTTTGTAGGCTTTCATCTATTCCTCACATGTATCGTGAAATTAATTATATAGAAGTGGTATTGAATCATCAGTATTTCCAGGAGAAACAAGCCTGTCATTTTATTTCTATACATGAGCTTATTGAGTAGTGTCTAAATTTTATGCTGAAGAAGATGATGGTACTCTATGGATCCTAAGTAGGGTCCAAATTTGAGGTTTTTGTTGATCTTTTCATTAGGGTTAATTGTTATTTGAAATATTCCAAGGCTGGATGTCTATGTGCTTGATTATTTTCATTACTGTGCAGGTGTTTAGACAATTCTTGTTATCGGAGGATTTTGTTGAAATCCACACGCCAAAACTAATAGCTGGCTCAAGT
This sequence comes from Quercus lobata, assembly GCF_001633185.2. Taxonomy (NCBI): domain Eukaryota; kingdom Viridiplantae; phylum Streptophyta; class Magnoliopsida; order Fagales; family Fagaceae; genus Quercus; species Quercus lobata. The sequence continues at coordinate 30,911,585 of NC_044915.1, read as the reverse complement.
GAAGGTGGTGCTTCTGTCTTTAAACTGGACTACAAGGGGAAACCTGCATGCCTAGCTCAATCACCTCAGCTTCACAAGCAAATGGCAATTTGTGGTGATTTTGAACGTGTGTTTGAGATTGGCCCTGTTTTCAGAGCAGAGGACTCCTTCACTCATCGACATTTGTGTGAGTTTACAGGTCTTGATGTTGAGATGGAAATCAATGAGCATTATTTTGAGGTAAAATTGGATTTCTGAGGTTTTTTTTCTAATCAGCATCTAAATTTAGTTATGGTCTAGACTTTGCTGAGGATCTGTGCTGGTTTGTGTAGGTTATGGATGTTGTGGACCGCTTATTTGTTGCAATGTTTGATTCCTTGAACAATAATTTTGCGAAGGAGCTAGAAGCAGTGAGGAGGCAATATCCATTTGAGCCTCTGAAGGTAATTATTTATTATGAGTTTCAAAATCTTGGAATACTTTGGTTGCAACATTCTGTTTGGTATATGATGTCTTGGACTCTTAGGTGCCTATATATTCAAGATGCTTATGAAAATTGCTTTATGTTTATCTGTTATAATACTTGTGGACTATTTAGGAACTATCTCCATTTTGCATCCCTCTTGGCTTGTCTTAATCTAAAATCTAATTTTAAGTTTTTATATGTGCAGTACCTGCGACAGACCCTAAGGCTGACATTTGAGGAAGGTATCCAAATGCTCAAGGTAATGATAATGCATTTAAGTTCAGCAAAAAAAGGATAATGCTTTTATGCCATTGCATCACCTTTGAACATATAGAATGTAGCTAAGATCATTAAGGTAGGAATAACCTGAACAAATAATAAAAATTAACAGTTGGGGGTTCAGTTCTTATTTACATAGCTTTATCATAATCACTTTCCTAATTCCAATACTTTGTCAGATTTCAATAATTTAGCAAAATTACATGAACCTTACCTTCACGGGTCAGAGGAAGGGACGTTGGTTAGTAGGGATAGTATGGGGGGATGAGTTGAGAGGAGGCCCGGCTACCTCGAATTAGCCACAAATCCTGTTTTAGCTTTATTTCCTAGGGATAGTATGGGGGGATTTCGTAGTTTCTTTATTGAATCTAAGTTGTTCCAGTTGGTGATTGAGGAAGGTGGGAATTTTTTCTCCCTTAAGATTCTTGAACGGGGTAAATACTACATGCAATCGGTGTTTATGGGCAAGAGTGCAGCTCTTTGGACAATGCGGAATCTGGAACACACCGTGAGTGGGGTTAGTCCTAAACAATTCTTCACGTTCAGGGAAGGGGATATTGCTTACACGATGCAGCGGGGGTCCAACTCGTATGGGCAGTACTTATCAGTGACAGAGCTTAAGGTAGGTGGGCTGCGGCGAACTATTATTATTCCTGCCGGAAAATTACAACAAGGATGGAGAACCTTTGGGATTGAATTAAGAAGGCTACTGGAACCTTCTCAATATGCGTTGGGTGGATCGAAATTTGTACCGTTCAGGTTTAAGCAAACCCCAAAATATCAACCTGTCAGGTCTTATGTGGAGGCTGTCAAAGTTCCAGTACAGGCAAGGTTGAAGAAGGTTCAGCAGCCCCTCCGCAAAGAAATAGTTCAGGCTGGTACTGTGATGAATTATGTGGAGTTTCCAAGTGATTATTCTTGCACACAGGTAGCAGTTTCTGGAACTCAGGCTGGTAGTTGTTCCCAGTCAGCCGTGGGTGGTGGTGAGGGATGGAAAGATGGTATTAACGGTAAGAATAATTTTGAGGAGAAAATCCCGGAAGGTAATAAATGCAATATTTCCTTGAAACCCAATTTGAATTCAAATATGTTTGAGTTTGGAAAGTTACGTGATAAGAGGAAGGGACGTTGGTTAGGGAGAGGTTTGATTGTGAATGTGAATGAAGTTGGAAAGAGGCGGGTATCTTGGGATGGTGTTAAAGGTGTTAAACAGGCTGGAAAATGGGTGAGTAAGACTCCCCATAATATTAGTGTGGGTCTGGGCTCAGCCAAACAGAATGCCCAAGCCTTGTTGGGCAAAAAAGAACCCACTTTGGGCCTGGGTCTGTCAAGCCCATTATCCTTTGAGGCTGGCGAGAGTTCAACTTCTGGACTTAAGGCTCTGGAGGCTTCACTTCAGACTGGATTAAGTATACTAAGCTCAGGTAGGAGTTCCACGAAGGAAGTTGAGAGCTCAAGGACCACACCCACCGCATCGGAGCAACATGCGACGCCGTTGTGGGTATCGGTGGACATGAATCCATCCTTAGCAGTGACGGAAGTGGTGGGCAAGGGAGAAGAGGACATCACGATCCCTTTAGCCCAGCCACCCACTGCGTCGACTGGACCAGCGGTGGTGGCTCAAGCCTCCCATGTTCTGACGTCGCCGATCAAAGAGCTGGGTGGGTCAAAACTGGTGCCGGTTGGGCCATCGGGCATGATATCGGAACCGGCAACGAATCCGATAGTACCGGCGAAAGCTTCTTTGGATATTCCAGAGGCATCGGTGGTTGGGGAGGAGGATTTTGTGGGTTTGGAAGGTCCGGGTAATTTTGTTTTTGAGGGAGCTCAATTAGCTGGCCCAACTATAAAGGATTTGGTGGGAGACTTAGATAAGTCTTGGGGTAATTCTAGAGACTGGATTTTACAATTACGTGATGGCAGGCGACTAGTGCTCCCATTGTCTCTGTATCGTTCTCCAGATAGTATGTCAGTCAGCTCTAGTTTGGAGGGAGATTGTGTACTAGGTAATGACTCTTGTACTTATGAAGGGCAGAGGGTTAGTTGGGCAGATGACTGTGCGGGGCTAGTAGAGTATTTTCCTGGGTCGGAGAGTGAGTTGTGGGAAGTTGGTGAAACGTTGAATTTGTGTGAGGATGGTGATGAGCCATTAGTTGTGTTACCTTTGGCCACGGAAGGTCCGACGGAGTTGGAGTCTAGTCAAGTGCAGGAGATTGGGTGTAAGGAGAGTGTGGATAGTTGCCAGCTATCACAGTGGGTAACCAATAGGATAAAGGCTTTCAAGAAATCTGTGGGCACTTCCTTGGAAGGTTTTGAGGAGCAGATTACTGGTTTGTTATTAGCCATTGAGGCCAAAAAGAAAGATAAAAAGAAACGTGAGGAGGGGGATCAGACGAAGTTGGTCAAGTCAGGCCAGAAAGGGCAACGGGAGTTGAAGAATCTGTTGACATCTTTGAAGGTTGAGTATGATCCAAATAAAGCAAGGAGTGTAAGTTCTGAGCGGGCTCTAGTGTCTTATCAATGAATGTGAAGATTATTTCTTGGAATGTAAGAGGGTTGAATGAGCAGGATAAGAGGCTCAGGGTTAGAAACTTGATTAGAAAGTGGGGGCCAGATGTGGTTTGTCTTCAAGAAACTAAAATGGGGTTGATTAATAGAGCGGTGATTCGTAGCTTGTGGGGTGGACAACATGTTGATTGGTCTTACTTAGGTTCTTGTGGAGCTTCTGGTGGGGTGTTAGTGATGTGGGACACTCGGGTTGTGAATAAAATGGAGGAAGCAGTGGGGAGATTTTCGGTTTCTTGTAAGTTTACAAATGTGTCAGATCAGTTTGTTTGGGCGTTTTCTGGTGTTTATGGTCCTAATTTACATAGAGACAGGAGGTTTTTATGGGAGGAACTTTGTGGCTTGAATAGCTGGTGGAGTGTCCCATGGTGTGTGGGTGGGGACTTCAATGTGGTTAGGTTCCCTTCTGAACGATTGGGGTCTATTTCTTTCACTACTGCTATGCGGGAGTTCTCCAATTTTATTTCAGAACAGGGTCTCATTGACTTGCCATTGCAAGGGGGTTCTTTTACTTGGTCAAATTCTAGAGAAGTTGTCTCGAAGGCTAGGCTGGATAGATTCTTGTTTTCTGCAGATTGGGAGGATAGGTTTCCAACAGTTTCTCAAAGACGGATGTCTAGGTTGTGCTCGGATCATTTTCCAATTGTTCTTGAGGGTGGATCCTTCCAGAGAGGGAGTATGCCGTTTAGATTTGAGAATATGTGGCTCAAGGATGAAGGTTTTGTGGATAGGGTTCGGTCTTGGTGGGATTCCTATCAGGTTCATGGTGCACCGAGTTTCATTCTGGCCAATAAATTGAAGCTCTTAAAAAATGATTTGAAAAGATGGAATGTGGAGGTGTTTGGTCATGTTGAAGTTCGGATTAAAAAATTGTGGAAGGACCTAAGTGTTCTTGAGAATATGGAGGAGAGTCGGGGTTTATCAGCAGAGGAAAAGGTAGAAATGGGTAGAATCCGTGATGAGTTAGAACAAGCTACTCTGTTGGAAGAAATAAGTTGGAGACAAAAATCTAGAGTTCTTTGTGTTAAGGAAGGTGACAGGAACACTAAATTTTTTCATCACATAGCTAACTCTCATAGGAGGGTTAATTCTATTGAGAGGCTTATGGTGGATGGGGTATTGTCTTCAGACCCGGCTGCTATAGCAGACTGTATCTCTCAGTTTTATAAGCAGCTTTATTTGGAGAATGTGGCTAATAGACCCGTATTAGATGATGTGGAGTTTGCTAGTATCTCGGTGGAAGATGCAAGTTGGCTAGATAGGCCTTTTGAGGAAGAAGAGGTGGTTGAGGTGATTAATGGTTTCAATGGTGACAAGGCACCTGGTCCAGATGGCTTTTCAATGGCATTCTTCCAGTCTTGTTGGGGCGTTTTGAAAGCAGAAATTATGGCTGTGTTCCACAATTTCCATACTCAGGCGGTGTTTGAGAAGAGTCTTAATGCCTCATTCCTTGCCCTTATTCCTAAGAAAGTGGATGCTGTGGAGGTCAAGGACTTTCGGCCCATTAGCTTAGTTGGCGGGATTTATAAGATTATCTCTAAGGTATTGGCTAATCGCCTTCGTAGGGTGGCGCATGGGCTTATTTCGGATTCACAAAATGCTTTTGTGAAGGGTAGACAGATTTTGGATTCCGTCCTGATTGCCTCTGAATGTATTGATAGTAGATTAAAGTCAGGAGTTCCAGGTGTGTTATGTAAATTGGATGTGGAAAAGGCATATGATCATGTGTGCTGGGATTTTTTAATGTATATGCTGCAGCGTTGTGGTTTCTCTGAGAAATGGAGAAAATGGATATGGTATTGCATTTCAACTGTAAAGTTTTCTATTCTGATCAATGGTAGCCTATCTGATTTCTTTGGTAGCTCTAGGGGGCTTCGGCAAGGGGATCCTTTATCTCCGTTGTTGTTTGATATTGTGATGGAGGCACTAAGCCGTATGTTGGATGTGGCTGCCTCCGCTGGGCAATTCTCAGGTTTTTCTGTGGGTAGTACGGTTGGTTCATCAGTGATGGTGTCTCACCTTTTATTTGCAGATGATACTCTGATTTTTTGTGATGCTGAACCTTCTCAGATTGCTAATTTGAGGGCGATACTTGCTAGATTTGAGGAGGTCTCAGGGCTTCATATTAATTTGGGGAAGTCTGAGCTGGTTCCTGTTGGTGGAGTACACAATTTGGAGGATTTGGTGGGTTTGTTGGGGTGTGGGCAGTCTTCTTTGCCCTTGAAATATTTGGGTCTTCCTTTAGGTGCCAAATTTAAGGATTTATCTGTTTGGAATCCTATCCTAGAGAGAATGGAGAGGAGATTAGCAGGTTGGAAGAGAATGTATTTATCTAAAGGGGGTAAGGTGACTCTCATTAAAAGCTCACTCTCGTCTTTACCTACATACTTTCTTTCCCTTTTTCCTTTACCAGGGAAGGTGGCAAAGCGTATGGAGAAATTACAGAGAGTCTTTCTGTGGAATGGGATTGGTGGTGAACCTAAAATACATTTAGTTAATTGGGCCAAGGTTTGTAGGCCTTTGCAGGAGGGGGGGTTGGGTATACGACGGTTGGGGAACTTTAATTCTGCATTGTTAGGTAAATGGTTGTGGAGGTATGGCATGGAGACTGATGCTTTATGGAGGAGGGTTGTAGAGGCAAAATATGGGAATATTTGGGGTGGTTGGTGTACGAAAAAGGTGACAAGTCCTTATGGAGTCAGCCTGTGGAGATACATTAGAAGTGGCTGGTTGAACCTCTCTAAATTCCTTGTTTATGAAGTGGGGGATGGTACTAGAGTGAAATTTTGGAAGCATTTGTGGTGTGGGGATGGTACTCTCCAAGAGGCATTTCCAGAGTTTTATCGTCTTAGTAGGTCAAAGGATTCCTCGGTGGCTGAAGTTATGGGTTGGTCTGCTGGGAGGTTTCATTGGAATGTGCAATTTCGTCGTCCACCACAAGATTGGGAAGAAGAAGCCTTTGACCGGTTTATGGAATTGATCTATTCTTCAACGGTGCGGGGGTTTGGTCCTGATAAGGTTTGTTGGAAACCTGCAAGGGATAGAGGTTTTGAGGTTAGAGGTTATTATAACTCATTCTACCCTCCTACTTTTGTTTCTTTTCCATGGAGAATGATATGGCAATCAAAGGTTCCCCCAAGGGTGGCGTTCTTTTCTTGGTCTGCTTCATTGGGTAAGATCTTAACAACAGATAACCTTCGTAAAAGACGAGTGATGGTGCTTGACTGGTGCTATATGTGTAAGAGGAGTGGGGAGTCGGTGGATCATCTTCTACTTCATTGCTCCATAGCTTGGGAGTTGTGGTCCATGGTTTTCTGCTTGTTTGGTATTCAATGGGTTATGCCTCATACTGTTCTTGAGTTGTTTGAGGCTTGGCAAGGAAAGTTTGTGCGACATCGCCACATTGATGTTTGGAGAATGGTGCCTCATTGCTTGATTTGGTGCATTTGGCGTGAAAGGAATGATAGAAGTTTTGAGGGTTGTGAACGCTCTTTACTGGAGCTTAAGTCTTTTTTCCTACACACTCTCTTTGAATGGAGTGTGGTTTTTTCTCATTTTTCTTGTTCTTCCTTTTCTTTGTTTCTTGACCGTTGTTCTTTTGTTTCTTGACTTGTGCCCCCATAGTACATCCCCAATGTACTCGGTTGGCAATCTTTTTATTATTAATAATATTCTTACGTTATTTATCAAAAAAAAGAAACTAATAGAATTGGCAGTTCCTCATGTCCATGTCCCTGGCACATAGGTTTTGAACAGAAAAAAAAAATATTCATAGTAACTAGGCAGGAGAAATGCAATTGAGTGGTATGTATTATTAGACACTCTCTTTAGCTGGTGAGGCAACTATTGGGATTGAGGGTTGGTGTTTTGTTGAGTTGTATTTGTGTTATGTGGTTGATCTACCCCCCACTCCTTCTCTACTTTTAGGAATTAGAACACAAAGAATAGGCAATGGAGGACTTCTAGTTCTAGATGGATTATAATTAGTTTCTACCCGTCCCATATTTATTTGAATGTTGTGCATTCTTTTCTTTCTCTTTTTGGCAGTAATTATTATCCTGTGTAAATTTCAAATTGTATAACTTTAAAAGAAAAGGTGATAGAATAGGCTGAATGGCTGAATGAAAAATTTATGGCATCTTTTGCTTTCAGTGATTTAAAATTGTGGGGGCTTATGCTTAGTAAGACTAACACTGAGTAACACATGGCTGCTGCTAATTGCAAAGTTTCCTTCCTTCTTTAAATTTTGTTAAGTTTCATTTTACTTTATTTTTGATAAATAAAGAAGGGGTGATCCTAAAGTTTGGCATGTTTGTACAGGATGCTGGTGTAGAAGTTGACCCTCTTGGGGACCTAAATACTGAGGCAGAAAGAAAGTTGGGACAACTTGTTCTAGAGAAGTAATTTAATCTTACTTGATCTTTTATCCTTACCTATGCTTTTTATATAGTTCTTTTCTTGTCTTTCTTATTTCCAGTTTGTTGTTAATGATTCAAAAATTGTACATAAATGACAAGCAGATTTTGTTTCTGATTATAGGTATGACACTGAGTTCTACATCCTCCACCGTTATCCTTTGGCAGTGAGACCATTTTATACAATGCCTTGCTACGATAATCCAACTTACAGTAACTCATTTGATGTCTTCATTCGAGGTAAATTATCGACTATTTCATTAGTACTGTTGTCGCACATATTTATTAAATCTCTTGCTGCCTTATTTTTCAAATTTTAAATAATCAACTATCGTCGCAAAGTTTTGGTGACTTTTCAATATTTATCCTTTTTGTGTTTTTTCATGTAATGTGTATTAGTCAGTCCTCATTCTGGAGATACTTTGTATCCTTGGATGCCTGTTTATTACCTAGATTATGCAACATTTTATATGTAGTGATTATGCAGCCAATATTGGCAACCTTTTGGATAGGTTGCACCAGTGGAGTTAGGGTGAATGGCTGAAAGCTATGTGATAGAGGGTGGATTGCAATTTTAGTGGCCTTTTGATAAATTGTGTTGGCTGTGGGCAGTGCACACTCTAAGTTAGATTTGGTTGAGCTTGCCCCTATGCAGAGCAAATTGATTAGAAGACTCAGCCCAATATCAATTAATTTCTTATATCCAAATTTTCTCTTTGTTTTGTGTCTGGTTTTTCTAAGATTTAATCTTGTAACCTATACAGAGAAAAAAAAATTGTGTAAACCTAAACTTTGATGGTTAAAAAGATCATACATCAGGGAATCACCAAGAGCCTTGTCCCTATGTCAAATTTTTTACTGTTGCGGAAGTCAAACACGAAGACTTAGTGTTGAGCACTTACTCATGCATGTAAAAAAAAGAGAGTTAAATCTCTCTTCTCTTATTAGAATAATGATTTTAGTAGTTGACTCAACAAATACCCTAAAAACAAATTTTTGTTGGATCTTGATTTAATTAAAACATTTTTTAGTAAATTTTTTATATAGAGATATAGAATTGTAGATGAAAAGTTGGGTATCAGACATGGGGTTTGAGGATACCCCAATGGTTCCATCACCTCTTGTGGTTCCTAGGCATTGGGATTTTAACCCAACCAGCCCCTGCCCATTACCTATATATATATATATATATATAAAGAAGTTGGATATCAGACAGATTGAGGTAGCTTGAAGAGATTGTTTCATTGTATGATCTTCAAATTAGGGATTTGAAAAAAAAAAAAAAATTGGGGCTTTCTGAATAAAAGATTTAGAATTTTTGGGTAGTGGTTAGGGCAAGATGAAGGAAAATTGCAACTGAACCATTGGCAAAGGTGTTTTTATGTTTCCATTGAATAATATTTTGTGTTTTGAATCTCCTAACAGCTTCTACTTTTTTTCCTTTTTATTTTTGGATTGGTAAGTTACAACACACCCACCCAGTGGGTTTTGAACCCAAGACACACTTAATAGGGAAGGAGATGCCAGTTGAGTTCTCATTGGCCTAATAGATTCTCTTTCATTGTAAACTGATCACCTGTTTTGAAGGTTAATCTGTGTGTCTGTCTATTTTGAATGTTAACAGTGCCTATTTTATTGGAAAATAGTAGAATGAGCAGTGTGCATGTTTTGAGGAAATACCATGCAATCATTTACATGATCTGAATCAATTTTTAATTCTTCTTTGGTTATTGATCTTAATTCACTTCTGTTTGTTACTCAGGTGAGGAGATAATTTCAGGAGCTCAGCGTGTACATAAAGCAGATTTCTTGGCTGAGCGTGCACAGGCATTAGGAATTGATGTCCAGTCAATATCAACATATGTTGATTCTTTCCGGTAATTTCTGTGTAACAGTTTTTTTTTTTTTTTTTTTAAATTTTCCATTATTCCTGTTTTAGCCAAGGCCACTTTCCCTTGCAGCTTCTTTCCACAGCTTAATTTCAACAAAAGAAAGGGGTGATAATTATGGTTATTGGTGAAATTAGAATTACAATTTACAGCTTTGTGCATTTAAGGGTTGCTTTTGTCAAATAATTTGAATGGATTGTCTAGCATTAGGCAGATGCCCTGCAGTCACTGAGCACACAAGAGTAAAAGTGTTCTTCTGAAATGGGGTTATGCACTCAAATTTTAGCTCGTGTGTTCTTATTCTTTAAATCCTTTTTCTTTTATTATTAAATCATTTTATGGGAACATGCTGCTTAATATTTTGAAAACAAGGTTTCTTTTCTCATGACTGAAATATTGTATTTTGGCTTATTACAGATATGGTGCACCTCCACATGGTGGGTTTGGTGTAGGATTGGAGCGTGTGGTGATGCTTTTCTGTGGTTTGAATAACATTCGGAAAACATCCCTTTTCCCTCGTGACCCACTTAGGATCGCTCCATGACGGAATATTTCAGCAGTCATCGACACTCCGATTCTCTTTTTTATTCTCCAAAATTTCATGCTTTAGAACTGTTGAGAAATTTATATGAGTTCCTGACAAAGGGGGAATATTTCTTTTTGGCTCTTTCAAAGCATGTGAAGCAATGACAAATTCCTATAAATTGTTACTACTTTTTATTGCCTTTATTTGCTGCTATCTGGAAGTCTTCATTTTCTTTTGCCTATGATAAAGTAACTCACACTCACACACACCAAAGGGAGTGAACCTATGCCATCACTTTCAGATGGAATGCCAGTTGGGCTACAGGACCATATCAACTGGTATGAGAAAGGATCTCTAAATAACCGCATATTTTGCCATCTGGACACGCCTCATGTGAGAATTACTGGTAAACTTGTTGCAGCTTTCATCTAGGACTGGCTTTCATGAGTTCATGACCATGCCATGGGCGGGATGAGTGGAGAGAAATGTTATTTTGGAAATCGCTTTATAGTTTAGGTTCTGATGTAGAAGGGTTAAATTACTTGGGCTATGTAATGATTGACCATACAAGTGTAACAATGTATTATTATATATATATATATAAAAGAAAAAAAGAAAAAAAAAAGCGTATCAATATTTACTGTGGGGTTTTCATGGCTCTTATGATCCTACAAAAGTAGAAATTTATAATTGCTTTATAATCTCAAGCTCTGTATAATCGCACTAATTAGAAGAATTCATACGCCTCTTCTTTCTATGAAATATAAGGATTTACTAGGGATCTTACTCAACTAATGGGCCAATAGGCAAAATGGCTTACAAAAATTACTTAACTCATAATTATAAGTTTACAAGAACTCCACAATTTTCTTCCCAGATTCCTCAGAGGCTACAGCATTATAGTGACATTTGTATCAAAACCAAATCAAAGAATCATTCTTTTCAAGTAAATCAAAGGGTCGTTAGGAATGCTAGGGGCACATTAGATTTTTTTGGGACCAATGTTATGTCAATACCCAACAGAAAAAAGGAGAGGAAATACAACAATTTTATACCGGTTGATCAAACGGTAATTATAAAGGCAACCTTTCAAATTGTTCTACTGATTGAACATCTACCAATTACAAAAACATTTGTCCAGAATTGCCGTGGTCCTAGGAGGATTTGCGTATACTTGACCCGCAATAAACTAAAAAGTCAAGCACCTTCATTGTACAAATCTACAATAAATAAAATGGGAATTCTACAAGCTTTACTCTCAAGCTTTATTTGAAGAAGTTAATTCCCACACTCGATCTTTTGACCTGTCACTACTGGTGAAAAGTAGTCCATAATATCCAATAAATGGTCAAAAAGAGTAACAAGTGGTTATCATAACATGAGTGAGAGTTTGAAAAGCTTTTAACAGCTAAGTTTCTAGTTTCGACCAACACCACTGATGCGGCTGACTAGCCCTCCTCAAGCAGGGTGAAACATTTGCCATGGCCAGTGACCCTCCTGCTGCCACATGTTCTATAATTCTCGCTTGCCATGGCCCATGATATCACTCCCATCTCATAGGGCAAACTCGGTTTTGATTTTGATTGTGTGGTCAAGTAAACCTTTGTGTGAGACAATTCCGAGACTCCTCCTCCCCCCAAAAAAAAGAAAAAAAAAAAAAACAGAACTTGTATATTGAAAAAAAAAAATTGAACAAGTACACCTGATCTGATAAAACGATCTATATTGGCATGCCCTCTCCCCTTCCTATCTCCAAAAATAAAATATAAAGGAACAAAAAAGAAAAAGAGAGGAATCCCAATAAACAATAATTACATCAGAATTCTATTACATTTAGTAACCAAATGCGTTGCCCACAAAATCATCCTCATCGTCACTAGTATAAGATTCTATCAGTTGACTATCATCATCATCCTCATCACCATCGGTCACAATCTCCAGTATTCCTCCTCCGCCATCCATGATGAAATCCCCATCATCTTCATCGTCGTCAAGATCACTTACACTATCATCATCATTGCTCATATCATCAGCATCACTATCACCATCCCCATCAAGATCTGGACCCAGTAAGCTGTCCATATCACCATCATCATCGTCATCATCATCATCCTCATCTTCCTCCTCACTCTCAGCATCATCGGGATCAGAATCATCATCGGTTGACCTTCGGCGACCGATTTCATAAACCCTAGCAGAAGAAATCATCTCTTCTTGGTCATCCATTGTAATCAACCCTACAAAGGAATCTGTTGGTTCTGTTGCAAAGTCGAGGACACAACGATCCACTGGAATAGTGGCAATGTCGGAGTAGTTGACTGCATCTACTGTGCGGAATGCAGCAAAGAGGGGATGCTTGGATCGACGTGTGTGAACTGCTGACATTGCATCCTCAAGATTTCTCCTAAGGATTGCATAAATTACATCACCGCGTGCATTAAATGTTATCATTGTTTGGTCTAAAGATGGTACGCTTCGGAGGAGCCTAAACTTCCGGAGATCCCAGACCTCAGAGTTTATAATTACCTGTCAAATGAAAAAATATATATATATTAAAAAAAATCACAGGAAAGAAAATGGAGGGAGAGGGAGAGGGAGACTACAAGCATCTAAACAATAGTTAGAAGGGTTCAATATCAGATTTGAATTTTGGAAAAAATTTTCTAAAGAAAAAATAAAAAAATTCAGGTGCATCTCGGAAAAGTTACACCTCCAGACAGCTAATCCCCAAAAAAATAAAGATCCTAATAAAAGCCCATTAAACAGTTTATATGTTTAATTAATTGATTTTGATAATTAGTTTAAATGTTTAATTTACGCTCCTGGCTACTACTGATCAGTCTAAAACATCATCCACTTAGCATTAAAAACCTTAACAAACCCATTCATAAGCCAACTGATGTTATTGGCAGTTAAACTCTATAGACATAAACCCTACAACTGAAAAATAAAATAAATATAATCAAGTAATTTTGATCTTTAACCTTTTTCTAGAAAACATTGTTGTTATTTTCTTGCATTTTGAGTGCAGGACAAAGTTGCTAAAAGGGACTGGAGATAAATTTGCTTTAGTGATGAGGATTAGTAATGAGGAGTTCAACAGGTTAGCACTTATATAATATTCATATAAGAAATACCAGTATGACTACTGTAGCAGAGGAAGGGTTCTCCATACCTCATTCCCAGCTGGATGAAAACCACCACCTCCATAATCTGTAAATTGATCAAAGCGATGAACAGGGGTAGGAACCCGTCGATCCCACAGGACCCCATTCCATAGCAGCATGGCATCTGAAGGGCTGAAATGGATGGGAGAATAAATATGCCCCCGACCTGTAGAACTGGCATACGTGTCCGATAGTTTCAATTCCAACTGGAAGGTCTGAATATCATACAGGAAAATTTCCCGTCGTCCAGGTTCTGATGATAGGGCTGCAAAAATGTTTCCAGCATTGCTAAACCTTGCCGCCTTACACCCTTCAAATGGATGCATTGGCCCACCTGAGATTGAAGATGCATCCCACAACCTTACATCTTGGGAGCTTGAAGAAAGCACCAACTGCGTCTCACCAGAAAGATATGACTCAATAAATGTCATAGGAGACTGATGGCTTATGCAGCTCTCCAGCACATTGTTGCTGTTGGAGTCAAAAATTTTGAGCTCTCCAGTGTGGGTGCCAACTGCAAAACGGGATGAGTCTCCAAGAAAATTAATGCACGTCAAAAGAGAAACAACATCATCCCTACAAGTTCTCCATGGTCTAAATCTGCTGTAAACAAACTGACGATCTCTGCGATTTCCATGTACCCCACCATACATACTTCTAAACTCACGTGTACCAAGTCGGGCTGTTACATTGGATGGGGCTTCAAGGCTTCTTTTTGGTTCAGGACAAACATGTGGATGTAAGAGAGAGAGTGGTGGAAGAGTGGTTATGGGGGCAGGGCATTGGCGATGCTGATGCTTCAGATATTGAACAACAAGAGAGTCTAGAGTTAAACGCTCTGTGCTGATGGCTTGAGGATCATTTAAAAGCCCAAGTTGTGGGAACGGTGTCACCTGACCCGTATGGATGTTAGTATATGGGCTGTCATCCACATAATCACCCAAACAACTACTTGGTGTTGATCGCCCATGCTGATCTCTTAGGTTAGAACTTGGTGAAGAAAGCCCAATGGTATCAACTAGTAGATTGCTTTTACGAAAAGTATTGGGTGTTGGAAAAACTGGAGACCGAAGTCCTTGCTCACTTGCATGAAATCGCTTTCCAGAGAATGAAAATGACCCAATATCCTTTAGCTCTGATAATTTGCGCTTCATTGGCAATACAATTGGAGTCTTATACTGGGACTCTGCATCAAAATTAGGGTTTGGCAATGACTCTGATGGAGTTTCTGATCTAGCCGGGGTTTCTGATACAATTGCATGTTCAGAAGATTGTTTTGAAGTCATGAAGATTTTCCTGACAGATGCTGAGTGAGAATCATGGGATAGCAACTGATTTTTTGACTGAAAACCAAAACTGGGCGAGAAAGCTAGTGGTTTTTTCTTTGAAGAAAATATAGTTGAATCATACTTTAAGCCTGTATCCTCATCCCGTGCAGCAGGTTTAGATTTTTCTGTAAAAAATCCACTAGGAGCACGACCAGAGGGCCACTGGAGTTGCATAGAAGGGGCTTCCTGTGAAGAGGACTGGTGTGTGAGAGATGATGGAGCTGCCAAGGATGGCAAAGGCGTCAACTGAGCCTCTTTTAACAATGCAGCAGCAGTTGAACCCAAACCAGACGCCTGTAGGTGTTCATGGATTAGAAGTAAAAGTTCCCTGGGATTTTCGTAAACATATAACACAAGAAGAGAGAGTCAAAAGGTGAAAAGAGGAGGTACAAGTAGAAAGCAATGGATGATGAATGCATAAAAATCACACCAAAAAAGAAATTATAAAGTACCTGGAATGGTAAGTAATAGGAGTAGCAGCAGCAATAGCTGCTCTTTCTATACGCCTCAAAGTAGGTGTAGCAGCATCAGTGGCTGCTAAAGTACTTGCACGCCCTGAATTTGTCACAATCTGCAAATATATGGTTCAACATAGTTTCAGTTACATCCGCAATGAAAAGAGAGCAATAGAGAGATAGAGATAATGGAAACCAATTTCAACTCCTGACCTCAAAGCTACCCCTAGTTTTCTATATATATGTATATATAATTTTTTTTTTTTTTTTTAAAAGGCTTACTGCAATCAGCTCAATTGCTGCCTGGGAAAGTTCAGCTTGCCACCTGCCTTGCTCGGTTCCAGTTGTCTGGCTGCCCGAATCTCGAATTAGTTCTGATAGCTTTTTCCCAACCTAGAACACCAAATTGAACTAAGTAACACAAAGTGATGACCTAGGGAGATTAATCCAAACATTTCTCTTAATATATAAGATATTAACACAGCTATGACTTAACATCAGAAAAGCAGTAAACTAGTTTGAGTGCAGCAAAACATAACATCAATACAGTTAAATCTTATTGTGGAAGCTTAACTAGGATATGATAATTGTAAGCTGCAGCAGAATTATACTTGAACTAATCTATAATGATTTTTTATTTTTTTTTACAGGTAATGTCACCTAAACTATCATGGAAATATCAAAAAAACAATCAAATTTTCTTTGCAACCATAAAATACCATGTCAAGTAATGGATTAAAAGGAAAAAAAATTAATTTAATTTAAAAGGAAAAAAAATTAAATTAAATTTAACTCCTCTGTAAAGAGATGGTGATCTCCACTTGTGTTTATCAGATAACCTTTTCATGTAGATAACCATATTCGTGTATAAACTTTGCATTTACTTTTCTTTTTAAATCCCCAATAGGTCACAAGAGGATTGTTTCCTTCCCTTGAAGTCTTTGGAAATTTATCAGATAATACCCTCTCACTTTTGCAACTGCAAGTAAATATTGAGAAAATATTTGGGGCATCCTGGCCAAATGGGAAGTGCTGGTACTCAGTTACATAAAAGGAATATATGTAGGGTCTTTTGAGAACAACCAATATGGTAAATTTCAAAAAGTGAAATCCCTTGTTCATTGGGTATAAGGAATGCAAGTCCAGAAATGAACTCATCCATAAAAACAGTGAATATGACTACAACAAGGTCTGAAAGGTCCATTTTTCTTGACTTCTCCAAACGCAATATTCTGGAATATGGACCTGTGCACAACTGGCTACGAGGTATGAACTGAAGCAGACCAGACTGGACTAAATTGGTTGAGTTGGGTTTTGATACTGGCTGCAGTGCCAAATTTTGTTACAGATAACATCATTTATCCTAACCAGGTCTGGCACTAGAGGCATCCACATTTATGGTAAAAAGAAACAAAATATGATATTCAGTCATTTCAAATAAGAATATTACTATTAATTATATGAAAGTCAGTTACCTGAAGCTTTGTCAGTATGTGCGCAATAGCATCATCCCTGGCTAGACCAAGAAGGACTCGGCATACAAGAGCACGAAGACAATCAAGAGCAGCAGGAGGTGAATATATGCGTGGTTGGAGTAGATGGAGAAGAACCTTTATGCCATTGTTGGCACGTACTGCCTCTCTTGCTTGACGATATCCAAGCTCCAATTGTGTAGCAAGGCCAGCACAACCTGCTCCAGCACCTAAAGATATTCTACGATCTCCAACAAGTCCTGAAGTGGCCGGGGCAACAGGAGTTTGTGAAGTGCCACTGACAGACTGTGTACCACCTGCAGCACTGCCTCTATCTACCACACTGGAGTCCCCATTCCGGTCCCTTTGATCACTCTGGCTGGAACTGTTAACAGCTCGATCTGAGATATTACGTTCTGTGTTCCTATCTCTAGTCTCAATGGCAGGACCAATTGAGGTTTGGGCGGAAACAGAATGCTGGCCTTGTGCAAGTAGAGGCGGTTTATTGCTGATTGAAGGTGGTGGACAAACAAGATTGACTAATACATTTAGTGCTGGTTGAATGATCTGCAAAGATCCAAGTGAAAATAAGAAAATGTGATATACTGGTGAACAAACAGACAAAATGATCAGCTAGTCTGATTCCAGCAACCGTAGATGTCATGGAAGATAATCAATAGATTGCACAATGTCTTACCTCTGGGTCCACATAACTACTAGCACTATTTGCCGCATCCAAAATGACTGCTATACCAACGCGGTTATTGCTTAATGTGGCACTTACAATCATCTTGCGGGTATTGGGTACTAATGTAACAATATGCAAAACACCCAATGCATATTGGAGCAAGTCGTGCAAATAACGCTCGACAGGTGGGGCCTAAATACAACCAAAATTGGACATATTAGAGAATGCAAGAGGCAAATACAAGCGAGGAAGGATGAAACCTGAGCATATCATACCTGACACAATTCCAACAACGTAATATGTCCATTAGAACTTAAGAACTTCTCAACAGCAGGCCAGCGAGTTCTTACAAATGCTGGACCCAGCTTCCGATCCTTCTGTAGCTGCAGAAGGACTGCATCCAAAGCTTCATTACTGATGTCAAGTGGCTTGTAGGCTGCCCTTATACTTGATATATTGCGGGCTGCAATTCGATTGCTTTTATTTGGACGAATGGATTCCACAAGCAAAAGGAGATGAGCTCTAAAATATTGCCGCAGAGCAACACAAGTGTGGTACGCTATCTGCTTCTCTGATGATGTCAGTACTTCTGCAGATGAACGATCATTTCGAAATGATCCTGAACTGGACAAGCCTAATGCTCCAGTATTTACTCCAGATCTTACTGAGGCAGCATCATTTAACAGGATGAGTAATTTCTGCAAACCATCCTGAGCATCAAAGGCATCAAGTACTGCTCGGAAGACAAATGCGGCAGCAAAAAACAAGGCAGCATTTTTTCTAGCTTGATCCTGGGAGCACTCAAGAAGTTGGATAGCTAACTCAACCACCTGGTGTACAATATCTGAGGGAAGAGCACATACACGTTCCATTATTCCCTGAAAGAATTTATTAGGAATTGAGAACCCAATGAACAGATTATATAAAAATGATATACAGGGAAAAATACTTGTGAAAAAAAAAAGTTTCAAATGATCAGACCTAACATTCTGACAAGCCATTACCTGCAGAGAACCAATACTAAATAAGCAGGAAGAAAGACCGAGGAAGGTTTGAGCAACTCTAGGGACAGCAAGAAGTTTCTGCATGCCACCCCGATCAACAAATAATGCAGCAAAT
Organism: Quercus lobata; assembly: GCF_001633185.2. Lineage (NCBI taxonomy): Eukaryota > Viridiplantae > Streptophyta > Magnoliopsida > Fagales > Fagaceae > Quercus > Quercus lobata. The sequence continues at coordinate 30,893,237 of NC_044915.1, read as the reverse complement.
TTCCTGTGAGCAGCTAGTGCACAGATTAGCTTCATTATATCAAGCAAGATTGCAATCTTTGATGCCTCCTTGTGTTTGGAACTCCGTTGCAACAGTGCAAGACAGACATCAACCCCCTTTTCGTGCAGTACAGGTCCAAGAACTTCAACATATTCTCCAAGTATCTCTAGACACTGAATACAGTATTTTTCTCTCGACTGTGCCAGAGATTCAGAGTCCGGGATGAAATATTCTTCAACATCCTCACTGGTTTCTGCTTCAGGCCCGCCTTGAATCATCGTGTCATCCTTGACAGTAATAGAGCTTCTGTCACCAAACCAAGAAAGTATTATTATAAAAATACTCAAACTAACAAAAAAGATGCATGGGCCACTGGGAATCTACAACAACTTTAAGCAGCACATTGTTTGTACTCCCTCACAAATGAGCCTAGGCTCAAATGGCACTTCCTACCCTCACAAGTGTACGTAGAGGGTGAGATCATGGGTTCAAAACTCACTGGGTGCTAGTGTAACTTACCAAATTAAAAAAAAAATGTACTCCCTCAATTTCTGTGCATATTTAAATATGAAATTACCTACCTTGAAACTTCAAGTGCATTTCCAGCATCTACAACGGTGGATGCAGCTCTGGAAGCAGCCAAAACAGCAGCTTCTTCATTGTTTGTATTTTTAAATTCCTAGCATAGAGAGTAGTAAAGCAGTAAGAATTAAATACTCCATGCACCATAATTTTGTATAAAGTAGGGAAAGCAATGCAGCATACCTCAAAAGCCGCACTTTTGACTACTTCAGCGGCAGCATCGCCAGCTGCTTTGATAGCCTCTGCAGGTGCATCGGCTGCTCTCGCTTCAGCTTCAGCGGCTCTAACTGCCTTCTTTACGAGATCAGATATATCTTTAGATCCAATGCTACATTCTTGATAGCAGTCATCATTATCCTCTCTTTCGACAGGCACAGCATCAGATGTGATCCTGCCATAAGACTTTCTAGCATCTGGTACTTTTTTTATGTCTAAATGTCTTGAAAAACTCCTCATTGTGCTCCGCCCCTGTCCTAGTCGACTACCAGATCCTGGTGAGGTTAAAAGCTGTTCATTCTCTAGAGCACCTTCATTAACCCTTCCCTTGCTTCTGGATCTCAACCCACGGTTTGTTCTGCGCCTTAAGGAGTCATCCCTTGTATTTTCATCAAAATCCCCAAATTTATTCTTCCCATCACGCAAATCTCGACTATGCCATCTGTCCTCACCATCGGCATCTGCCACATATGAATCAGTCTCTTCATCCAAGGCATTGGGTGGTTCACCATCATTCACCCAGCATTCTTCTCCACGTCCTTGCCAAACAATGCTTCTATCCTGATCCCTTTCAACACATTGGTCATCTATGGATCTCTCCTCAGCCCCCCTCAGATCATCTAAATAAGTTGTTTCCAGAACCTGCCTTACCCTACCCCGGCCTTCGTCCCTGCCTCTTATGATAATAGCAGCAGATGCAGTCTTATTCTCTGTTAAATGATTAGCATCTTTCTGGCTTGTATTTGTCTCCCCAAGGACACGCACACGAAGATAGCGCATAAGCTTGGCAGACAATCCAGATGTCAACACATCTTCTACTACTACCTGACCACCACTGAAATTGACCAAAATATTTATATTCATGTGAAGCAAACTAGTGCAGAAGGATATAATGAGAACTAAAAATATGGTAAGCAATCTCATTCAGCAGAATATAATGAGAATTAAACTAGTGCAGAAGAATTTAATGAGAACTAAAGTAGTGGAGAAGATTATAATGAGAACTAAAAAATAAGCGGTTAGTAATCAACTTCAGCAGCGTACCCTGCCAAAGATACAGCAAGAAGTCCAGTAGAATAGGTTTTCAACATTTCATAATCTGGGCATTTGTGATCAACACTAGGAATTCTGGAAGCATCATCAATCACCCAATTTTTTATGTTCTCCAAAACGGCTTCTTCAAAAACATGAGGATACTGCAAAATAGCTCATCCGATTGTTAACACACCATAAACTCACAATAATCACACCAAATAGATCAAAAAAGACAAATTTCTTACAATCCAAGTCAGCGAGCAGCTTAGAAGAAGCCTTGAAGCAGCTGCCTGGATGGAGGGTGGGTATCTTGCTTCTGATAGAAACTTTGAAGATATCAACTCGAAGAAGTCATCGTTTTCCTAAGGACAAGAGGGGAAATTTTATGATACACATTGCTAAGTAATCTAAATGAAGTTATTATGGTGCACCACCCATAGAAAGGCTGGGTGGGTAGTGGGAAGCAAAAACGATAAGGATTGGGGAAAAAAAAAGACAGAGGCCAAAATTAGTTACCCGGACTAAGCTTCCAAGCCGTCCAATGTTATGTGAAGCACGAATATTATTAGGGGAATGACCATTCTCTTCCATGTATCTGCACTTAATGTAGAATGTATAAATAATACATACAAAAAGAAAGTCCAACATTTTTGTTAAAATAAGAAAAGAAACAAGACCAAATAACAAGAAGACGATAGAAGAACATGCAAAGAACACCCATTCAACATAAATCATATGCAGACTTCCTGAATTAAATGAATTTTTTTGATGACGTGGAACCTTACCAAGTCGACACCACATATGCAAAACCAGTAGACACATTGTAGATAACCTAAAAAGGCTTATAAAATTACCATGGAGATGCTTGCTTTTTTTTTCTTTTTAACATACAGTAGATTAAAAAACTTGTTAACATATATATATATATATATATATATCTCTTTATCACTTTCATATCCTCTTCCATTCCAGCATTCATAGTGGTGCCCAATCTGTTCTCTATATCAGCCATCTTTTTTTTTTTTTTTTTTTTTTTTTTGCTTCTACCTCTTGGGTTTTTACCACCCCAGATGATTCAATAATAAAATAAAATACCAAAGTTGCTTGCGTTCTTGTATTCTATAATTATGCAAGAGATGTCCTTAAATACTGAGAAATAAGTCGGTATATACTATCTTGGCCAAAGAAGATACCCCTATGACATAACCATAAGACAAACTGACACAGAAAAGCCATTACCTGATACAGCATTTGTTAACAAACTTGTGGATACAAGCTGCCATATCATAGAACTTTCTTTTCTTTTCTTTTCTTTTTCTTTTTTGAATTTATCACTTACGTGTTTTCTTTTTGAAGAGCTGTACAATTTTGCTTCTTTTGCAACCTTCTTGTACATGATTGATTGTCTAATTTTCCTTATAAAGTTTCTATTACTTATCCAAAAATTAAAAAAATTCACAAAAATTACACACTATGAAAATAAATAGTTTAATCCAAAGGAACTCACTTTAACTTGCAAAATCATAAATAAAAATCATAAATTTAATTCACATCACTCAACTCAACTAACCTCACAAAAAACCTAAAGAGAATTATCAAAACCAAATTAAGAACAAAATGAAATAATTAAAATAATATGAAATATACACAGGCATAGAAAAACTTCAAGCATATACATACATACACTCATAGCTTCAAAGAATTTCAAATTTTGCCCAAAAAAAAAAAAAAAAAAAAACCTCGGCATTATTCCAATCCCTTCTTTTACAGCATACAAATTCCAAAATTACAGTTTGAGAGAGAGAAAGCGTACCGCGATTCTTGAGTTTCGAGGAGGGAGGCTAGGGCATGGAGTGCGGAGGAGCTAGGGTTTTCAGGCGAGGAAGTGATCTTCTCCATAAGCTTCTGAGCCTTGGCGATCAACTCGTCGTCTTCATTTCTCGGTTCCTCTTCTTCTTCTTCTTCCTCGTCGTCTTCTTCTTCTTCTGCTTGAGACTGAGGCTGAGATTCCGATACAGGTGGTGGTTGAGGAGGCTGAGCTTCTTCGTCTTCACCTTGGTTCGCTTGGTCATTCATGGCTGCCTCCATATATTATATTATAAATAAATATTATTTGAAAATTATATGATTGTGTTTTACAATTAAGAAGAAAAATAGAAATAAGAATGAAAGAATTTTTGGGGGGCTTATTGCTATGGTTTTATTTTGTATGTGTGTTTTTGTTAGTGTTTTTATTTTTGGAGTTGGGGAGTTGCAGAAAGAGAGAGAGCTTGAAAAATATAGTGAAAGAGAGAGAGAGAGAGAGAACGCGTCGCTGATTGGGTTTCGTTTTTTATAGTGGGAGGAGATCCTAGAGAGAGAAAGGCAGAGGGGTCTGGAGAAAACGAGTCGGAATGTTCCAGAGCGACCCGACCCGATTCACCTTTGTAGCCCTAGCTTCTTCTTTTTTAATAAATAAAATAAATAAATTTGAGCCTTTGGGGTTCAGTAAAGTCTCCGTTTGGTTTTTTTTTTTTTCAAACTTTTTTTCTTATTTGTTTTTATATAATTTAAACCTTTATGTTTTTTTTTTTTTCTATATACAATATTTATATTTCTACCCAACTTATTTTTTATAAAGTAAAATAAGCTAGTAGAGTAAGAGAGAAATTTATTGATTCAAAAGATTTGTAATGGAGGTTACTATATATCAAGCTACAATATTATGGATGGACAATAAAATAAAATAAAGCTATAGGTTTTTTTTTATATAAGTGGGTCTTGAACCTAGATCTTTACTTTAACAACAATATATTTAATCTGTTGAGCTAAGTAATATAATTTGTATGTTTGATTATTGTTTTTTTGTTGTTTATTTATGATGACTTGAGAGCATCTATCTTATGAAGAGTTTTTAATTTTTATTCAGATTAATGTATGATAAATTTAAAGCACTAACTCATACCCGTATTCCAATCTTTCGCGCTAGGCGCTCACGTTTTTTGTCTGAGTGGAAGCGGGCGGCGGGGCTTGCTTAACCGGATACACGGAATTGGGATCTCTCCCGCATGCAACTTTTTTATCGGGAAAGCACCAAGAAGCTGCTGGTTTCTTACAAGTGATTTTATTTCTCAGTCCAATTTATAAATTTTGGTTTAGATTTATGTCATCATGGCATGTATTGGATCATATTTTATAGTACATAACTTAGCATTATTAATTTATATTTTTTATAATTCAATATTATTATTTTATAGAATTTCAACTTATGATATCTGTTTATAATGATTGCACTCTTTATTATTAAACCAATACACTAATTGGTTTTTAGCGTAGGTGGGGATTAAACCTTATATCTCTTATTTAACTACTATAAACTTTATTAGTTGAGATAACTGGACCCACATAATTCAATATTATTTAATATGAGGATTTGAATCCTATTTCTCCCGATAAAGGAGATCAATCGATATCACTAAGTTACACAACTCTTGATATTTTGAATTTTATATCTCATTGTAAAGAAGATCAATTGATATCACTGAGCTACATGACTCTTGATTCGTAACTTATAATTAAGTAAAATAAACATACCGTCTTTTTTTGATGTATTATTAAAATCATATACTTATTTATTTATCACTCATTCATTCACCTGTGAAATATTTTTATTTTTATTTTTAATGAATCATTCACCCGGGAACTTAATACATTAGAAACAAAAAAAGCATAATATTTTTTTGTCTTCTAATGTATTTACATTCACCTGTGAACTTAATACATTAGAAAAAAATATATATATATATATTATTTTTCATTCAATTCCTTTTATCATGTGTCTATTCCAATTTTTTTCCTTATAAAAAAAAAAAAAAGTGATATTGAGATCATTTGCATTAGTATTTTTCGCCAAATTTGATCTAAAAATATTACTTTTTCAATTTGTGCTAATATATTATCCACTAACTATTATATTATACTCAATAACCTATCACATTTCATTTTTCTCTCTCCAAATATCAATTTGCTTTCAACCCATCATTTCCTTTTTTTTGCTAAATCAACCCATCATTTCCTAATCCAACATTTACTGCATCGACAACATGCCACTGGATTGTAAGCCAGTCATTGTCTTCCATCTCTGTCAATTTGTGTGAATGAGAGAGAGAATAAAAAGTATTTTGTATTTGGTGCGTTAATGAACAATACCTCAATACACTTATTGAGGTTTTGTTCATAATAAATTTTGTTGACAAGTTGTTTATGGCTGACGAGAGTACTTTGAGATGCTCTTACAAAAGATAAAAAAACGCTTTACATAAAATGACAATACATAAAAACCTCCATACATTTGTTCTTTAAATTTGAGGTTGTTTTTGTACGAGCATCAGGTCGGGGCCGCCCCATTATCCTTCATATGGTTAAGAGGTTAGGGCCCAGAATTAGGTTGGGGCCCAGCCCATTAGCCTTTGTATAGTACAGTTATGAGGGCGGGACCAACCCATTAGACCTTGATGGGCCGGAGTCCAAATATAGCCCGGACGGATGAGAACGATTAGGGTGTTTGCGGTATGGTGCGGTGCGGTTTTAGGCCATTTTTAGCACCGCATTTTGCGGTACAGTTTAGCTAAAACCATAACTATACTACACCTTGTTTTTGCGGTTACATATGCAGTGCGGTGCAGTGTGATGCGGTTTAGAGTTTAGTCAAAACCATAACCGCACCGCACTTCATTTTTACGGTCACATGTGTGATACTATGTATAAGATGTGGTTTGAAGTCAGTATATTTTTCAAATTTTGGGCTTTTCCTACTTAGCCTAAAACTAATTTTTCCCTTTTTTTGGGGCAAGTTTTTAATTATTGAACTAATTTCTCTTTATCTTGGGTTGGCTTTTCTAGTTAACACTTGCTAGGGTTATTAAACTTTTTTTTTTTTTTGAAAACTAGGGTTATTAAACTATTAATAATATATTTAATATTAAAAATAAATAAATATATTAATAAATAGAAAGGGTGCGGTGCAGTTTGTGTAGTTTTCTTATTATAAAACCGCAAACCGCATTGCACCATGCGGTGTGGTGCGGTGCAATGCACTATTACTTGCGGTGCGGTGTGGTTATGCCATTTTGCCGGCGGTTTTGGTGCGGTTTTTGCGGTTTATGCGGTTTGCGGTTTGGTGAACACTCCTAAGAACAATAATACCTTGGGGGAAATCACCTGCTGAGCACCATTTGGCGTCAAGTGCAAGTTTTAAGAAAATCCTCAAAAAATCCCACCTAAACAGGAATCTTGAATTTAAGTGGGGTCCATGTGACAAAGTGAATGAAACATCATCATTAGGACCACATTAGGAGGGCGTTATAAAAGGGAAAATGGGCTAGATAACAGGAGGTTGGCATTTTTTGAGGGGAGATACACGAGAGAAGAGTGAAGAACGGCCAAAGAGGGAGAGAATGTTTCAGCTCAATATAACTTGGGGCTTCTCGGGAAACAGACACATGAAGGTAAAGAAGATAGAGTGGGCTGAAGAACCTTTCCTTGGATTGTTGGGTTGACTCTAGGAGGTTTTCCCATTGTAAGAAATTTCATATCCATCCAAACAAATAAATTGGGAGTCTGACCCAAATATTATCGAGCATTTTGGGTTCTGGCTTTACAGATTTTATTTTGGTTATTTATATATAAAAATTTTAACTTTGATAATTTATGTTTGATTCAATTTTCTATTTAGTCCTTTACATTTCAAAATTTTAATTTTCATGAAGGACCAAATAGAAAATTGAAATAAACACGAGAACCAAAAATGAAAAACTAAAAAAGTGTGAAAAAAAAAGTAACCCAAATTTAGGTTGAAAACTCAAAGGCGAAAACCACATTTTCATGTGATTCCCACTTTGGTCCCTATCTTTTATTTTCACCACTTTTACTCCTTGTTTAGAAAAACACCTTCCATTTTAGTCCTTCCCGTCAGTGCCCTAACGGCAAAGTCCTACGTGACAGACGGAACTATTAAAATAATAATAATAAAATTTTTATTTTGGCATTAAAAAATGTCAAGTCAACATCTAAATTTTAAAAAAAAAAATTATTAATTTTAACTAAAAAAAAATTAAAACATAAACCCATAAATTTCTAGGTTTAGAATCCCAGACAAGATGCAACTCACAAACTCAGCTTAGCACCAAATTTTTTTTTTTTTTTTTTTTGGATCCAAAACGAAATTGGACTGAAATTCAGTAATGGCGATGGATCAAAAGCAATCCATCTCAATGATTTTACAGTCCGATTACATCACATATATATAAAATATGAAAAAATATATATTAATAAAAATAAAATAAAAACTCCCATAGTAATTTTGCTTTTAGAGATTTGCTTCTGATATTTTTTTTTTTTTTTTTTGGGATTTGTTGAATTTTAATCCATCTGATTTGATGCTATTGCCAGTGATTCCCGTTGTGGATGAGGTAGATGTTGCTAGGGTTTCCATGAGCATGGTAAGCATAATGAGGCTTGATCTTTGCCGCGGATCTTTGAAACGAAGCGACTGGTGGCGAGATCTGGCGGAGGCACACGTCGGTCGCTGGAGTCGAAAACCGCCGGTGGGACTGTGAGACGAAGACGAAGTGGAACATGATGATGACGACGACAATTTCGATGAAGACGTCGAGGAGTTAGGGATTGGAGGAGGAAGAGGAGAAGAGATTGATTTTCTAGGAGGTTTCGGCGACGAGAGAAACGCTTTGATCTTCAGAGACAAAAGGTAGCGCGCGGCCTTGTCGTACTCTTCGATGAGATTTGCGAGGTCCTCATCGGAGGTGATCAATACCAGAGCATCTAGATCCTCCCACGGCAACTGGTAACGAAGGCTCACAGATGTACCACACAACTCTTTGAGCTTCAACAATAGCTCTATACCATAAATCAAATTCAATTTCTAGCTAGAAAAAAAATTTTCAAATTAAAACGGAGTCAGACTAACCGGAAAGGGAAATGGGGCGGTCAATGTCGAGGACACAAACCCATAAATTGCTGGGTTCAACTTGCTTGAGATCGGTTTTTTTGAGTTTGAGATTTTTTTTGTTTGGATTGGTTGTGTTGTATTTTTGAATTGATTTGGTACTTTGGGGTTTTAGGATTTGATGATTTTGCTTCGATTGCAAAAATGGTGATTTTGAGATTTTTAATTTTTTGATTTGTGTTCTTAGATCTAAGTTTGTTTGTGTTATTGTTCAAGACATTTAGATCTCAATTTATGTGATTTTTAGTTTTTAATTATGTTTTTAATTTTTTAATTTAGTTAAAATTAATAAATTAATTTTTTTTAATTTAGACACTGACTTGACATTTTCTAATGTCAAAATAAAAAAAATTTATTATTATTTTAATAATTCTTTCAGCCACGTAAGATTTTGCTGTTGTTTTTTTAAATATAAAGTAAAAACGGTAAAAATAAAAGGTAAGGAATAAAGTAGAAATCACGTTGCTTAAAAAAAAAAAAAAAAATTGTAAAGTCCAATCCCAATCCCAACCGATTAGACCAAGAATAAAAAAACCAAGTTACTCTTCACTTCCTTCTATGGTCATAGACTAGACTTTGGATCTTTTCACGTTTCTCCTTGCACGACTCATTTTGGAAACTAGTTTACGGCTTTACACAGCACATTCGTGGTCTAGGATTGCGTGAACCAATGTCAGAAGTTACTATACGATGAGGCGATGAGGACGAGTTTCCGTGCGTTACCAAACACAGCACATTCTCTGGGAATCTCCGAATCCACGATTCCGTGAAACAATTTTCTCACGTTAGCGCACCCGCTGTTTGGTTACACCGAGAATCTTAACCCGGACATGGAAAAAGCACCCGAAACTGGAATCGAGGAATCATCATCTCCAAACACATCGCAAGATGATCACAAGCAGTGGATCGAGGCTCAGGATGATCTAAAGAGAAGACTGGTAACAGAGGACGATTTCTCATGGAAATTATCGAAAGAGAACGAGGAGGAAGAGGAAGAGGAAGTGTTGTTGAGATATGTTGGTGGGGTCGACATAAGTTTCTCAAAGGAGGACACGTCAGTTGCTTGTGGGACCCTCGTGGTGTTGGACATGCAAAGTCAAGACCTTCAAACTGTGTATCATGATCACTATCTTGTTACACTTACTGTTCCTTATGTTCCTGGCTTCCTTGCTTTCCGAGAGGTTTATTTTCTTAGCTCATTATTGTCTTTCGTAAATATCCGTTGCTTATTTTCGATAGCTTATTTGCATAATTAGAGATAAAAAGTCACTTGTTTTGAAATTGTTTATTTTTGATAGTTGATTTGTATAATATGAGACAAAAGTTCGAAAGCTAGCTTATCTGTTTCTTTGTTTCAATGTTATGTTTGAATGTTTTTTTTTTTTGGGTAGGCGCCGGTTCTTCTAGAGCTTTTGGAGAGAATGAAAAAGAATGCAATTCCATTTTATCCACAGGTGATAACTGTGTTTGATGTTAACCATTAGTACTACTACTATTCTTTCCTTTGAGTTCCACTTAAGACATGAAAATGACCATGTTCCATTATCCTTGTTAGCATAATGGGTGGAACTTGTATCTTGGAGAGATGAGTTTGGTGCTTGAATTCGTCTTTTCAAAAGACAAGTTTAACAAAAGGCTATTTTGCTAATTAAGTTTAAAGCTTTTAAAATAGCATTATTAATAAACAAAAAGCTCTAACATTGTGCTATGCACTGGTTGAAAGTATGCGAGATAAGATGCTATTAACTGATTGGCACATTACTAACTGATGTATGTTTTTTGAAAATGTTCATATATTTATTGGATAACAGTGTTATCATAACACTTCAGACTTGTAACACTGGTTTCATTTTTTAATGAACAGGTGTTAATGGTTGATGGAAACGGAATACTTCATCCTCGAGGCAAGTGCTTGTCACCAATCTGATTGCAGTATATTATTCTTCTTGAGCATTGTACACAAAACTCAACAAAGCATTTTATACCAGTTTGAAATTTGTTAGTTCAGTTCACTTAATTTTGAAGGTAGATTCCATTTATGGTTCTTTGTGTATGTAAACAGTGAGTGATTCATGTCAACTATTGATGTCATCAATTTTTACCTATCCTTCTATTTTCCTGAGAAAAATCTTAAAACATAAACTTCATTTTTATAGGTTTTGGCTTGGCTTGCCATCTAGGTGTTTTGGCTGACCTCCCTACAATTGGGATTGGAAAGAATGTAAGTCCTTTTTATTTTTTGATAAGTAAAAAATGTAAGTTCTGACCATATGAGAGATTGATTCTTCTTGAATTAAATCCAAGTCCCAATATATACATCAAGTTCTCATTTTGACTTGAGAACTTGATCCCTGCTTACTTGTTCTTTTGGTTAAGTTTTGACAGTGTTCAAACTTATATATCTCAGCTGCATCATGTGGATGGTCTTACTTATTCTGGAGTGAGACAACTACTAGAAAACAAAGAAAATTGCACTGAAAATTTTATTACTTTGAGTGGATGCTCCGGGAAAATATGGGGAGTGGTAAGAAACCAAGTGTTATAACTTATACTTTTGAAGCATTATTTAAATATCTCAGTTCTTCATTTAACTTAATAGAGTAATTTTAACATCATTTTAACTACATACATGGCAAACTGTAATGGACTACAAATAGTTGGCTGGCTAAGATAAGGCAATCTGAGAAATTTTCCTTTTTTGTTAAACAAAGTAACCGAAGTATGATTTTTTATTTTGTTAGGGAAGCTCAGAATCCTACTTGTATGCTCCTTTTTTACTTCTAGGTAGAAAATTTTGGTGAAGATCAAGTTTGGCATTTGTTCTTATCTGTTCAATGGCTGATATACTCTTACAGGAACCCTATTATACTCTTTTTTTTGTTATTATAAGCAAGACAGGAACCCTATTATACTCTCACAGGAAAGAGTTCCCAATTGTAGCTTTGCTACCATGGTTCTCATGTGTTTCATTGCCCAAGTTTAAAGAAAGAAAAGTTTTTTGTTGCCCAGTATGCATTGCTTCATGTGCTTGGCACACCCTTACTATATAATTTTTTTTTTTGGTTCATAAACTGGTGAATAATTCATAAGAAGAGGTAATGATCAATGGATTCGGTCTCTATTGCTTGTGTACCATTCACTGGTGGTTTGATTTAATCTGTTGGTGGAAGTATCATATGGAGTAAAGAGCTAATATTTTGATTAAATTAGGTTGATGATTTGGCAACTATGCTATTAATTTGCTTGAATACTTTTTTACTTGTGATTCATAATCCTATGTCATGCCTAATATGATCCTTCCTGATATGAGGAGTTAGTCTTGCATATGTAATTCTTGCTTAAACAAGAAAAACCTCCCTTGTAAGAATTGGGTAGAGGATGAGGTCATGAGTTCAAGATCACTAGGCGCGTACTTGCACTAGGTTGCTTATTGCCTGAAATAGGCATCATCTTTAGTGCTTAAATTGCGTTCTTGAAAATATTTCCCATCAGTGGGAAATATAATGTCAGAATAAGATGAGCATCAGAGTATGTATGGAAGGCGATCACACCAGCCCTCCTTATGAACAAGCTAAGGTTTAGACACTCTCAGATGATTTCAGTTCCTGAAGCTTTTGTGGGAGTTTCCTAGAAGTCATTGAAATAGTGTCATCGTATTGGTTGGCATATGCCACAATCTAAGGCAAAAGGCTAAACATGCATCCTTTGATATATTATTCATGCTCTACGCGACATCTGGTTTCACGTGTTTATCTGTTGTTCCTAAGTTTTGATTTAAATCATTGTAATTAAACCCTATTTTTCTTTTTATAGGCAATGAGATCCACAAAGGGCTCCTTGAAGCCTATATTTATTTCTGTTGGTCACCGTGTATCACTTGATACTGCCATCACAATTGTTAAAATGACTTGCAAGTATCGCGTGCCAGAGCCTACCCGGCAGGTAAAATCTAGATCTGTTCTAAAGCTATGGAAGCTTATTTATGCAATGTTGTTTGGTCCTTTTTTATTTATTTATTTATTTATTTTTAATACAATAGACTTACTATTGGGTTATCGTAACTGTTATATGGAAACTCTGATGCCCTGTACCACTACTGCATCAATTACATAAAACTAAAGCTGTATCATGTATGCAGTCTTTAGTGATCGTTCACTTTCTTTTCAAGAAACTAGTGTCTGATCAAATTACCATTGGAGGCTTCTTGCTAGTTCAACAACTCTAGAAGTTGCATGGAGCCTAAGTACTCTGGTGGGGAAACACTGTATGATGGGTACCATGTTGGAGAACCTCTTCTCCATAAATTTATCAGCTTAGATGATAATAAATATAGAATACGGCATTCTCTAAAAAAAAAAAATTCATGGTTCATTCTGAGGATTGTAGTGCATCAGATTTCAATTTACATAGCAAGTTGATCTATATTAAAAAGGCCATCATTTTGATTGTTAGATACATTTCTTTTGCTCTTTCAAATTGGAATCTAACATATGGCCAGGTGAGATTGTTAGCAACAAGGTCTGTCATATGGCCACAGTATTTCATTACTTTAGCTCAAGAGTTGTGGGATATGGTGTGTTTCACTATTTGGGGTTCATTGGGTCATGCCGCCTGGTGTTGTTACTTTCAATTATCTGCCTGATATGCTTGATTTTTTTACTTCCATTGTTATTTAGATTTTATTCTCTGTTGTCTGTTAGCACAATGCTTGTGTGCCTTGTTTTCTTTGTATTTTCTTAAATCAATTTTCAATAAAGTTTATTACTGATAAAAAAAAGTATTTCATCTCTTTAAACCACTGAAGATACAAGTGTGTGTGTTATTTCTGTTATGTTACATATCAAGTTGAATGGATATTGTATTTGATTCTGGTCTTTATTTTATTAACTACAGGCTGATATTAGGTCAAGAGAATACTTGCGTAAGCATCAAACGGGCATGTCAGAATGATGCAACATCATGGATCTGGTTGGTTCACGTTTTTCTTTTACTTATTTTTTCTAAAATATTTTTTCTTCAATACATAGAGTGACTGAATGGAAACATCACATGTTACGTGCAAAAATGTGTAGCACTCAATAGACTGGAGTTGTGGGTACACCTTCTAGATTATAAAGTAGACATGCCAGGGAAATACTTGACTTGCACATTACAAATTTAAATGACAAGAAGGTTGGTACTTTTATTCATTTAAATGGAAACTGGAGAGAGTTGAAAAGGCACCATCTTGGTGAAAGGTTCTATATATCTGACCTTTCACAAGGCATTTCTTTTTTCATTGTTATATGGGCTATAAATATATTTGCACTACCAACATATGCTATATTGAAATTGGCTATATTGAAATTGGCACATATGCTAAGTGATGCTGCCAAAGAAGATTAATTTGTTGCTACTTCACAATTTTGTCCATTGAAGATTTTTTGTATATGATCAATGTGCGAAGTCTAACTGAATCAAGAGTCGTATGGTTTGAAAGGTCTAGTTATTATATCTATTCTAGGGTTAAAATAGTTTTTAATTTGGGTTTTTGTTTTACAAGTTATAGCTAGTTTTCTTATCAATGGCAAAACTGTAATTTCATCAACTTCTGTGAATAACGGTCTGTGGTAATTGAGTTAAGTCTAGAATTTTGTAGTAGACTTAAGTGTTTTAGGTATATTTCTTTGAGTCCAAGTTAGTCATTTATTTCCTTATTAGGCTTTGGACAAAGTTTTCCTCCAATCCGGTTTGGGGCAATCTCCTCCAACCCATTACATAGCGACTCATAAAGACATCCACATGTATTATTTAAAAAGTCACATGAATCATTAAATAGGTCATGTAACTAAAAGTATACATGTATGTTTTTCTCAATTACCATGTAGTGGGTTGAAGGAGTTTTCCTCCAAACTGGTTTGCAGGTATGCTTTTTCCATAGGTTTTTATTTTAGTAGAATTTGGATTTCTAATACTACTATTACAAGAAAGAATCTTTATATTTATGCTCAATTTACTCAAAGAATTCATGGATTTGATTAATAGAAACATTGAGCGTTTTGAGTATTGGGGTACATTGACCTTAGTGTATTACCTTTTCCTTTTCACTCCTCGCTTTCTCTTCTTCTTTGTCACTATCACTATTTATGGTTTTGTTTATGTGCACTATTCACAATATTGTTCACTTGTACTTGTTACTCTACTTTTAACAACTTATGGACAAATTCAATCTCAGTTTCTTATTACCTCTTTTACAGCCCGAAATCAAAATTTTCCTTTTCCTACCAAACCTTAGTCATTCTTCGAATGGCGTTAAGGCAAGTGGCACCTCCAGGTCCTCCCCCCAATAAGTATGGGATGATGGGAAATAGTGGATGTTTAAATACCCTCAGGTGCCTGAGTATATTATCTAGCAAAAAAAAAAACCATTAGTTTTCCTAAACCTAAGCCCAGTACAAGCATACCTAAAATCAGCACAGAACATATTCCAAGTCCCTCCCATCCCCCCTCCCTCAAGATTTTGAAGTAACCAAGAAGATTTTGCAACCATTGAATGAAAGGTTTTATTTTTAATTGAAGCAAATCTGGAAGAACTGTCTACTATTCTAGAAACTTATATAAGCTATCAGGTGCTATTTTGGCCACAAATCTTGATTGATTACTGTTTCAACAAGATTTGTGTGTAATCATTTTTTAGCATAGATTTGTGTGTCTGGTTTAATCCTTCATTAAATTTATAATTGTAATGCATGAAAGGCCTGCCTACAGATGAAAAAGGTTCAGTCTAAACCCTGCCAAATTAGACATTATGAATGCCAGCGGCAGTATCAAAGCAGAAGGGACTAGGGGCAAAGAGGTAAAGAGAGCACCACAAAATAGACTACCTCGGTGTCAAGTCTTCAAGGCGTACTTTCTGGTGGAACCATTACAGCAATGCTAAAGGTCGAACATCATGACTTCTATATGAGGCATGAATTCTATGCCAATGAACTATGAGCCCTGGTTCATTTCCTGAGCTGCTGCATCAAGTTTTAGCTGCAAATCAAGGTTGGTGAGTTTGTCCAAGGCAGCATAATTTTTGAGCACCAAGATGGTCTTCACCTTGAAATATTTGGTCTTCTCACCTGGCACTGTGGGCGCGATGAGCTCAGTGAGTCTTTATTGATGATCTTGCCTACCTACACTCCTTGACATATCATTCATTTATAATGACATGCTAAACCTACTCGTCATTTTCTTCTTCAAATTTTGACGCTTGAATCTGGCTCTGGAATTTTTTGTTTGGTTGAGTTCTTCAAGGAGGGTTATCTCAATTTGGAATGGTACTGTTCCAGTGAGCAAATTGACTAGGGTGGCATTGTTAGTATTGGCTTAATTATAGTAGGTATACGGACCCCATTGATTTTGTTATGTTTCTTTTATGGAGTATGCTGAGGATGTATTGATGACTGTATGTATTACGGTGAGGGAATATTGATGGAATGGAAGTGTGTATCTAGTTCTCTAAGGTTGACTGTACTTGTTTTGGGGGTGAACTTGAGGTATACACTTATAAGACCTTCAAAAGAACAATATTATGAAAATACTTTGTTTCTGAAACTAATGTTAAAAAAGAAAAAGAAAAAAAGAAGATTAAATGGTGACTTTAATGTGTCACTTGAACTAAGTACCTGCCAGCTTAGCACCCTAAGTCAGCCATAAAATTGTGAATTGTTCTAAATGTTTGGTATTTGATTGATTTATTAAAGCACAATCTCTAGCCAAATGCTTCGTATTATAAATGCAAGACCTGTTTGTTTCAAATGATTCAACTGCTAAAAATAATTTTGCTTATATATTGCATTTTAGGGAAACTAAAAGGCCAGATAGAGTATTAGGAAAATTGTAGTTTTCTATTTCTTTTAATGTTATTCTTTTCGGTTTCTCTATTGATGGTAAAATGGAATGTGAATAGGATGTAAAGCTTGCTAGACTTGCATTTGTTTATTTACATGGAAGAATGGATTTGAATCATAGACATCTTCATTACAAATACTAAGATGTGTTAATTGAGTTATAAGACTTTTTGCGTTTTAGGCTTCATTTAGGATGTCATACCCGTGTTATATCTGTATTGTACTCATACTATACAGGTGTCGCATCAGCCGTTTTATGTTATAATTTTAAAAAATTGCTCATGTTGTTGTATTGTACTAGTGTCCGTGTCTGTGTTCGTGCTTCGTAGCTTGGCACTAGAGTTGTGAGCTGGCAGAAATTGCACCTTTTTTTTTAATACGTCAATGGTTGGGGTTGGGAGATTTGAATTCCATATGTCTCCATTTGAAACGCCAGAAAGTGCTAGTTGAGCTATAGCCTACAGAGCTCTTGGCTATAGAATTTGCACTTTTGTTAGTTGCAAATGTTGTATTTTTTAGATCACTTATTATTGTGAAAAGAATTCTTGAATACATTTTTATGTCTTCTTTTTTGCCAATTTCATAGTACACATTTTTTTGAAGCTGTTTCATGGTCAGCATTGAATTTATTTTCTAATACCTTAAATTTAGGCAAGATCTGGTGCATAAAGTTTTTGGCGGTCAATGGTTGACTGTTGACATGTCAAAAGGGGTGAAAAACCAGCGCCAACATTCTTCTTCTTCTTCTTCTTCTTCCACCTTTTTTTTTTTTTTTTTTTTTTTTTTTTTTTTTTTTTTTTTTTTTTTGGAGCAGAAAACCAACGCCTACTTAATACATTTTGAGGCAAGGCAATAAATTTTAGTGGTTTTAAAAAAAAATATCGATTAAAAATATTTACTTTCTATATTAAATACTATTTGTGGGGCCCAAATAATTTATAGGCCAGGCCCATTTACCCGTGGGGAGCCCAAAGGCTCAAGCCGAAGAGGGCTATGGCCCAAGTTCGATAATATAAAGTACAAGATAGCCTTGGGATAAAGCCAAGGACAGTTCAGTCCTCGGCAGACCCAAAGTCCCACCGGAAAGAGGGGCAAAAACGGTATAGGACTAAACTTGAAAGAAAATCTAAAATATCCAGGGAAAGCTGCCCTTACTGCCATTCAATACTCTGCACCTGACAGAGCCGTATTTTTCGACTTTTACAACCACCCCCAACGACTTTGGGTATGGGCTGATGGGACAAGTATCAGTCTTGGAAAGGTTGATCTTACACGTGGACGAAGGACAGTGAACGCAGGCTAGTATAAAAGGAAAAGTAAGTAATCTAGAGAGAGGGCTGGGAAAAATGGCCAAAAATCAGAGCCTCCCAGCCCACCTCCAGGAGAAAGACTCCAAGGGTGAAAGAAACTTAACCATGCATGAACACCACGAAAAACCCACCGCCTGGTGACTAAGGCCTAGCCTTTCAAACCCACGCTCTACAAATGATATTGTTTGGGCCTTTTTACGTGCGAACCCAATACTGTACAGTTCGTTACAAAATCGTGTCCTTACAATTGGCGCCGTCTGTGGGAAAGGCTTGTGTGTTGGCATAGGTGGTAGGTCGAGAGAGTTCCTTTGTCATTTCTAACAACTGGTTATAGAGTTTTAGTATAAAGTTCCGCTAGGGGCTATGCTTCTTGACTAGGGGCTACGCTTGGTAGCGTTAATCGCATGGATAATTCTAGGGGCTCGGCCGAGGAGCTAACTCCCCTAAAGCCAAGGTCCCACGCAATGAGAAAACTGAGTTTTGGACAGAACCAAGGCATTGCATGGTCCTCGGACTCAAGCCTATGGGGAAACTAACTACTTGGATGAGAAAACTGAGTTTTGGACAGAACCAAGGCATTGCATGGTCCTCGGACTCAAGCCTATGGGGAAACCAACTACTTGGATGAGAAAACTGGGTTTTGGACAGAACCAAGGCATTGCATGGTCCTCGGACTCAAGCCTATGGGGAAACCAACTACTTGGATGAGAAAACTGGGTTTTGGACAGAACCAAGGCATTGCATGGTCCTCGAACTCAAGCCTATGGGGAAACCAACTACTTGGATGAGAAAACTGGGTTTTGGACAGAACCAAGACATTGCATGGTCCTCGGACTCAAGCCTATGGGGAACTAACTACTTGGATGAGAAAAAGATTGAATTTCGTAAGGTTGGCTACTTAATGAAAATTCTAAATTACTCAATCCTCAGTTCAAATACTATAAAAGATTAATGCCAATAGGAGTGTTAAGAAGATGGTGAAAACACCCCACTATTCAACAGCCTAGGGGGGCTGTTCATTTTGCGGGTGATATGTCTTCAGATGGTTACTTCCTACACCGCATCGAGCATTCAGTTATCATCTCGGCTAGTTTCGGGGTAAGTATCGTTTTTCACAGGTCGGCATTGTTGTGCTAAACAACTCTATTAAAGTTATGGTGATATCTCTTTCTTAGCAAATATTTTGGCCCTAGGCGTCAGCAATTCAAATGCTATATTACTGTGCCGAACAGCACTTGTAAATACATAATAGCGCCTTTCTCCTGGATAAGGGATTATGGCCCCAAGTATTGTACTCTAAGGTCGGCGGTATGGTGCTAGGCCAACTCAGTATACCCATTATAATGTCCTTTCTTTTCCTGCCTAATGGGAGTTTCAGCCCTAAGTATCATTTGTTTGATTCAGTATTATTAAGCCGGATTGTTTTTATAAGCACAGAGCAAGATCTTTCTATTAACTGGGACTTTGGTCCTAGACGTCGGCCAGAGTTTAAAAGTAAAAAAAATTCACAAGATTGTATGTCTATTCATTGCGTTATCATTTCGGAAATATAGAAATAGAATATGTGAAATAAAGTGATAACAATTTTCATTAATATAAAGATGTATTACAACGTACAAAGAGGGGCTTAAACAAGCATATACAAAAGGTGGATTGTCAAAACAATAAAAAAAAAAAAAAAAAACAACAACAACAACAATACAGATAAATAAACAGCCAGACATCTTTTTAAACTCGTCTCCGAAGTCCTTCCAAACTCTGCCTCAGTGGCGCCCATATTGAGAGAAGAACCTTCTTTAGAAGAAGATGGAGGAGATGAATGAAGAAAAAGAAAGAGAGGCAAAAGGAGGCACCAGTGAACGAAGAGAGGAAGAAGCAGGGGCACTTGGTCCCTGCCTCAGTCCTGACTCCTAACACACTGGTGTCATGTTAGGTATGCTCATGAGAGAGCGATTGGTACTGATGATGGGTGTCCTCGACTCAGTCACGCCGAAAGTTTGACGTGACGAGTCCCTGCTTCGGATTTTGGCTGAAAGGAAGGTGAGATAGATTTTGAGTCTTTGCCATCCCTGCCCTGATCGAGCCATTACGAACTTTATTGGAACGTGGTGTTTACGGGGGGGGGGGGTGTGGTTCCTTCATTACTCGTTGTTATGGTGAACGTATTATGATTTAGTGTATAACTAGTGGGTAAAGTAAACGCTAAGGGAGGCTAAGGATTTCAGATCTCAGAAAGATAAAAAGGGTCTCTGTATGAGAGCGATAGCCTCCTACTTGTCTTCTTATAGGAAGGGCAAAACGGAAGGTATTAAATTCGTCCAGGTTTCCAAAAGAATCTGTAAACAAAGATGTATCCGTTCCACTTCCCCACCTCGTCAAACAAACCGCCGAATTTAAATAAGTCTCGTAAATAGAAGTCATTAAAGGCGCGTTTTGGATAACCAAACGGCGAGAACGCACCAAGAGTAAAATCAAAAGAATGTCTAGTAGACCGGTACATTTCCTGGGCAGATGGAGAATCGCTAGCATTAGTGAAAGACCGAATTAAATGAGCCATAATAAAGGCTCGGTATTACCAAAACCCCCCTTTCCAACCAAGAGGTTGGACAGCAGGGTTTTGAGGGGTTATTGTAGGGCCCAAATAATTTATAGGCCAGACCCATTTACCCGTGGGGAGCCCAAAGGCTCAAGCTGAGGAGGGCTATGGCCCAAGTTCGATAATATAAAGCACAAGATAGTCTTGGGATACAGCCGAGGACAGTTCAGTCCTCGGCAGACCCAAAGTCCCACCGGAAAGAGGGGCAAAAACGGTATAGGACTAAGCTTGAAAGAAAATCTAAAATATCTAGGGAAAGCTGCCCTTACTGCCATTCAATACTCTGCACCTGACAGAGTCGTATTCTTCGACTTTTACAACCACCCCCAACGACTTTGGGTATGGGCTGATGGGATAAATATCAGTCTTGGAAAGGTTGATCTTACACGTGGACGAAGGACAGTGAACGCAGGCTAATATAAAAGGAAAAGTAAGTAATCTAGAGACAGGGCTGAGAAAAATGGCCAAAAACCAGAGCCTCCCAGCCCACCTCCAGGAGAAAGACTCCAGGGGTGAAAGAAACTTAACCATGCATGAACACCACGAAAAACCCACCGCCTGGTGACCAAGGTCTAGCCTTTCAAACCCACGCTCTACAAATGATATTGTTTGGGCCTTTTTACGTGCGAACCCAATACTGTACGGTTCGTTACAAAATCGTGTCCTTACACTATTAATTTTTTTTTTTTTCCTTTTTTTGAGATGTAAAATTGCTAAATTATTTATTTATGTTTATTAACATCTATTTTACAAGTTGTTAGGACTTTAAGACAAAAGTTGTTAGGAAAATTAATTATCAATGATTATTCGGTACACTTATAACATTCTTTTTTGGCTTTTGTTAATAGCCTACATTAAAAAGGAAATATTGGGTCTCACTTCATTGAGAAGCAACAAAAGTAAATTAGTAAATATTTCTTTAACTCATTAAAATGCAATTGCATTAAAAAAACTGATCGATTATAATCTTACCTACGACACTTTGGATTGAATTTCTAGGTTCAATATTTTAAAGGACTTTTTGAAGATAGTTTTTTTATTTTTTAATAATTAAAAAAAGAAGACTCTTAGGAGATGAAGGAAGCAAAGCAAAACCCACTTATATTTTTATTCATTTGATTAATTAATCAATTAGAATTTTATAATTTTGGAATTTTTTTTTTTTTTTTTTTTTTTTTTTTTTTTTTTACAATTTTAGAGAGATGAGACCTTAGACTTAGGCCGCCTAACCGCTATGCGAAAAACAAGTCACTTTTATTGAAAACATTTAAAAAAAAAAACGCTTCTCTCCACTACAATTGTTTTTCCTTCCCTTGCTTTCCTTCCCGACTGAAAAATGTAAACGTCTTCACTTGCAGTTTCTCAAATATATGACAAATTCCTTTGAACCTCAGTGAACAGAAGCAAAAATGACTAAATTAAAATGAGACATATTTAAGCCATTTGTCCATGAAAACAAAGTAATTGCCTTGCTTGAAAAGGGTCGGAAAACCATCTATCCTGCACGCACGCACATGCACATGCACACGCACACGTGCATGCACACTTGTGCGCGCACACACATAGAGAGACAGATATATATCACATAGCTCACATGTATCCAATCTGGTTGACAATTATCAAAAGCAGTTTTGTGTCTCTGTATGTGAAAATCCACCTCCCTAACCATTAAGTTATGAAAGTTTAATATTTGATATATTGTCTACATATACAAGCAAAAATATGAAGCAAGTAATATACCTTAGCAGCAAAATCACAGAATTGAAAGGATTAACAAAGATAAAAACAGCAATAAACCAACAGGTTGTTTAAGTGATCCAACACTACTACTAGTACTCTGCAGTGCTGTAGGCACATTGATCATGATCCTAAATTTGCAATCTCCAGTTGATGGGTCTGTAGTTGTGACAACTGAAAGGTTTGAGAACCGACAAGCACTTGCAAGCTGATTTTGTATCTGATAGTAACTGTTAAATGCATAGGAGATATTCCCCCTAGCATCCAAACTTCCACATGAAGTCCCATATCCAAGACTAGTGCAATCAGCATTTGCACAAGCATAGCTGACAGTTGGTCCGACTTGTGGATCATCAAGACTAGCTGAGGGTGACATAACACACCATTGTTGAGCCAGATATGGTACATTACTTGCTGCTACCAAACCGTTCGAGTTTGCTGTAATGCTTAGCTGGTATTTGGGTGTTCCATCAATGTAAAACATCCCCCAATGCCGTTCAAAATTACCTGGCTGAATACTTTTGGCATCTTCATCTATAAGGCTGAATAAGTAAGCATCCAAGGGACCAGATCTCATTGGGGTCCCCTGCCCTGCCAGATAGCGAGACATGAAACCTTGGCTGAACCTCTGAGCATTCTGTAAGTTTGCATTTATATCTCCATCAGTAGGCCACCCGATTTCTCCAACAATTATGGACATGTTTCCATAGCCATTAGTCTGTAAGGCCCATACAAGGGTATCATAGTTTGCGCTAAACATGTCCTGATAGATTCTTCCATTATCATTTAAGGGAGATGAATAGCCATTAAAGAAGGCGTAGTCAGGGGGGAAACTGGGGTCATCATAAAGGCTGATAAAGGGGTAGATGTTGACAGTAAAAGGAGCTCCATTAGCATTCAAGAACTGAACAATTTGCACCATGAGGGCCTGGATGTTTGCACGGAAGTTACCAGAAGAAGGCAAAGTATTTGGACTCTCGTATACATCAGCATTTAGGGGGACAGTGACTTTAACCTGACTGCTCAAACCGGCTTTTGTAAGTGCTGACTGGATATTTTGAAGAGCGGGGAGAGTAATCGCTTCAAAGCTTCCGTTATACGTTGTCAAGAATGGTTCATTCCCAACTGCAACATACCTTGCAGAGAATGTATGAAATTGAAAAGGTAAATTTAACAGACAAACATAAACTGAATATTCAAAGAAACTAGACAAGCTCATATAAGAACCAAAAATGACCAGAAATAGTTTGCCTTCAACCTTTCTTGATCTTTTACAGTTTGGTAAATGATATATAGGAATGTATGTCTGCAAATCCTATTCTTAAAACAAATGCTTTTATCCAAAATTTTATTTTCTAAAAAACTGCAGAGCATAAAAATATCTATCTGGGCTTTATTTTATCTACTACATTAGGCAAAAGGAATACTAAAGTTGCAGAACATTGAGATGTGATGTAAACTCAGGTATATATTCTTACTATTGATTGGAAAAGGAGAGCATTTGCTTTATGATATCTTATATCACGGAAACCAGGTTATAATCAAGCAATGGAAATCTCATCATTACAGAATAATTTAAATAGCTAAGTAGCAAATACGAGTTGGTTTGAATATATACCAAAACTGGCAATACAAATCATTACAAAATAAATTATATAGCTCTTTATTCATGTCTGTGTAAGAACAATGTTGGGTTATCCTTATCACAATGTTGTTTGTTCACTGATTGAGAAAGCAAAACAATATGAAGGCAGCAATTAACTGAAATATTGTACAGATACTTTCCCAATGCAACACCAAGCAACTTGAAAGCAAAAAGAATATAGGCTCTGAAGGGACAGGCTCAATATAGCGATTAAAAGGAGATAAAATATCTTCAGATTGCAGGAAATCCAAGGTTGGATAGATTGCACTATAGGAATAGCATGCTGTTCGAGAAATATTTCAAATATCCTCCAGGATTGTAACCAATGTTTAGCCATCAAAAGATGTTCAGAGATATAAGTGGGGGAGGATAAGTAAGATAAGGAGAGGGGGTAATTGCAAATAGTATTAGCTTATTTAGGTCATTTTTATTAAGGTCTCTTAAAATGGAGCCACAAGAAGACTCCAGTAGTGTCAGGCTGTTGAGATGCAAAATAAAGATACATAAATATTTTTTAAACAAAAAGTGGCACTCCATTTGATTTGATGCCAATACCTATAGATGATTGTATGTCATATTCAAGGTCAAAGCTATAAAATAAATAACTAGCAAATGGGAGACATGGGAGTTAAAGAGAAACTAATTTAGATGAAATAATCACACTAGGCTACTGGCACATGCAAATAAAAAGAAACTTTGTACAAGTTATTTTATTTATTTAGAAAGGTAGTACCTTTGTAAAATATACCTAGTTTTGTTTTGATAGGAAACATTCAGTGCACCTGTATTACGCATTATTAAACATGAAAATGTTATATAACTTGCTATGCAGGATAATTTACAAGCATTATAAAATGAGGCTGAATAAACTCTATCTAGTGGGAACCTTAAAGAGTATAAGGATTTACTAGTAGTTGTAAGACCCAGTAGATCTCGAGAACTATGTGCTTCATTCTATAAGTTTATTATTGTTTATAAATGTCTGTGGTGAAGTGTGCAAGTCAATCTCAAATGTTTGTTTGGTTTCAGGAAAACTAGGACACAAGTAGACCTATACAGAATGAAGTCTTTATCCCATTGAAGTTTTTATCCCTGTGTTTACAGACACAAGTGTTGCAATCTGACCACAGCAAGCAGCTCTTGTTAAATTTGTGATATATTTTTTGTAAATCAATCACAATTTCTTCTACAATAGGAATTCTGAAATTTTTAATGAACTTGTTGTGTGGTGCTGATTCTTTAAAACCCCTTCCAAACATTTTGTCACCCCAATAAGTAGAAAAATTATGCAAATACTATTAAAAATGGTGATAAGATTCATTGTCTTGCAGCTGTCACACACAGTTATGCTCAATGTAATTCACTCCCAATTCCACAAGGTTGCATTTAATTGTCCTTGAAAAGACAATACCGTTTTCGCTGCATTAATCAATACAAACATGCGGTTAAATTTAATTGGAGAACCTACGATACAATGTCAAAGGAACTATATCTAAGTTTTTCCCTAACTAATAAAACCGTAAGAATAACAACTTTGTCAAGTGCATACACGAATACAATTTAAGTGAATAAGTTAACTAATTGAACATCTATCGTAAGAGTTAACATGATTGCAAGGTATCACTTGAATAAATACTTGCAAAGAAAAGCATAGTAATGGCAAAAAGATGAAGAGAGAGAGGATTTACCTGATGTCTACACCATTGGAAGAGATATGTGCTGACACATTCTTAGCAACCCATTTCTCAGCTGCTTGAACACTATTAGCCAAAGTATAAAGCATGTCATTAGGAATACCCACCATGACTTGAATCCCTGAATTTTTCAGTGCATTCAAAGTTGTGGAATCAGCATCAAAAAGCTTAACCTGTTGAATCCCATTGTCCCTTAGCATCTTCACCACAATTGCAGGCGGCAAAGGGTGCGTTGCCTGTGTCCCCCAGTTAACACCAATTCCACTCACTGAACCCATCAAAAGCACAGTAAATAACAACAACATGGCAACTAAAAGACCAGCAAAGTCCACAACTTTCAACAACCCCATAATCCCTTTACTAATATAGTCGTAAAAAACTATATGGCGTTTATGATTTGAGATAGAATTTATAGAAAATAGCTGGCTTTAACACATGGGATTGAAACCAAACCAAAGTCGGTTTTACTCAGCAAAGTCAGGTTAAACTTAAACACTGCCTCTATATTAGGAAGGCTATATTTCTTAGGACTCAAGAAAGTTTTCAGTGAAACAAGGGAATAATCACCAAAAAATAAGGAAAGAATATATAGCTGAATATATATAGGTTCAATAAAGTAGAATAAAAGAAGGGAAAACAGAGTAGACAGAGTGAACACGCAAGCAAAAGAAATTCATTTATACTTGAAAAGCAGAGAGCATTAATAAACAAAGCCCAGAAAAGCCTCAGAAGTTAGAAACCAGAAGCGAAATACTGAAAGAACAAAACTTGGTATTTGAAAGCTTTGCACATAGGCTGATTTGAAATAAACATCAGACAATTACAGCTGCCATGCATAAAACAGAGGTAATTCTAATAAAAACAACAGGTTCTCTCTCTGATCCAAAATAGAAACTTTTTGGCTGATAGTTTAGCTTAACCAAAGAGCATAAAGAAACAGAGATCGAAATCAAAAGCAAGAGAGAGACAGAGAGAGAGTTGAGAGCTGAAAGTTGTGGGAAGGGAGTGAGTCTGTAGGTACAACCTTTCATACGCATAATAGATCCGAACACATTATTTAATTTGATTAGACAATTATTCACAGTAATTTAATCTTATGTTTCTGTATAATTACCCGACCAAAGAGGTTTTATTTTTTCCATTGGAGCTGTCAACTTGTCCTTCTCTCCTCATTATTTGATCAAATCATTTATTTAATTATTTTTTTAGAAGGAGTATAATTGTATAAAGAAACCCCCAACCATCTCAAGTAAAAAACTCTTTAATTAACCAAAAAGCTTTTCTTGAACATAAATGGAATAGTGGGGGGGTATTCTAGACTTTCTCATAGTACTTGAGGTCGTTCTCTTTCTTCCATTATCAAAATCAGTGCCATATTATTATGTATGCAATGATCGAAGCACCGATTTCCAGAAAGTTGTAGTAATATTTTTACTTTACAAACAGTTATAGTAGCCGTTTGGGGCTATATATGTATGGTTCCAACTTCCAATTTCCAACAAAGTTATCGCTGACCCACATACCTTACCTTAAAAAACTTAGGATTCCGCGTAGTGTTGATGTGTATGCGTGTGTGCAGCAGTGTGCTATTTTTTTTTTTTTTTTGGATAAGGTAGCAGTGTGCTTTTGAAGTTTGGTCGTTCAGAATTTGAGGTAAGGTAAGTTTTTCCTTCTTTGTCAGCAAAGTGAGTAATAAACAAAGTGAGTTGATAGTTGAGATAGGCATGTAATAACGCACTGCTTTCGGTTTTATAACCAGCTGGATCGGATTATCAAAAAGCAGCCAACCACGTGGCATGCACAAAAAATATGCGTTGAAATGGAGAGAATTCAATTGCCTGGTCCGTGGCCCTTCAGTGGTCAGGGATTGTAGCCGTCCAATTGGCATGCTAAATGAGTGGTTTTGTGGGTTGGGTCCAATGTCATGTGCAGTGGAGCCAATTGGATGCTGTTATGTGTCCAGGAATTACTACGTGGCAATACCCCATTCGGTTTAGTGCTTATGACGCACTGGACCTAAACTTCTTTTTTTTAATGAATTTTTTAATGTGTCACATCTTTTGTTAAAATTCTGATACGATAAATTATGTGTGATTAATTGTCTATTATTTTTATATATACATGTCATTTTTTTAAATTTTTTTTAGAACAACACAACTTAAGTGAGCGTTTGGTTTCAGCTGAAACCAACGTTCACGTTTTCATTTCATGTTTCCGTCCTCCTTTTTTTTTTTTTTTTCAGCGCATGAACAGTGAATTTACTGTGCAGAGACAAAAATCACTGTTCATGTACTGTAACAGCACTGTTCACACATTAAAAATGTTAAAAATGGGACTCACACTACTTTTCACACATTTAAAAATTATTTTGTTACAGTGTTTTTAATTTTCAGTTTCAACAATAATAAGTTCAATCCAAACGGACCCTAAATATATGTTAGGGCACTTGATCTAAGCGTCTTTTTTAATGAGTTTTTAATGTGCTGCACTATTTATTACGATTTTGATATGATAAATGATAAGTGATTGATTGTCTATTATTTTTATATGTACAGTTGGACACGTCTTTTTTTTTTTTTTTTTTTTTTTAATTTTTTTAGAACACAACTTAAATACATGTTAACATGTGAATAGATTACATTATTTATAGTCTGCAATTTTTATATATATATATATATATATATATATTTTTTTTAAATTCGTTTTCCTCATATATATATATATATATAAACACTTTCATATATATTTTTCTTTTAGAGATAATTACAACATACTGCTAACCCATAGCTCGAACCCTTTCCCTTCTAAACCCTCAAGCATTTTGTACATGAGGAGGTGTCAATTCAGTTGGCCTTTGGCAAACACTTTCATATTAATAAAGAGTGCAATAAGCAATTTTATTATAATATAATATTGGAATTAAACGGGAATATCAATAGTGGAAAGGAGGGACATCTAATAATAATAAACCCTTAATGGTTGATGAGACAATATACATATAGATTGAATGGTGAGAACTTAAGGAGTGTCTACAGCGTGGATTTTAATATGTCATTTTTGTGGCAATAGACAGCCTGTCCCAAGTAATTCTCTCTCAAAGAGGAAAAAGAAAAGTTCATATCCAATGCACCATTCAACAGATGAGAAATGGGAAGAAATGTTAATCACAGCATCTAGAAAAACATTTGTCACAAAAGAAAAGACTGATTAATTCATCTTAAATAGTTCCACAACTATGTGATTAAGGACTAATCAATTCATCTTATATAGTTCCACAACTATGTGATTACTATAGCAGATTACTCAATAGACACAGTCAATGACTTTCATTCCTAAAACTGCAGAAAATCTTTATTATTCAAATGCATACCTAACGCACCATATCAATGGTGAGATGAACAATTTTGAGGACTATGGTTTATTAAGGCAAGCAGTTCAAGAAACAACAGAATTTACGGTAAATTTACCCCAAGATTTTCAACCGGTTCCTTGAAGACAACTCCTCCTCCACATTCAAACTCTATCAATGTCAAAATACATATATACCTCAGTCCTCAATTGAAACGGAGGAGAAGAAGAAAAAAAGATAATTTCCATTAAATTAACATCCAAGAAGTATGTTTTAGGCAACAATTGTCAGTTGACACATATATTCTCTAGCAGCAACACATCCAACAACTCCGTTGTTGGAATTACTATGAAAAAGGCAGAACATTTATGATGGGAGATCATCCCAAGGAACAAACTTAAAAGTGATAATATTTTATTATTATTAAAAGAGCAAGGAAAGTAGAGGAAGATTCCAAAAGCATAGGTCACAAGATCTTTGGCAAGAACAAAGCAAAGAGAAATCATAATTCAAGTTAAGTCAAGTTTGACCTTATAATACACAGTATATTTTTTCTCATATGATTTACTGATGAACTTAATCAAAGTTGTCATTAAATAATCGCCCTTCTCAGTTTCTTGCTAAAACCACTCTGGATAGAAATTTCCATTAAACATCCACACAAATCATAGCCATAAAGGTTGAAAATGCAAATCAACTAACTTAAAAATGCAGACAAAAACAGTTAATTATCACAATTGAATTCTGTGTCACATTTGGTAAAGTGCATATTTAATGATAAAGGAGCACACAACCCATATGCATAGTTTCTCCAAAAAAAAAAAAACTTTTTTTTTTTGCTCTATCCTGAGGTCAGAATTTGTTATGATGGCAACTGCTCTAACCTTAAGCCATTTGTCGCAGGTATCACCTTTCCTAAAGCCTCCACAAGCAGGAGCCTCAAGCAATATACATGCCCTATTTTTACTTTTAGCTCTATCTGCTTTAGAGTGACTTGTAGGAGAACTCAAAATTGTCAAAAGATGCATTTGTTTGAAATATTGTACTAGACCAAATGAAGGACATTGCTAGGTGAATAGTGCATGTGGTGCCCAGAACAAAGCACAGAATACATGAAGCACTCAAAAGAGTTGCAAAATAAACTAAAGCCATCAAAGTTACTCATGTGAGTCTACAAGGTAGACTCCCAATTCTTGGGTCTTAATGAGTATAATATAATTTAATGTCTCTTCTGAAAAATCATCAATATAAGTCAAGGTTTTGTATTTGAGATTACCGTCTTGGAAATTACATACACATGTAAAAAGGGTACAAGATAATGCAATCCCATATCTGATAATTCTAAAATGTTACTTATCCCAAAAAAAGAAGCTATAATGCAAAAATTAGCAACTATGACAATGAAAGTCAAGAATAACACATTATATATTGAAGTCAAAAGGTTACAACAGTTCAGTCTCACCTACCTCCTCAGATTGAAATTGTACATCCGAAAGATCCATCTTATTTTGATACACACTCAACAATTGAGGAACATCATCCTGAAATCTGATCACAAACTTCTCCAGAAAACGCTTCTCAGTAGGTAGTAACTCGTGTCCAATACGCCACTGCTCTGATAAGACAGCACCACTGGGTCAGGGGTAAGTAACTCGTAACTGCTACAAATCCCTAAGAGCACTAGCATCCGGGGGTGCAAAAAAAAAAACCCTATTTTACATCCTCAAACACCACTTTATCTATTTTACCAACCCATTTTACAACTCACGCAACATCCCAGTTTTTATTTTTACATACAACTCCTTAAAATAATATAAACTATCCTATCAACTCATTCTCTCTCTTCTCTCCCATCTCTCTCTCTCTTGTTTTTTTTTTTTTTTGGGGAGAAAAATGGAAAAATCTAGTTCTGGAAATGCTAACAAAGTAGACCTATCACAGATGAGTTCGTGATTACACTAGAAAACTTGAAGCATTAAACATCCACACAAATCTAGCCATAAAGGTTGAAATTACAAATCAACGAGCATAAGAGCAGACTGAAATTTTTATTAAAAAAATGCAGTGAATTGTCATAACTGAATTCTGTATCACGTATGGTAAATTTGCATATCTAATAATAAAGGAGCAAACACAACCCATATGCATAAGTACTCAATTTGAGAGCACTACTTTTAGCTCGATCCTGAAGTCAGACTTTGTTGTAATGGCAACTGCTCTCCACTTAAGCCATGTCTCGTGGGTATCACCTTTCCTAGAGCCTGCACAAGCAGGAACCTTGAGCACCATATATGCCCTATTTTAACTTTTAGCAAAATCTGCCTAAAGAGACTACTTCATTTTATTTATAGGTAATAAAAATTTTATTGAAAAAAGACTACTTCATGCAAAATGACATGAAATAGCCTAAAGAACTACAGAAAATACAAAAGGTTATGTACAAAAAGATAGAGACTCAATAAACATTGGAATGGAATCTCTATTCGTAAGTCCCCTAGCACGACACCAATCAAACAAAGGACCAACAAAAAAGCTGGAAGTTGTCAAAAGACTCCATTTGTTTGAAATAATGTAATAGACCTAATGTAGGGCAATTCAATGACATTGCTAGGTGTGTAAATAGGGCCTTGCTTGTGTTACCCAGAACATAGCACAAAACACATTAAGCACTTAATAGAGTAGCAAACTAAACTAAAGCCATCAAAGTTACTCACGTCGTCTAATAGGTAAACTCCCAATTCTCAAGTCCTAATGAGTGTGATTTACTCTGTTTGAAAAACCATCAATCTATGTCATGGTTTTATAGTTGAGACTGTTGTCTTGGAAATTATATACACATGTGCAAACAGTACAAGATAATGCAATCTCATATCTAATATATATCTAAAATGCAAAAATTAGCAACTGTGATAATGAAAGTCAAGAATAACATTATATTGAAGTCAAAATGTTACAACAGTTCAGTCTCACCGACCTTCTCAGATTGAATTTCTACATCCAGAAGCTCCATCTTATTTTGATACACACTCAACAATTGAGGAACATTATCCTGAAATCTGATCACAAACTTCTCCAAAAAATACTTCTCAGTAGGTAGTAAGAAAGTTGCTAAGCTTAAGTCATTCTTGACCAAATCCTTGGCTAACAAAATTTGAACAACTGAACACCTAGGGATAATCCTCTTCTCCAAGCTTAAATTCAGAACCACAGGATTTTTAGCAATACTTTTTGATGAGAAACCCAATTTGCTCACAAGGAATTCCATTGCTTTTGTGATCTTCTCCTCTGATAAAAGCATACAAATTGGATGCTTTTTAAATGCTAAGAGAGTGTCCGCTTCAGACCAACCCCACCTCCTAAAAATCTCAAATTTAGATTCCCACATTGGTTTTTTCAATTTCAAAACCGCTTGGATTGCCTGCACAAACAATGCTTTTGAAGGATCAAAGCCCAATTCCTTAACCTCCTGGACGGCCTTAACAAACTTCGCATGTGTAATGAATGCCATACTCGGAGAATGAGTCACCAAAAGAGAGATGGCAGATTGAGGTGCTCCAAGTTCTCTCAAAAGAGCAACATTTGGAGCCATAACATTGGTTACATCACATAGAAAAGCACGCTGTGAGCGCTTCATAGTGGTAATGACTTTCTCATTCTCAAGAAGCACACTTTTAAGGAAATCATAGCATGGAATTAGGTGATTAGTCAAGCTCCTTCGCAGTAGGTCAGGGCTTATAGTGAGGATTCTAGGGAGGTCAGAGCCTGAAACCCCTATAGAACGGAAAAACTGAATCTTTGGCAAAAGGGTATTCTCAGGATCAGCTAAAAGCAAAGTTGGGCGACTCCTAATAATTTTGGTGATTTGGGTATTGTCGAATCCATTCTCTTTGAGAAGACTAAGCACTGAGTCTGGCCTATCTGGGTTTTGAAAGTGTACCTTGTTGGATGCTAATAGAGCTGATTTTGATGACAACCCACATGATTTTACGAGATAAGACACTGTAAAATGATTTCTTTCTGGTTCATTTTCAAACTCTGATTCAGATAAACAACCTACTGATGTAAATGATTGGATGATAAAGAAAGCATTTTTCTGAAGAAGACCCAACTGGGTCCTCCTCCTATTTGTAACAAAAAGTAGCTGTCTTGAAGAGAGAAAACCAAACATAATTGACTCACTGAGTTTGCCTGAGAGTCAGCTTCAGCAGGGCTGCATTGATTGTCTGATTAATCTTTCATGGGCAAAAAGGTGGAAGTGGAAATTGAGAGTGGACCTGAGAGGAACACGTTTGTCGAATACATCACTGCTCTGATAAGCCAGCACCGGGTCCAGGAGTTAGAAACTCCTAACCTAATCCAAATCCCTAACCGTGGCCTATATGTATTGCGTACGCTTCCTATTAAGTAGAGTACTCTCTTAACTCTTCTAGCCACCTTAATGCCCCTACATTGGGTCACAAGCCCACGTTACAGAGCTCGGCTCCTGTTTCCATTATGATGTGGCATATGAAGAAAGAAATACTCTGGTTGCTAAGCGATGTGGGATTGAAACATTGAAACATATGTTTGTTTGGGCTGTGGGGGTCTACATACCCATTATACTATTAGCATGCTTCCTTTCTAATGTTTGATTTGATTGAACTTGAAGATAGCAAGTTAGAAACTATCTGTTTTGCAACTTGGATTCAGTTTATTAATACAGCAGCATGTTATATAATATTAGGGTTGTGTTTTGTAGCTTTATTTCAATTTTTTCAGCTTTATAAGCTGTGAGGCCAACTTCATAGAGAGAAAATATATTAAAATAAACTACGGAGTCAGTTTTATGTTTTTTTTTATCCAATTTTTTTATTAAATAGGACCTATATTAGTCCAACCTTAACAATCATCGTACGGTACTTGTTAACATTTGCCATAATATTAAGACGTTAGTAAGTTGACTTTATGATTTTCCTTTGTTTTATTCTTGTTGAAGAGTGAAGATGCAATTTTCCACTTTTATTTCTTTTATCTTATTAAAAATTGGCTTAAAGTTGACCATTTAGGGGGTAAAATCTGTCATCACAAATATTTGATTCTTTGTTAGGAATACAAAGGAATTATCCTCTCCTATTTATGATTGCAAGAACCTCCTAGGCCGAGAATGGACCGTTTGACCATATAATTTTTTTCACGAGGCTGATGGAGTAGTGGATGGACTTGCCAAGGGGGGAAGAGCAAGAGAACAGACTTGAAGAATATATCCACTGTCCCTTTTTCTTTTCTTTTTTTGTATCATGTAAATATGTACGTGACCTTTTGTGAATTGGTACTCCCAGGGAGTGTCATTTGGTCTCTTTTGTATCTATCCATCCTAACGGAAGCGGGTCTAGGACAGAACTGTTTCTAATGGCATATTAGAATAAATAAAAGAAGAATTTTCAACTAACTATTGTAGCCTATAAACCAATTGTAGTATATATGTTTTGGTTGACATTGATACAGATCTATGCAAAACAAGTATAGAACAACCCCTCTTATTTCTTTTTGTAATAAAAGTGGCAGTCTTGAACAGAGAACCAAACATATAATTGAGATTGGGCTCACTGAAAAAATATTAATGATAAGGAAAAAAATTCTGGGTCTAAAAGATGGAAGTGGAATTTGAGAGTGGGCCTATCAGGATAGGCCTGAGGGGTACCGACTCTTTGGCCCACTGGAGAGGAAGAAGCTCGTCTGTCCTTCAGGGACACATTTCACTGCTCTGATAAGCCAGTGCCTGGTTACGCGAAGTGTAAGAGCGTATTATCTTATACACAGCCGTAACCCATTTTATTGCACGTGCCATTTCCGAGCTTCTTTACCTCCAGTGGAGAGTCAGTAAGGGCCCACACAATGCCCCACAGGAACCATTTTTCTTCTAGGTTGTCCACTCTTAAAGTTCTTCAACCCACCTTAATGCCCCCACATTGGGTCACAAGCCCACGTTACAGAGCTCGGCGTCCGTTTTCTCTATGCTGCAGTATATGAAGATAGAAACTCTTTGGTTGCTAAGCGATGTGGGATTGATACATATGTTTGTTTGTGGTGAGTTAGGTGTGGGGTC
The DNA here is from genome assembly GCF_001633185.2 of Quercus lobata. Lineage (NCBI taxonomy): Eukaryota > Viridiplantae > Streptophyta > Magnoliopsida > Fagales > Fagaceae > Quercus > Quercus lobata. The sequence goes on along the minus strand of NC_044915.1, from coordinate 30,858,111 downwards.
TTCATTCCCATTAATCATTATAGTATTAGCATGTTTCCTTTCTAATGTTTGATGGGAACTTGAAGACAGCAACTATCTGTTTCACAACTTGGGTTCAGTTTATCAATACAGCATGTCATGATTTCCCTTTGTTTTGTTATTGCTGAAGAGTGAAGATTCAATTTTCCTCTTTTATTTCTTTTATCTTACTTCTTTACTATTAGCTTAAAGTTGACCTTTTAAGGGCAATTTTTTTATGACAAATGTTTTTTTTTTCTTTGTTAGTAAGGAATACAAAGGAATTGTCACAAATGATATGTTACTAATGATTTATATATTAGTCAGCTAACTATTGTAGCCTACAATATGAGCTTCTCAGATGTTACTTTAGTGGAAATTACCTGACATTTTTTTTTTCAATTGTAGTATATATGTTTTGCTTGACATTGATACAGTTCTAGGAGCACGTTGCAAAAACTGTTTAGTATAGAGTTACTTGAGTCTTCATCTACTAGGTCTAGGATAAGAAGAAATATCTGGCGTTTGGTGATATAATTGCTTCATTTTGGTAAGTTTTGGTTGTTGAGTTCAAATAGTAAGTTTTTAATAAAATAAATTTCTTGGTAGAGTTATTTTATTTTATTTTATTTGGGACTAAAGTCTTTCGTTGTTGTTAATTTTCAAATTGTTTGTCAACACTTGATTTAGTTACAAAATGTTAAATGAAAAAAAAAAAAAAAAAAAAAAAAAAAAAAAAAAAAAAAACTATGGTGAGGATATATAAGTGACAATACTTAAAAAGAAAATTTCTCTTAGACACAAATATATAATTTTTATTTCCTTTTCAATTTGGGACCAAGTCTTTTGTTGTTTTTGCTATTGTTGTTAAGTTTCCAATTGTTTGTCAACGCTTGATTTAGACTAAAAATGTTGAATGAAAAAAATATAGGATATTTAATGTTGGGGTTTGATAACACTTCAAAAATAAAAGATTTAAAAAATTATAATTAAATAACTGTAAAACGTTTTGTACATATTAGTGGAAAAGTAGACAATTTGTGATACGCATTAAAGTTTATATAAAATGTATGTATGTATGTATCAATAAATGTAATCGTATAAATGTATGTATTCATGAATATGTAAGTCGGCACCCTCCCCCCTCCCAAACCAAAATGTCTGGCTCCACCCTTGGGGCTGGAGATTATATAGCTTGTTACATTTGCACTTAAACAAAAGATTTTCTGCAATCTTAGGAATGGAGGTCATTGACTATGTCTCTTGGGTAACCTGCTGTATATGACATATCATCCTCAATCAAATAGTTGTTTACATATTGAAGATAAAGTGATCACTTATTTATTTTTTGACATGTTTTTTAGAAGAGCGATATTACAGATACAATAAAGTTTATTACATAAAATTTACAAACCGACGTATCATCAATCTCTAAAAAAACAATTCAAATATTGGAATCCCGTTTTCTTTGTCTGATAAGCCTTACCTCTGTGGTTTTTATTCTTTTGTCGATACGAGTTCTTCATGCCAGGGAGACCAACCAAGTTATTAGTTGGTTAAAGTCCACCAATAACTATTATTTAACTTATTATAATATCTTTAATGTTTATTGTTTATACTTCTGAACTTACGTTGAAGCCCAGCAGCCCACATAAGGTTTGTTCTTTTCATTTTGGAAGCCCAGCCCAAACGATTTGCTTACGTTGAAAACGGTTAGAATTATTGCGTCAACACACAAACTCCCAAGACAGACAGCTTCATCGATTTGCTCAATTCATCTCTCTCGCTTGCTCTGTATATATTTACACAAACACACGCATACACAGTGACACAGAGAGAGAGAGTCAATATTGTGAGGTGGTGTGGGTTTGAGGAAAGCAAAGCTAGGGTTTTGAGTGTGGTATAAAAAGCATTGTGTGGCAATGGTGGAGAGGAGGAAGCCTCTGGTTCTCTCCTCCACCAAGCTCCTCATCAACTCCGTACTCAGTTCATCGTCGTCTTCGTCGCCGCCTCCGCCGCAACTCGCTGACCGAGTCGAAGATGACGTGTCCGGCGGCACCTTGCAGCTACGTGCCGGAATTCTCCGATTCCCAAGGGATAAAATCGTCATTTCCAGTCACCACTCCAATTTGGCTTCTCTGGACGACGCCGCTTTGGTTGGACTCTCCACCTGCGCCCTCAAACGACTCTCCATTACTTCAGCCTCACTGGTAATCAAAAATATTTCAATTTCAAGCGTAAAACTCTGTTCGGTTGTCTAGAAAATAAAGGAAAAGGAAACAATTTAAAAAGCTCACTTCAAAATCTCACTTTTCGCGACAAAAACTTCTAAAGGAAATGTAATAATTGAAAATTTTGATACTTGGCTTTATTGATGGGTTCTGTATCTGAATCACAATCAGTTTAGATTATATTATGTAATAATTTCATTAGAATTATGATTAAGTGATTAAATTATTCTTCCCTATTAGCTTAAGTTTTTGGAACTAGTTATAATTTTATCAAATTTATATGATTTTGAGGTTTTTATTGTTGAATAGTTTTATCTTGTTTGTTTGGTTTAGTTTAATTTGGATGTTCTTCTGAATATGGAATTTTTAGCACTGTAATTTGTTAATTAGCATATGTTTTTTTTGTTTGTTTTGAATACACAAGGTTCTTGTCAAGAATATCGAGACAAATGTGCAAAGAATCGCGCAGGTTGTTGTTTTAGACCCTCCGGGCATGCGCGAAGCTGCACATGGGATTAAATTATCCAGTTTTGGTTGTTCCCATACAATGTGTGTTTTTCCTTCGGCTACTTTTGCACCAGAAGGTTGTCTACAGATGGGTGTGGAAGTTGCCTATTTGTCTCCTATTTTGGCATTTAACCTTGACTTGCATGTATCGTGCTTGAATTCTCTTGTCCATGGAGGGCAAGAAACTTTAGCGGCTTATTTCCAAGCAAAAGTGGATGATGAGACGTCTGGGGAAGTGATTGAGGGTTCTATGATTAGTGTAGGGTTGGAATCATTGGCTCGGTTGCCAAGATATGCTTCACATTTGAGGGCTTCTTTTGTGAAGATACCAGAATGTGGTACTCTTGAGACTCTCAAAGTAAGGTCATCTATTGAGGCTGAAGATCGTCAAGATATGATTGACTTGGCGCTACAGAAATACTTTGAAGCAGATAGGTATCTAGCAAGAGGTGATATTTTCAGCATTTGCATAAATTGGAATTGCAATTCAATTACTTGCATTCCTTGCAACCAAAAGTCACAAAATAGAAGTGATAACATCATCTACTTCAAGGTAAATATCCCTGTATTCTTTTATGGTCGTACAGGTGCTCGAGGATTGTCATAAGTTGGTCCGGTTCTTTTGACAATGTAATTTATGTCCTCAGGTTGTAGCTCTGGAACCATCAGATGAAAAATTTCTTCGAGTAAATAGCACCCAGACTGCCCTTGTGCTTGGGGGAAGTGTTCCTTCTGCTATTCCCCCAGATTTGTTGATTGCTGGACCAAAAGGTTTTCCACCTTTGCAGGGGGATACAGTGAAAATTTTGGCCTCCATTCTTGCACCCCCTCTTTGCCCGTCAGCACTTTCTTCAAAATTCAGAGTTTCTGTTTTACTACATGGTTTGGCAGGTTTGTTTTATGTTACCTAATCTGTTGTCTTCATTTAGTTTACTGTATGCATAAACAAATTTTCAGTTTACTTGCATTTTCCTTCACTTTCCCTTAATATAATTATTTTTAATGAATTTTTCATTGGCTACATAATATGGTATCCCTGTGAGCTATTATTGGTTATGATAGAAAATCTGTACCAAAACAATGACATTGATTCTGTTTGCATGTGTACAAATGTGTGGCTCTGGTGGGTTCTGATCCAATACCTGTTGCAGGATGTGGGAAGAGGACTGTGATCAGATATGTTGCTCGTCGATTGGGCCTGCATGTAGTGGAATATAGCTGTCATAATCTGATAGCACCCTCTGAAAGAAAAGCATCTGTTGCTCTAGCTCAAGCTTTCAATACAGCTCAAAGGTAGCAGTTGAGCACTGTATGTTAAATTCAAGTTTTTCCAGACTATATGCCTTTTGCCCTACTGTTAATTGCTTGCAACTGTGCTCCCTTATTCAGAAAGGGGTAATGCATGGTTATTATTCTACTACAGTGATATTCAATGACCTTCCAGTAATTATGTTATTTTGTACGAGTAACTTTGGGTCCATAAAGCAATCGATGACTGCCAAACTGGGAGGTTCACTTGTTATCCCTTCCTTTTACTTTTTGTACCGAGAGGCCTTCTACCATTTCATCTAGTAATGGGTGTCTTTGTTACATCTGGCCATACAATATTGTTGTCATTGGTTTGGTTTTTGATATTGTTGTTCCGTGACCCAAAATTGGGGGAAAAGAAGAAGAAAATAATATTGATGTTTCCATTTTTTGTTCCTGTTGTTTTGTTTTTTTAACAGATACTTGCCAACAATTCTTCTTCTCCGCCATTTTGATGTTTTCCGAAATTTAGGCTCTCATGAGGGTTCACCAAATGATCAAGTAGGCATCACTTCAGAAGTAGCATCAGTTATTCGGAAATTCTCAGAGCCAGTCACTGAGGATGAAGACATTTATTCTGAAGGGGAACCTAATGATGATTCTGTAAGATGCAACTATTTGATGTGCTATGGTGTTTTTTTTTTTTTGTATTAGATGTTCCTCTTGAATGATTGCAAGCTAAATGATAAAACCTAAGTTTTTTGCATTTCTTTCTTCTTCATCTTCTTCTTTTCCGTCAGATGCTAGATTTTTGTTAATTGAAATAATGGCAAGAAAAGAGGAGAGAGGTGGGGAATCAGAAGAAATCCCTTTTTTTGAAAATAGATGTGGTGGGGGCTGACGATTTTTGGTGCCTAGAACTCTTAAAATGTTGAGAACCACACTGCAACAAAATTTGTTTCCAAATTTACTTCCGTGGAACCTTGTTAGCTTGGCCCGACCAATAAGCGGGAGGTTAAGAGACTAAAGTACTTCAAAGCACCCAACAAATACTTCATAACACGTGTTGATTTTGGAATTGGATTCCTTCATATTATGATGCTGAAACTCATACATTATACCTTTTTTTATATCTAAGGAAATCATCTGTCTTCTTTCTTACAGAATTTATATTTTTGGATTAGTGAATGAGTAGCCCCAAGGGTAGGGGAGAGTCAGACCAGTGACCTTCACTTAACAAGGTGTGGTTTCTGAATGAATATGCTACCCCTTTGGATATTATCTTATGTCCTTTTTTGAAAAGGTTTGAAATACAAGAGATAATTGTGATATTATGCCCTCTTAGATGCCATTGACTAGTTAAGAAGTTCAAAGATGCCCATGTAATGGAGATGGTTTTAGTCGACTTTGGGGGGCATCCAAAGGTTTTCCTTGTGAGTGTGTGTAAGAAGAGTAATCTAAATTGAGAAAAGGAAATGTCTACATAGTGAAATTTTCTTATTTTATTCTCAAGAATTACTGTTCATAAGGTCTGTCAAGATGTTAACTCTGATGCTGTGTTGATGCAGAACATGAAGGATGTTGGAAAGGTAAGAAGGCACAGAGTGTTGTTAGTTGCAGCTGCTGACAGCTCTGAAGGTCTACCTCCAACCATAAGGCGTTGCTTTAGCCATGAAATAAGTATGGGTCCTTTAACTGAAGAACAAAGGGTAGAAATGCTTACCCAGTCACTGCAAAGTGTGTCTGAGCTCCTGTCTAATGTAAGTGAACGCATTGTTTTCTTTTGTATGTTATATGTTTAATAGCTTTTGTGGACTAATGATGCATATAATACTTCAGTAGGTGTTGTTAAAAGATTATTGTTGACTTGTTCCTTGTATGTGAAATGTCCATGTCTTACTGTCTGGAATTATCCATCTACAAATGTCTTTGGATATGTTCAAACAGTGTTATGGGATTAAAAAAAAAAATTTATATAACCGAATCAGTTTTAACTAGGGTGATATTATGGAGCCTATGACACAATGGACTGTATCCCTTCATTTTTGAATTGCATTTGTTGTTTCATTGGTTGAGGTCATTGAGGGCCCAAACTGTTCCTATATCTCTCTTTAGGAATATCTTACATGTTGGTCATACTTTTTGTTCTTTTGATCATGACTGTTTAACTTTGATGGGTCAGAATATTGCTTCTTGCAGACTGGCTCAGAGGATTTTATAAAGGAAATTGTGGGGCAGACATCTGGGTTCATGCCTAGAGATTTATGTGCTTTGATTGCTGATGCTGGTGCAAACTTAATTCCCAGTGGCAATGTACTGAATGAAAAGGTTGAGCCCAAGGAACTAGATAGTGATTCACATGAAGTTGCACCACAGGTCCTGGGGAAGGAAGGCATGACCAAAGCATTGGAACGATCAAAGAAAAGGAATGCGTCAGCATTGGGCACTCCGAAGGTAAGTTAGGTCAGCTAAGTTGACTTCATATTCTTATCTTATGTCACCATGCATAATAAGCAGGTGTCTTGTGTTGCAATTTTTTTCTTTTTTTTTTTTTTTCATTTTGTCAAAAGTATTTTATTGTGAGAAATATCATTCTTAGAGAGATGTACTGCTGCTTGTAGGTTTATTTTATTTTATTTTCTCTTTTCCATTATTTGCTATAGGTTCCTAATGTGAAATGGGAAGATGTTGGTGGGCTTGAGGATGTGAAGAAATCAATTTTGGACACTGTTCAGGTGGGTTGTTTTATCTCTGCTGCCTCTTTGTTTGATAATATTCATAAAGACTGCTTTTTTTTCTTTTTTTATCAGGATCCAAAAGCGTGTTAGATTTAGTATTACAAACTGCACCCCCGGCAACCCAAAAATGAAATGACAAATTTACTGAATCTGCATGAATCAAATGTTTTTGACTGAAAGCTAGGAGCTTGTCCTATCCTGTTTCTTGCTATGCATTAATTGATAGAGTCAAACTTTTTACAATGTATTTTAAATTAATATATTGCACATCGATAGTTTTAAAACTTTACCTAGGTTGAGTCCACAACTCCAGGAGTTCAAATACTCTCTTTGCCACCTTTTTTTTATGTTGGTCCTTCTTCACCTCATTGCCCAAAAAAGAGATTGTTAATCAAAGTCAGTAGTTCTTCAACAACATTATGAAACATAAAAAAGTAGGCTTGAAAATCCACTGCTATTTAACTTCTTATTGGTTCTGAATTATTGAAGTGATTCTTACTTGTCGTATATGCAGTTGCCTCTCTTGCATAAGGACTTGTTTTCGTCTGGGTTGCGTAAGCGCTCTGGTGTTCTTCTTTATGGTCCTCCTGGAACTGGAAAAGTATGTTCTGTTGTTTCAGTTATATGATGATTTTTTAACTTGCCACTTTTTTTTCCTTTTTATTAATTACCTGCTTCATAACATCTGTTTGTTATTCTTGTGTTTCAAACCTCAGACTTTATTAGCAAAAGCTGTTGCAACCGAGTGTTCCCTAAACTTTCTCAGTGTAAAAGGACCTGAGCTGATCAACATGTACATTGGAGAGTCAGAGAAGAATGTTCGAGACATTTTCCAGAAGGTAAAATATCCTTCTTGTTTTAAGCAAAATTTCTCTTGCTTTTTTTTTGTTTTGTTTTTTTTTTTTTTGGGGGGGGGGGTGTTGACTATGACTTATATTTCAGAATTTTTCGTCAGTGCACAATTTGTAATACCCTACATGCCTTTCAGGCCAGATCAGCACGCCCATGTGTTATCTTCTTTGATGAACTTGATTCTCTTGCTCCAGCTCGGGGGGCCTCTGGGGATTCTGGAGGAGTTATGGACAGAGTGGTTTCTCAGGTGAAGATTATTTTTTCTATAGAACTTGGCAAATTCCTTTTCTCTTATTCCATTTATAATACTTAACATGGAAACTTTCCCTTGTGCTAGATGCTTGCAGAGATTGATGGCCTAAATGATTCAACACAGGTAATTTATCCTACATTCTTACTTGGCTTGTATTCAAATTTATACTAGTATTTAGTTTTCTTCTTTTGCTTAAACCTAAAAAGTTTCCCCTGTTTAATCATTCTGGCTTTTAGGACCTGTTTATAATAGGGGCAAGCAACAGACCTGATCTAATTGACCCAGCACTTTTACGGCCTGGTAGATTTGATAAGCTGCTATACATAGGAGTTAATTCTGATGCATCTTATAGGGAGCGGTTGGTTTTCTTCTCATTTCTCTTTTGTGCTTTCATCATGTAAAATTTAGTGATGTGATGCGCTTCTCTTTGAATCTTAATTTTCTCTTTTCCCAGGGTACTCAAAGCACTAACACGAAAGTTCAAATTGCATAAAGACGTTTCACTTTACTCAATAGCAAAGAAATGTCCCCCAAACTTCACAGGAGCAGACATGTATGCTTTATGTGCAGATGCTTGGTTCCATGCTGCAAAACGCAAGGTAGCTCATTTGATTTCAACCTTATTGCTGAATTAGCTGGTGGAAACATTTATGCACCTAATGGTTTTTGTGATGAATCATGGTTGCTACATTGATTAGACAAGGTGCTTAGACTTGTTTACTTGTTTTTGTGTAGGTTTTGAGTTCAGATTCAGATTCTTCTAGCACTGATGATCGTGCAGAGTCTGTTGTTGTTGAATACGATGATTTTGTGAAGGTATGACACAGTTTTTCTATTTATAAAGTGATTTTTGAGACAAATCATATATATTCTGCTTGCTTTGAGTTCACAGGTAAGTCATGACCGTATGTTATCATATTGGAAAATGTCGGAAGTATTCTAGTATCATTTAGTTTAATACTAATTAACCATTTCTGCCATGAATGGAGAACAGCAATATCCAAATAGGTGATTAGGTTGAGAAAATTTTTGGAAATGCTCATTTATAGGTCATATGCTTCTTTAAAAAATAATTCCAATAGCAATCATGACTTATAAAATTGCCCGTGCCTATGAAAGACTGATTCTTTGTATCTGAATATACAAGAAAACTCACATTGAACAACCGTAAGTATTGGCTATCTAATATGATCTTTCCATTTTGCGTCTGAAATATTTGGTAGTACAAACTGTACAATATCTTAGACCAATAATTTTAATCAAAGTATACTTATCAATTGAAATTATGCGTTACCAATTGACATTTGACAGACATTTTTCCAAGGTTTTAATGAGTTGACTACATCTACATCAATGTTGCTTACCATTCAATTTAAAGTACAAAACTTGGTTAGAACCATTTTCTGGAACTAATTATGTCTGAACGCCTTGTCCCGACTTCTCAGGTCCTAGATGAGCTGTCTCCTTCCCTCTCCATGTCTGAGCTTAAGAAGTACGACTTGCTGAGGGATCAATTTGAAGGAGCCTCAAAATGAAACTTTTGGTAAAGCCATGTAAGAGGTCTGTATCACATCTGTGATCATGGTCTGCAAGGGTTCTGTCAATCTGCAATATAAGAGTTTCATTAGAATTTAATGAAACACATGCAATATAAAAGCATTCAATTTACATCTTTTTATCTGTATCTCATGTGTGGCCATGGTCTGCAAGGGTTCTGTCAATCTGCAATAATTGTAATTTAGATCAAGCATGCAATATAGGAGTTTCATTAGAATTGAATGAAACACATGAACAAGCTTATAATACATTATATAACTAGAGTACTACTACAAAAGGGCCTAACCTTTGTAGTAGTAGCCTAGGGTTATAAGGATTAAAACTCTATATATTACTTTCGTATTTGTGTGTTATAATAAATATTACTGTTTTCTCAAAAAAAATTAAAAAAAATGAAACACATAAAATATAAAAGCATTCAATTTACATATTTATAGAAAATTGTGAAATTGGTTGTTATAACTAATAGGACAAAGTTTGAGACAACATTTATCATAATATTTTTTTTCACAAGTGCTAACATTATTTGTTGTGATTGAAACAATATCACTTTCATCTAGGTCCACTACGGATACCACTTTTAATATACATCAATAACATGAAGTTATATTAACAGTTGTGAAAAATATTATGCCCTACTTATTGAAAAGAGTGTTTAATAATCAAATTGAAGGGCAGTAGGGCCCAACTCCAAGCATATCCTCTTCATCCTAAGCAAGGAGTATATTCCACGTACCCATCATTAAAAGTTATCAACTAGGTATGCGGGTATCTGGAAGTGACGTAGTGTATGATCCATTTGTGAAGGGCTCCACTCGTTTAGCTTTCATTGCTGAGGATTACTAGTAGTTGATAACTATCATGAAATTTAAAGGATACCAAAAATGAAAATAAAAATAAAAATCCTTGCAATTTGAATATGTTAATCCTTTTAGGTAGTTGGTACTTGGTAGTATTGTCTGGACGTGTGAGAGTTACGCATGTACCAGTACAACCATCTTCCATGCTAGCAATCCGTAATTGACTTTTTATGAGTTTGATGACCATGATATTATATTTAGATTTTAATAACTACTCCTATCCTAAAATGCCCACCTTGTTTATCAACCTTATGCTTTAAATCTTATGTTGATTTGATTTGATTTGATTTTTTTAAACCTTATTTAAATATTTAAATATGTAAACATATATAGTCACGTGCTTTAGAAACATTTTGGACTCAATGAATCCTTTAGTACTGTTGCTTAATGTTTATAGACAATGACAATCTAAAGGCTCTATCCATATTTGTTAAAACCTATTAATGAAGTGAGTGGCATTTACAGGGGAACAACTTATGTAAAAGGAGCATAGTCTAGTACTTATTCAAGAAAAAAAAAAGGGAAAAAAAAAAAAACGAAAAAAGAAGAAGGTAAAAGCATCATAATCTAGTACATCATATTTAAAATGTGATGATGAGATGGCGGCATCAAAATTCAAAAATATAAAATTAAGGCAGGAAGGTCGCTACAATTTACTAAAAATTCAAATTAATAGATAACATTTTGTGTTAATTTAATGACAAGTGTTAAGGATGGAATTTCACGTAAAATCAATAATAATCGATAACTATTGAGACCTCAAAGTATAAATTGAGGGCTCCTATCTCAAAGCAGAACACACATTGTAGACCAACTTCTCTTGTAAATTCTCTAGTTTAAAACTCAGTGAACAAGTTGTACTCTTTTTATTATAATGTCTTAGATTCATGTGGTTGTACCATTGATTTGAATTTCTTCAGTTTGTAGTAGTAAATTAAGTTATTTTATTAATCGCACCACAGTTAAATTTTTATAGTTAGATTGCTTTACTTCAGCAATCGCATCATAGTCATAGTTGTCAAATCGTAAATCGTATCGTGAATCGATTTTTAATTTTTTTGTATTGTGTATCGTATCGAATCATGTATCGTAAGATACACAAACATCCAATAAAATAATAAAATAATTATAGATATACATATATAAAAGGTATATTCATTATAAATTCGAAATATATTCAACTAATTACCAATTTAATCATTACTTATGTAATAAAATTTAACAAAGCTAACTAAATAAATCAAATTAACTTATGTTTATAACATGCATGTTCAAATTGATTAAACTCAGAAGTGATAATACATGATATATGAACCAAAATATAATATCTTTTCATCATTTTGGCTAATCAACTCCATCTAGGTCCATGTTATCATCATGTTCAGCATCTTGCAAAATTATTTTTTCATAGACATTTTCTTCATTATTATCAACATTTACTATTTTTGTTTTGTTTTTTTTTATTCAAATAATTTTTTCTTTATATTTTTTCTTGGCATTCTAGCTTTTTAGACTCATAATAATAACAAAATAAAAAATAATTATATTTTCATTTAATAACATTATTAATAGCATAGAAAAAAATTTGCACATATGAAAGTGAGTGTTATGAATATAGTTTAAATTTTGTAGGAGAAAGAGAAGGGAGGGAAAAAAAAAAAAAAAACTCATGGGAATTAGACTCAATTAAGTTTCCCAATAATTTTGTATTAAAAAAGTCTAACAACTTGTTTAAATAAAATAAAACCACAAATTTTAATAAAAAAAAACTCATTTTAAACCCACGTGTCTATGTATCGTATGATACATACGATTCACCGATACGATACGATTCATACGATACGCACTTATGTATCAAACGATTTACAAGCACTTACGATACGCTCTTACGATACGAAACTTTTTGTACATGATACAATACGTATCGTACGATACTGACAACTATGATCATATTTAGAGTTCTTTCCATTGATTTAGTTATTACTTATTGTTTATTCCCAAAATTTTAGTTCAATTACCATGGATATTAATGAAATGTTATTGATAAGACAAAAATCCTCTCTATTGAGGCACAATGAACCATTCCCTTTTTTTAAATGAAGTAAAATCACAAGATTAAAGGCTTAATTAAGGCCATCGACTCACATTGAAGTCACATTAATAATAAAAATAATAAAATAAGTACAAACATAAACAATAACAATCATCTTATGAGACTAAATTTTGAGTGGCACTTATTTGTTATTACACCAAAATGACACCTTTTTGCTATGAATGGTTGTCTTCTTCTCCATATTAAAGAGAGAAATTCTAAGAGAGGGAAACAACACAAAACACAGTAGAGAGGGGGGACAACATTGATACAAAGAGAAAAAACTTTAAATATAAATAAGAAAGAGTGGAAATGATAAAAGATAAGAGAATTAAAGTAATACATGTGATAAATATGAGGTCCAATGAGTATTAAAAACAAGTTTTTCATTAGTGGTTTTAACAAATGGATGGAGTGTTTAGATTATCATAACTTATAAAATCTACTGCTTAAAATTAATAAATTAAAAAATAATAATAAAGGATTTTAATTGTCACAAATTTAATAGAAATCTCCCCTATTGTTTATCAATCATAGTCGAGGATTGCCTTGCCCTACAAGCTCTACAATGGGTTGGGGTAACTCTCTCCATCCCCAAACACACACCTCTTGCTGTCCTTGGTGCAACGTTTGCTTGTGAGGTCACGTTAGACTTATTCTAATTAGTTATGAAAATACTAATAACAAATTATAACAAAAGGTGTGTGTATATACATACTTTTTTAGTCTTATTTGACTGGAGGACATGTACATGAAATTATGAACACTAAAATTGCACACACTAAAAGGACAAATATGATGTTGCTATATACCCCTTTGAGAAACTGATGGAGACAAATAAGGCTTTTAAAATATATGTAAATATGTTGGTTATAGAAATGCCTTTTTAAAAATAATAACAATAATGATAATTGGAATCACATAGACTTTTCAATCAACGAAAGTACTCGACCTAAATAACGTGTGTGAACTGTGAATGTCAATTATCAACTCCCATCCCATGTCAAAGTTCTCAACATATGATTTATAGACTTTTCAAAAGACAACCTAAGACAAATTGGGACATTGAGAAACATATATAGCTCTTTACATGTACAGTTATTTTTTCTTTTCTTGTCCTCTTTGCCTTTGGTTATGATAGGGCACGTTTTATTTTGTTTTATTTTATGAGTTATGTTAACAGGTGTTTTTAGAATAATTATTAATAAACCATAATAGAAAGATTTGACACAATTTTCATGGGAAATATAAAAAGTTGTCAACAAAATTAATTGTTTTATCATTTTCACATAAAATGTTTCTAAAAATAGTTCTTAAACCAATACCCTTAGGGTATTTGTTAACATTTTCCTTTATTTTTTAGTGGAAAATTAACCATTTTTTTTGGGCTGAATAAACAAAAGTACCTCCAACCTTTGAAAATTATTGGGGTCAGTTATTTTTCATGTGAGTTCACATGGTGCTGTTATTATTTAGTATATATGTACGAAATAAATGCCATTAATTTCAGGGAAAAAAAAATAGAGAATACAAGTATGTATTTGGCTATTGTTTGGCATTTTTTTTTTTTTTAAGTTGGAGTTAAGGGGTTTGAATAATGGACATCTCCATTGAAATTACCAATTGAGTTATAAGACTCTTAGCATGTTTAGCTTTAATTGAAATGATATTAACTTTGAGAAACATTTTATGTGAAAATGATAAAACAATTAATTTTGTTAACAACTTTTTATATTTTCCATGAAAGTTGTGTCAAAATCTTTCTATCATGATTTATTAATAATTATTCTAAAAGCACCTGTTAATATAACTCATAATCATGTGTTGAGAACTTTGATATGGGATGGGAGTTGAAAATTGACATTCACAGTTCACACACGTTATTTAGGTCGAGTACTTTCGTTGATTGAAAAGTCTATGTGATTACAAATTTTTTTTTTTTTTTTTAATTTTAAAAAAAGGCATTTCTATAACCAACATATTTACATATATATTTTAAAAGCCTTATTTGTCTCCGTCAGTTTCTCAAAGGGGTATATAGCAACATCATATTTGTCCTTTTAGTGTGAGCAATTTTAGTGTTCATAATTTCATGTACATGTCCTCTAGTCAAATAAGACTAAAAAAGTATGTTCAGGAAGTTCTGCCGATATCGGTAAGCGTTGCAGAAACAAACGACAGAGGGGAGTCCTAAAATATCTAAGAAGAAACTGCTATCACCGCATTAAATACTCTGTAACTAACTCTCTAGTTGCATTAATGTGAAGGGGTTTTCAGCCTTACAGCTACTCTTTAGTAAGGTGCTGATGAGACAAGTATCAAATAGCTACTCTTTAGTAAGGTGCTGATGGGACAAGTATCAAACATCAACCATCTGGTTTGCACGTAGAGGATAAAGATGAAAAGGGTAGAGAGTATAAAAGGAAAAGGAAGCAATGAGATAAGAGGATCGAGAAATCAAGAGAAAAACACTATAGCAATCAGGAATCAAATTTGTAATCAAACTTGTGAGAAATACATAAGAATGGATCTCCTCGGATTGTACCAAGGACGATTTTCTTTAGTTTAAATCAATCTAACTACCTGTTCTTGTCATTTGAATCCACTTTATTTGTTGTCCAATTCATTTTAGCCTAGTTTTCCAATCCACTCTCTATAAATTCATTGTTTTAGGCTTTTTGGACCTAAGTCAATCAATCTTTTGGGTTAGAGACTCAAATCTGATCCTTACAACTATCTATTTCAAGCATTTTTATTTTTATTTTTGGTAAAAAAAGCCAAAAAATTTCATGCACAACTTTGGAGACCAACTATTAGCAAAATCAATAAAAGATAAATATAGTGATGCACAAATTTCAAAAATAAAATTACAATTATTAGTTTAGTATTTTGTGATTAGTGTAAAATTAAAATTATATTAATAATTAATAATAGATTCATATAAAAATGATATTGCTCTAATCACAACTTAACACCTTAACAAATTGGGAAAAAAAAAAGTTTTATGCCTCTAACGTTGCTCTTCGAAAAAAGAAAGTAGAATCGACAATGGAATCTAAAAGAAGAAAATGTGATTGAATTGATCAAAAGATAGAGTACAGGAGATCGTGGCAGTGTTCACCCCAAACCAAGAAGAAAGAGTGGCAGTGAAGACTGCAATGATGCTGCCATTGCTGGCATTGACTGTGCGGTGGTGGAGACTTGAACTCGGCCATGACTCATGAGTCATGAGTACTAACAAAAAAGAAAGGCATATAGTTTTGCCACATAGGCATGGTAGTGAAATGAGTGCTTTGGAAAACAAAAGAGAGTTTCTCAGTACCAAGAAAAAGGTCAAGGCCATAATTTTTACCACGTTTATGGTGTAGTGAAATGAGTACAATGAATTCATCAAAAAAAAGAAATGAGTACAATGAGATTTTCTAAAAACAATAAATTTACACTTCCATATTGTCCAAACAACGAAATTTGTAAATACTGAGATTTTAAATAATGGAAGTACAAATCCCATTTGTTAATTTCTATGCAAATGGCAAATCTTCACACAGACACGCGATAAGAGAAGACATTGCAAGTGAAATAGTGAATGTATCAAAAGTGTCTTGAGTCCCAGGACCATCATCTTACTTTTTCACTTATCTAGATATTGCAAGTGAACTAGATATTGCAAGTGAATGTATCAAAAGTGTCTTGCAAGTGAACTAGATATTGCAAGTAAATTTTTTTTTTTTAAAGGGATGCTATATGTTTTTTGAGTATTAATAGCACGTAAATGTTATTAAGGTCAGTTTGAGAACATTATTTTAACTTAATCTATTTTGATTGATGGATGTAATATCTAGTTGAGTTCAAACTATTAGCAAGTTATGTGACAGAAGTGGTTATTTTATAGCGGGAAACATTCTCTACAAGACATCAATTCTTAAACGGTGCCACAAAAATTAAAAATATATTTAGTTTTGAGTTAATTGCTCTAAAACATCAAACTGTTGAACAACCCTTGAGATCTTTGTTTTTTGCTTACACTTTGAGAACTTGATACAAACAAAAGGTTGTATTGTCTATGCAAATGTGCTTAGGAGTCGCTAAATTCAACTAGCATATATATTATGTAAGTATTTTTAACCATTTAGAAAAATAAAAATCAACAAGATTATTCGCATCAATACAAAATAAGGATCATATACTCCTCCAATAGTCCTATGTAATTAGGAAAAAAAAACATATATTCTTCCTATGTGAAAAGTGTATAATTCAACATAAAATTCAAACTGTCTCCCCACCATGATATACGGTGGTTTTTCATATCATTTTGTTTTATTTTATGGGATGAAATATGGTTTTGAGCATTAATAACATAGAAATGTTTTTTTTTTCTTAATACAAGATAGAAATTCTATTCTAGTTTAATTTAAATGTATATGTGTATGAAACTCTCTCTTGGAAACTTGAACTCCGGCCCACTTATACTTGTGGAGTGACTATTACACTAAGAGTGTGCGGTGATCATAACACAGAAATGTTATTAAGATCTATTTGAGACCATTATTTAATTTAATTTATTTTGATTGATGGACATAATATCTTGTTCAAACTATTAGCAAGTTATGATGCTATTTTTACCTTCTTCTTTTTTTTCTTTTTTCTTTTTTAATGAATAAGTTTATGATGCTATTTGATTTTGCCTTTTTGGTATCCCAACTAGTAAATGCATTGATGATATACTTGATTGTGATACAAGTGATTCTTTTATAGCTGGAAACATTCTTTACTAGACATCAATTCTTATATGGTGCCACAAAAATTAAAAATAGATTTAGTCTTGAGTTAAATTAGTTAATTGTTCCAAAACATCAAACAGTTGAACAACATCCTTGTTTTTTGCTTACACTTTGAGAACTTGATACAAACAAAAGGATATATTTTCTATGCAAATGTGCTTAGAGAAATGATGGAGCCAGGATTTGGAGTTAGGGGGCGGCTCTACTGTTGGTTGTGTGTGACAATTTCGGCCTCCAACTTTGCTGCATAGCTAAGGGTTTTTTTTTTTTTGGGGGGGGGGGGGGGTCTTTGATGCATGTGTTTGCTACTAGGTAAGGACAAAATTATTTTGTTTAAAATTTTTTAAAAGGCTGGGTTGTTTGTTTGGGTAAAATTTGTTAGTTAGGCTTAATATTTGTGATTGGTATTTTTTGTTGTTGTGCTAATTTTTTTGAGTTTGTATATTTTGTTTTAGATTTTAAATTTATAAATTTTATACTGCCTTTAAAAGGAGGAAAATGTTAAAGATACAAACTTTTTATAAATTAATAATGTGATGAATGGTTATTGGTAAGTAAAAGAAGATATAAGTAGTTGACCCAAATACAAATCAATAAGAATTTGCTCTCTCAAAAATTTGTAAAAATATATAGAAAAGTTTGTGGCTATAATATTACTCTTAAAAGAATCAATGATATTTTTTTTTTTTTTTAGGAAAAATAATATTGTTAGGGAGGCAAAATGTATATAAAATTGCTAAAATTAATACCTATATATATATATTTTAAATGGGGGTGGGGGGCCATTTCCCCCATAGTCCAAGCTTAGCTCCGTCTTTGCTTAGGAGAGTCACTAAACACAACTAGCAATATTTACTTTTTATTGTTAGGTGTTTACTTTCTACTAATTTTAAAACTGCCATTACTGCTTGGTTAAGTCGATTTTCTCCAAACATAAATTAAGGATAAAAGAGTATTTGTAAAGGATCAAAAGACAATTTTATATAAAATAGGGGAAAGTATTAAAAATTATATTTTTATCCTTTTGACAAGTTAAGCCATGTAATATTAAATGTGCCATTTCAAGCCAAGGCCATAGGTGGAGTTTTGTACTTTGTTTTGTTTGGCACCACAATGAAAGTTTGGGGGTTTCAAATGACAATTTAAAAATATAAGATTTAATTTTTCATAAGGATAAAACTATTGGATTTTGTTTTTTGGACTTTTGCCTATAAAATAAAAGGATGATTGGTAAAATAGTATTAAAAAAAAAAAAACCCTCAAATATATCTAACTCTATTCCCATATTATCCATAGTTGTAGCTATTAATAGTGTTTAATGTTAATTTGAGTGTATTGTTCGAATGGAATTTAAAAACGCTTAAAAATATAAAATAAAATAAACTTATGAGCACACTCCTACAGGGTAGGATGGAGTTGGTTTAGAATTAAAAATACAAAATATCACGAATGCATGAAATGAGGCATATATACATGGTGGCTTTTTATATATGCATATCAAGGCTTCCAATTTCGATCAGATAGGTTTAAAGACTCTAAAGGCTAAATAGTCGCTTCTTAATGTAAAACGGCTATATAAGCAGCACAAGAAAACCCTTACTAAATATGTAAAAACAGTTATTTGAGAAAAAATGTGTAAAATTATTTTGGACAAAACTTAAGTATAGTATCTTAGGTGTTGTTCCTTAGGTTCTTCTCTTAAGATTTAACCATGTGACTATTTAACTAAAAAATACACTTCCATCCAATGAGAAAAAATCCACATTGTAGAATCTTAAAAAGAAAACCTAAAGAACAGCACATAAATACTGTACCTAAGTTTTACTCAATTATTTTTGCACAACTTTAGTAAAGTTTCCATAACTTTTATTAATGGTGGCAAGAGATACCAACTGAACGCTGTGAAGCTTAATGAGGAAAATGTTATTATGCAATGACCCTAAGCATGACTATATACAATACTCCTACTCACCAAGCAAGAAAAAAAAAATGGACAATAATAATAAAGGCAATCATTTTATTCAAATTCAAACAATATATAAGAATTAAGAACATTTTTCCCCTTGCTTTAAAAATATTGACATCCACCATTTACAAGTCACATAATCAATACATCCTTTTATTTTCTCAACATATGTTATTTAGATTAAATGGGAGGATGAATTTGGCTTGCATCCAGTATTTTTCTATATTAAACATGATACAGATATGACAGGCGTCTTAAAATGATCTGTATCAATTTTGTATCCCATCCAATGCATAGAATACTAGACAAAAGTCTCTCACTTAGAGGATGGCATGATTTAATGATACTAGTCAACAACTTCATAAAAGTTCACTTTTCTTTCTCTTTTGGGAAGGTAGAGACTAGTGCACTTCTTTAGAGCCAATGAATTGGTGTTTTACTGAGCCAGTCTTATAAAATAGTACATAAAAAATTAGATGCACAAAAAAGGATTATCTCACGTCTCTTGGTTTGAGAATGTTCTCCTCATGACTCACATCCAATCAAGGAGAGGAATTGCGGAATATGATCTATGTCGTTTCATCCTAAATGACCTATTAGAATAATGTTCAAAGTCTACTGAATAATAATTAGTAAACCATGCCAAAATCTTCTAAATTTTGTGTTTGGGTTGAAGGAAATCATCATACTACATGACAAATTAAATAAAATAATCACGTGGATCATGCAAAAAAATGACATTAAAAAAAATTACAGTGGTAAATAGTAAAATACATGCAAATGTGAAATGATAAAAGCATGCAATAATAATCTATGCTGCACATGAGCTTGCATTGAATTTATGTCCCTATCTTCGGAGATAACGAAAATATATTATATATAATAAAAGAATGAAATTTGCACAGCCAGGTTTCTCAACCCCTCACCAGCAAAACCACACAAAACGCAAGGGCAGCTTTGTCCAAAAGAAGGAATAATATTCAAAATTAATAATTAAAAATACTAATATTTTCCTTGTGGGTCAAATATAATACACAAATGATGAGTCTTTCATTTTCTATTTATAAATTTATTAAAATCGAATTATACGAAATTTTATAGAAATATAAATAATAATTAAAAAAATAGAGAAAGTCATGTCGGGTAAGACAATAACATTTGGGTTCCAGCCTCCTGAAACGCAGTCTATTTTGAGGATTTGGGCGCACGCGCTTTGTGAACAGGCTTTGGTGTACACATGACACAAGTTCAAATTGTACATGATTCTTTAAATAAATAAAGTCCAAAAATAAAAAGTTCCCCATTGTATATATAATATTTATCTGAGTTTCAATTATATTAAAGGATCATAAAGACAACTAATTGTTGCATCAGTTGACTTGTAAAAGTTTCTCAAAAAAAAAAAAAAAAGTTGACTTGTAAAAGAAAAGAAAAATACTCCATCATTTATTACCTATTAGTTGTTTTGGTGTCGGTTTCTGTCAAATATTCCATCTAATTTTAATTTTTATCTTAAAATTTAGATTCTCAAAATATTTTGTGAGAAAACATCTAATTTTAATTAAACAATCTTGTTTTGGCAACTTCGTATATAGTCTGTAAAATATAGTGATATGATGATGTTTACCTCGAAAATGATATTTTGTTTTTTTTAAGAAATATATATAAAAGTGAATGATATCACAATTTTTTATCAAACTATTTCATTTTATACTCGTGAAACACCTTAAAAAGTTATAGATAATGGTGTAGTCAATGGAACTTAGAATCTTCAAATTTCCAACATATCCTTGATTAGGTCCATTAAATCCATCACTTTTTGTTGTTGTTGTTGATAATATCGAACCCGCCATTTGATTGTTTTCAAATGTGATAAGGGTAAAATTGTGAATGTGAATATTCATGAATATAGTATCATGAAGCGACGTTCAAAATAGACCCGTCGGCCTCACTTGTCATAAATGGAAAGCTGACACTACTAAGCTGAAGGGAGTAGGCGAAGCTGACGACCCTAACGAGGCTGACGACCTCGACGAGGGAGTTGGTGAAGCTGACGACCCCGACGAGGGGGTAGGCGAAGCTGACGACCCTGACGAGGCTGACGACCTCGACGAGGGAGTAAGCGAAGTTGACGACCCCGACGAAGCTGACGACCTCGACGAGGGAGTAGGCGAAGCTGACGACCCCGACGAGGGGGGAGGCGAAGCTGACGACCCTGACGAGGCTGACGACCTCGACGAGGGAGTAGGCGAAGCTGACGACCCCGACGAGGGGGTAGGCGAAGCTGACGACCCTGACGAAGCTGACGACCCTAACAAGGGAGTAGACGAAACTGACAACCCTAACGAGGCTGACGACTCCGATGAGGCAGTAAGCTGAAGGCAGTAAGCTGAAGGCAGTAAGCTGAAGAGAGTAGGCTGAAGAGAGTAAGCTGAAGATAGTAAGCTGAAGATAGTAAGCTGAAGGCAGTAAGCTGAAGGCAGTAAGCTGAAGACCATAAGCTGAAGGCAGTAAGCTGAAGGCAGTAAGCTGAAGGCAGTAAGCTGAAGGGAATAAGCTGAAGGGGATGCACAAAGCTGACGGTCCCGACATAACCTTGAAAGGGAGTAGGCGAAGCTGACGACCCTAACGAGGCTGACGACCTCGACGAGGGAGTAGGCGAAGCTGAAGGCAGTAAGCTGAAGGCAGTAAGCTGAAGAGAGTAGGCTGAAGAGAGTAAGCTGAAGATAGTAAGCTGAAGGCAGTAAGCTGAAGACCGTAAGCTGAAGAGAGTAAGCTGAAGGCAGTAAGCTGAAGGCAATAAGCTGAAGGCAGTAAACTGAAGGCAGTAAGCTGAAGAGAGTAGGCTGAAGAGAGTAAGCTGAAGATAGTAAGCTGAAGGCAGTAAGCTGAAGGCAGTAAGCTGAAGACCATAAGCTGAAGGCAGTAAGCTGAAGGCAGTAAGCTAAGCTGAAGGGAATAAGAAGGGGATGCACAAAGCTGACGGTCCCGACATAACCTTGAAAGGGAGTAGGCGAAGCTGACGACCCTAACGAGGCTGACGACCTCGACGAGGGAGTAGGCGAAGCTGAAGGCAGTAAGCTGAAGGCAGTAAGCTGAAGAGAGTAGGCTGAAGAGATTAAGCTGAAGATAGTAAGCTGAAGGCAGTAAGCTGAAGACCGTAAGCTGAAGAGAGTAAGCTGAAGGCAGTAAGCTGAAGGCAATAAGCTGAAGGCAGTAAACTGAAGGCAGTAAGCTGAAGAGAGTAGGCTGAAGAGAGTAAGCTGAAGATAGTAAGCTGAAGGCAGTAAGCTGAAGGCAGTAAGCTGAAGACCATAAGCTGAAGAGAGTAAGCTGAAGGCAGTAAGCTGAAGGCAGTAAACTGAAGGGAATAAACTGAAGGGAATAAGCTGAAGGGGATGCACAAAGCTGACGGTCCCGACATAACCTTGACTTGGCTTCCACGCATGGGTATATAAGGAAATACCTTGCACATCACGCTCAGTGTTAAACTCTTACAAGGAAAGGATTCCGCAAAATACGCTCATAAAGACTCCTATAAGGAAAAGACTTCTACAGCAAGAAAAAGAGGTCAATCCTCTACTACTATAAAAGCCCCAATATCCTCACTAGCTAAGGTACGCAGAATTTACCCTCTCTAACACTTTAGAGTTGTGAGAAGTTCTAACTTGACCTTCGGAGGGTATTTGGTCGGCACCACACCGGTGCTCTCTGCGAGGTCTTCTCTTTTTGTGTTGTGCAGGCATTGTTTCGAGCACGTGAGTGTCGTGTAGCTCACTGACGATTTTTCGGCATCATCATAGGTCAAGAGGCATGGAGGCTCCGATAGTAAGATGGAGGCTTGGATGGGTCGAAGATGAACAATGAAGCTGCCGAAGATGAATAGTCATGCGAATTATGGTTTTTGAAGTATTGGCCTTACTTTACATGAGGATGGAATGTATATAAGCAAAGTATCTTACATGAGATATGTAAACACTTATGAAGCTTCATTCAAATTCCCGAGATCAATGAGCTCTCTTAATGTGATCATGCGCAAAGGCTTTGTGAAAGGAGATTTCCAATTTAATAGCTTCTGATAAACTTGTTGCATGGTGGGACGAGATTGTGGACTGGTGTGTAAGCATGCTAATGCTATCTTTGCCAATAAAACCACCTTATCTGCAACTCTATTTGTAGGATGTGCAAGACGTTGATCCAGTACATCTTCTAGTAGCACATCATGGGACGATAATGAAAATGATGATGATAGAAATGATGAGATCAAATCACCCGGATGCCTTCCAATAATTACTTCCAAAGCGACTACTCCAAAGCTGTAAACGTCACACTTTTCACTTACTTCTATTGTATATGCATGCTCTGAAAGTAAAATATCAGAGTTAAATTCTTCTTTTCACCAAGTAATTCAATTTACCACACAATCTTTTGGTTGTGGTACATGTACTCCTTTAAGTTTATACAAATTTGTAATATATACTAACATATATATTCATATAGAAACAACTCTACAAGTTAAGCTGGAAGTACTAAACTATTAAAAATATTAGAATTTTGGAATTAGGTGGGGAAGGCAACTTCTAAGGGTAATACTTTTTAAATTTTTGGAGAGAGCAAGTGCGGGTCTCTATGTCATCTTAAAAACTTTGCATTCAACCTAGGCCGTATAAGAAATAATTATCCAGTTTGAAAGAATTGTACAATGAGAAAACAAAGTTTCACGAAGTAAAATGTGATTCTTTAACCATGAATTATTTGGGGGTATTTATGCACAATTAACTTCATCTAAAAGGATTCCAAAAAAAGGGAAAAAAGACTTAGTCAAATAGATTAAAATCTTAACTAAATTTAAACATTACCTTTTTTTAATTGTAATTGTGATTATGATCACAATTAAAAAAGAATGAAGTGACTGTATAAAATATCGTAGTTTGCAACTACCATTCCTTAATGCCAATCAAGATGCTACAAAAAATTCATTTTTCGTCAATAAATAAGCAAAATACTCTAATTATTAATTGAACCTCTGAAACATAATTATTAATCGAACCTATTAGCTCAAATTGTGACAACTATACATGCAATGAATTTCAATAAGGCCTCTTTGAAGGCAAACAATGCCGATTGAAATAACATTAATAAGAATATATAGTTATTAAAATGTGAATTATATTATGAATCGAATTTTGATTTTTTTATGTCGTGTATTGTAAGATACATGAATGTTCAATAAAATTATAAAAAAAAAAAAATTATAGATATACATATATAAAAAATCATAAAAAAATTATAGATATACATACATAAAATGTATATTCATTATAAATTTGGAATATATTCAATTTATAACCAATTTAGTGATTACTTTTTTTTAGAAATTTAATGATTACTTATGTAATAATATTTAACAAAGCTAACTAAATAAATCAAACTAGCCTCATTACACGCGCTTCGCACATGCAGTGAGAACCTTTTTTATTTTGTGTTCAATGTAATTTTTAAATCTGAATTTGTGAAGAGATTTGTAAGAAGTTAAAATTTAGGATTTTGAAAAGCAGTAAACTTTTTAGGAAAAAAAATTTTCTAGTAGTTTTGTTTATTAATTTTGTTGAATTACAATTTTAACCCCTTTTTATTTTTTAGAAATGATGATTTTCTTATTAGATTAGGGGCATTTTTGACATTTTTTGAAGTCATAACTAACTTTCTAAATCCTCTTAATATATAGAGATTAACTTTATAACATACACATTCAATTAAACTCAGAAGTGACAGTACATGATATATGAGCCAAAATAATAATTTCTCTTCATCGTCTTGTCTAATCAACTTCATCTAAGTCAATGTTATTATCATATTAATCATCTTGCAAAATTATTTCTTCATTGACATTTTCTTCATTATTATCAACATTTACAATATTTTTTTTATTCTAATAAATTTTTCTTTATATTTTTTTCTTGGCATTCTAACTTTTCAGACTTATAACAAAAAATAAAAAAAATAATTATATTTTTATTCAATACATTATTCATTGCATAGAAAAGAATTTGCAAATATGAAAGTAAATTGTCATGTGCATAGTCCAAATTTTGTCGGAGAAAGAGAAGAGGGGGAAAACCTCATGGACATGTTATTTTATTAGACTTAATTAAATTTCCCAATAATTTTTTGTTTAAACAAAGTCTAAGAACTTGTTTTCTCAATAATTGTGTTAAAAAAAAGTCTAACAATTTGTTTAAATCAAATAAAACCACAAATTTTAACCCAAAAAAAAACTCATTTTAAACTCACATGTCTATACATCGTACGTAAGATTCACTAATACTATACAATTTATGCAATACACACCTATGTATCGGACAATTTTTGAGCACTTACGATACATAATTTTTTGTACACGATACGATACACATCGTACAATACATGCCATGTATCGTACGATATTGACAACTTTGAATACGACTAGAGACACAATATTTTACATAATTTGTGATTTAAAATATATAATTAGTACTAAAAAAAAGCGGTGTTAGAAAGTCTATGTAAAAGCTAAAAGCCTTATAGCTAAACTGGCATCTTCTGATGTTTCCAATTGAAATACCTAGATTTCAAATTCCACCACCCCTAATTATCAATTTATCTAAAGCAAGAAAAAAAGAAGAAAGTATATGTATAAGTGATGTTACATCAATCATAACTTGTCATATTAGCAATTGTGAAAATTTTAATGTTGCCAACATTACTTAAATAACATACCTGGAGCAGTGTATCCAATGGTACCAGCAAACGAAGTCCAATAAGATGCGTCAGAACTCATAATCCTAGCTGTGCCAAAGTCAGAGACATGAGATTCATATTCTGAATCTAGTAGAACATTCTTGCTTGATATATCACGATGAATTATTGGACTGGAGCAGTCATGATGCATATAAGACAGAGCACTTGCCACACCTTTAACAACATTTAACCTCTTTAGCCAGTCAAACTCCAGTGCTAATTCATCATTGTTTAGTATCTTTTCCAAGCTCCCACCTTCCAAGAATTGATAAACTAAAAGCAAGTGTCGTGGATGTGAGCAAAAACCATGAAGCTTTACAATGTTGCGGTGTCGTATTTCGGTTAGACTATGTATCTCACTGGTGAAAGATTTTAGATTGGCCACACTATCTTCTGAGAGTGGATGAAATTTCTTTACAGCAACAACTTGACCTGTTGGCAAATCAGCTTTATAAACAATTCCATGCCCCCCCACACCAACACAATATTTGTAATCGAAATCCTCTGTTGCTTCAATAATGTTTTCATAAACCATTTTCCCATCATAACTCCATATTGAAAACATATTTTGAGGCCCTACTTCTTTTGGATTATTTTTTGTCTTCGTCTTTCTAAAGAAAACGCCGATTGTAATTCCTACAATGATAAAAATAAGAAAAACAATGCCCAAAAGGGCTAAAATTATTGTAGTAACTTTTTTCCCCTTTTTGACATGAAGATTGTGGCCAATTGCAAAGGGGCAAGTCTTCAAACCAGTAGCATTGCCACACAAGCCCTTGTTGTTTCTAAATGCTTCTATTGATGCCTCACAAAATGCTTTAGTATTCGGAATAGGACCCCACAATAGATTGTAGGACAAGTCAATGGATGTCAAGCCTAACAATTGATCAAAACTGGATGGAATATTGCCAAAAAGTGCATTGTGGGAAAGATTCAAGATTTCTAACATTTTCAAATCTCCAAGTTGTTGTGGAATCTCTCCTGTTAGAAAATTTTGGCTAAGATCAAGATTTTGGAGATACTGCAAATTGCCAATTTGAATTGGGATATATTTTCTTAAGTGATTGTTGCTCAAATTCAAGAGAAAAAGTTTTTTACATTTCCCTAGGTCAGGAATATGGCCACTTAGACTATTATTGGCGAGATTAAGTTGCTCCAAATTTGATAGCATCTCGAAATTGTAAGGAACTTGTCCAGAAAATTTGTTACTGTCTAGATAAAGGTCTAACAAAAATTTCAACTTACCTAATTTGTTGGGGATTTTCCCATGTATCTTATTTGAGGAGAGGATGAGCACTTGTAATTGACTTGCTTCTCCAAGCTCAGGAGGCAATCTACCTGAAATGTCATTGTTAGAGATTTTCAGGCATGTCAAGTTTTGACATTGCCCCCAATTAGCTGAAAGCTCACCATAAAGTTTATTATAACTCAACTCCATGTATGTTAAGTGTGGGTATATCCCAAAACTTTCTCCTATATTTCCAAAAAGTTGATTTCCATTAAGTCGAACTCTAATGAGGCTTGTGCAGTTTCTCAAGGATTTTGGTATTGAACCAATAAAATGATTATTGTTTGCGATGAATTTCTCAAGCAATCCACCACTACACACATTTTCGGGCAAGTGACCAGTAAATTGGTTTCTAGATATTTGGAGCTCCTTCAATTGAGTAAAATTGTTCTGTTCAAATGAAATGAGATTGCTTAAATTATTAGTGAACAATTTGAAATAAGTGAGCTTAGTTAAGCTTACTATAGAAGAAAAAGTTATACCTACGAAATTGTAAAACAATAACTTAAGATCACTCAGAGAACTTACAATTCCAAATTCTTGAGGGAAGGAACCAGAAAGTCGATTTGTATGAAGATATATACTGGTTAGTTTGCTTAAGTTTCCAAATGAAGCAGGGATGAAACCCGTGAGATTGTTTATTGATAAGTCAAGGTCAGTCAGAGAACTTAGCATTCCTAATTCTTGAGGGATGGAACCAGAAAGTTGGTTTTTAGAAAGATATAAAGTTGTCAATTTACTCAAGTTTCCAAAAGAGGCAGGGATGAAACCTGTAAGATTGTTTATTGCTAACTCAAGGTCAATCAGAGAACTTAGCATTCCTAATTCTTGAGGGATGGAACCAGAAAGTTGGTTTTCAAAAAGATATAAAGTTGTCAATTTGCTCAAGTTTCCAAGAGAGGCAGGGATGACACCTGTAAGATTGTTTGTTGTTAACTTAAGGTAAATCAGAGAAGTTAGCATTCCTAATTCTTGAGGAATGGAACCAGAAAGTGGATTTGTATGAAGATATAAAGTGTTTAGGTTGCTTAAGTTTCCAAGAAAAGCAGGGATGACACCCATGAGATTGTTTATTGATAACTCAAGGTCAGTCAGAGAACTTAGCATTCCTAATTCTTGAGGGATGGAACCAGAAAGTTGGTTTTCAAAAAGATATAAAGTTGTCAGTTTGCTCAAGTTTCCAAGAGAGGCAGGGATGACACCTGTAAGATTGTTTGTTGTTAACTCAAGGTCAATCAGAGAACTTAACATTCCTAATTCTTGAGGGATGAAACCAGAAAGTTGATTCGTATGAAGATATAAAGTGGTTAGGTTGCTTAAGTTTCCAAGAAAAGCAGGGATGACACCCGTGAGATTGTTTGTTGATAACTTAAGGTCAGTCAAAGAACTTAACATTCCTAATTCTTGAGGGATGGAACCAGAAAGTTGGTTTTCAAAAAGATATAAAGTTGTCAGTTTGCTCAAGTTTCCAAGAGAGGCAGGGATGACACCTATAAGTTTGTTTGTTGATAAATCAAGGTCAATCAGAGAACTTAGCATTCCTAATTCTTGAGGGATGGAACCAGAAAGTTGGTTTTCAAAAAGATATAAAGTTGCCAGTTTGCTCAATTTTCCAAGAGAGGCAGGGATGACACCTGTAAGTTTGTTTGTTGATAACTCAAGGTCAGTCAAAGAACTTAGCATTCCTAATTCTTGAGGGATGGAACCAGAAAGTTGGTTTTCAAAAAGATATAAATTTGTCAATTTGCTCAAGTTTCCAAGAGAGGCAGGGATGACACCTATGAGGTTATTTGATTGTAACGCAAGGTTGGTTAGAGAACTTAGCATTCCTAATTCTTGCGGGATAGAACCAAAAAGCTGGTTCATATGAAGATATAGAATAATTAGGTTGCTTAGGTTTCCAAGAAAAGTCGGGATGACACCTGTGAGATTGTTAGATGAGAAATCAAGCTTACTCAAAGAACTTAATGCTCCTAAGTCTTGAGGAATAAGGCCAGTCATATGGTTCGCAGAAAGGTCAATGACATGAAGGCTAGTTAATTTGCCTATTTCAAAAGGAATTCTCCCAGTGAATTGATTACCAGAAAGGTCAAGAAGAAAGAGTTTGGAGAGGTGAGAAATATTTGAGTTAATGATTCCAGATAGTGAGTTGTGAGAAAGGTTAAGACTGAGTAAATGGGGGAGGGATTGAAAGTTGAGATTGTGAAGCGTACCTCTCAAACCATAATTTGAAAGGTTCAGATGGGTGACGCTTCCAGAGTGGTCGCAATTTATTCCGACCCAATTGCAAGGAGTGGTTCCAACCCACGAGGACAAGAGAGACTGGCTTTTGTTGTTAAGGCTAGTTTTCCAATTTAGAAGAGCCATCGCTTCCTTTGTTTCCTCTGCTATCTTAACCTTACTGTTAGAGTGAGCAAAAGGTGAAGATATGGAGGAAACAGAAGCAGTGGATGAGGAAACAAAATGGAGGATGATGAGAAGAAGGTGGAAGAAGAGTAGAGATGAAAGGAATTGGTTGAAGAGAGGTTTGTTTGAAAGGGAAGTCATAATGTAGGGTGAAGGAAGGAAAGGATAAAGTAAGGTTGGAAGGAGTGGATGAATGAGTTGAAATGGATAAAGAGGTATTAATTTATAGGTGGGAGTGTGGGACTATGGGAGTGGATGAATGACTTCATGCTGAATATTCAATCTGAACTACACCTTAAACAAGATAACAGCGCTAACATTACCTATCAAAGTCCGTAGATAGATAGATAGATCTGGCAGCTTTCATTGCTCTGTGTCCTTTGGCGGATTGGAGGAAAATTTCAGTCCTTATAATTAGTTTATTCAATTTTTTTTAATTATTTTTTTTATGTATATTGGAATTTGTTTTTAACCCATTACTTACATACTCAAAACTCAATATCATAAATTTTTTATGACGTATATTGGAATTTTTTTTGTTACGATTCTGTTATTTTTCCATAATCACCGTACTAAAAGTGGGGCAATCATTTACAATTTTACATTACTCTCTCTCTCTCTCTCTCTCTCTCAACTAGATTTTGCAAAGAAACAACACAATAATTATGCGGATTAAGTTAGGGACACACTGAAAATTCATAGTACTTTAAAAAAATAGCTTACCATCTCACATGTGGGTCCATTACAATATGCATTTGATTTTTTTTAATGACTCACGTGTGAAGTGGTAGACTTGGTAAACGGGTTGAGTTGATTGGTTTGAGTTGGGTTAATTTTGATTACTGGTTGAATTGTATTTTCACATAATAATAACAAAGTCTTTATTTTCATTTATTACAAATAAGATGATAAAGAAACAAAATACTCAAAAATAAAAGTAAAATTTTACATATATTTTTAGGTTTACACAATCCAAAGCTCACAAATCTTGTCATCACCACAAAATAACGAAAAAGGAAAAGAAAAAGAAAATAGAACTAGATGATGTGGATCATATCAAGTTATCAACCTTCTCAAGTGCACCTATTACTTAGAAAGATAACTATCAGGTAAAGAAAAATAAGTAAATACTTTATATAAATTGCACCTCAATCCACTCAATTGAAAGACTAACTTGGTCTATAGGATATGTGAGAAAGAAGTCTTATGAGATTGTTGAATTCTCATTTTTGGGTGAAGGAGACTTTTTTTATCATTTCATCCATTTTTATAGAAGGGAATAGAATATTTAATTGGATAAAATTTTGGTTAAATCCTTTTGGAGGATACTCACTTGACCCCAATTCGTGAGCCCATGATTAAAAGACTTTTGAGAAAGACTAGTTTTTTTTTTTTTGAAACCGAGAAAGACTAGTTGAATTGCAAGACTATTGAGAACCTTCAAATTAACTTAAAGTCATGTGATTAAAAGCATATTCAAAAATATAGGTGTGCCCAAAAACCTGATTTGGTAAAAATTTGGTAAAAATTTATCATAGAATATTATCATAATTAAAAAGTATTTTGAGTTCCTTTTAATATATCATGAACGATTGAATTGAAATGTATTAAGATACGATTATTTATATTTTTATCTATTTATTTTTATATTTTGTTAATACTGAATAGATATTATCTTTATTTTTCATTTATTAATTTAGTTTTTAATTTTAGTATATTTCTTTCTTGAATGATAAAACATTTTAGTTCTTGGTTTTTCTTGCCAAAGACATCTTCCTACTTTTGTTCTGAAGGTGGCCCACGAAAATTTTATAAGTTGAATTTTTTTCAAAAGAAAAATAATTAAAATTTTTATATTATAAGCTTTGGCCCCCAAAATTTTATGAGCTCATTTCTTTTAAAAGAAAAAAATGTGCTAAATATTTAAATTCTAATATTCAAGACTTCCAACCTTTTAACAAAGCAAATGTAACACTCTTGATGGTAAAATACTAAAATCTAACACCCCCCACCCCCTCCCCCCACAAAAAAAAAAAAAAAACCTATACGGACTCTTTCCTTGCTCATCACTTTGTCCTTGAAACTAAAACCAAAATGGCTAAACTCTTTATAAAAAATCAATCGATTACATTATAAAATTCAACCTTAATCAATGCTCTAGGACACTCATTCTTCCGACCAAATTTCTGTTGTTGATGAAAATATGGGTTTTGACCCTACTTAAGGAGAGAGTATGAAATGTATCTTATAGGAGTGGATATCACTCTTATTGGGTTTACCCCTCTATGAGAAGGCGATTACGTATGTGGGATACAAAATATCCTTTATCCAACTTTAAGGGCTATATGGAAAGAAGATAAGAGAACTAAGTGAGCGATTTTTTTTAGGAGGGTTTGAGCTCAGTTAAAGAGGAGGAGAATGAAATAGTGAAAAAAAATAAGAAAATAAAAAATAAAAAATAAATTAAAGAAAGATTACTTTATGAGCTCTAGTTTTGTATTTGTTAACCACTTAATCACTTATTTTTGTCATTAATGTATAATGTGTGAAAGCTTGTTAGTAAAAATACTAGAGCAAGTTTAGACCCCCAATTCTAAAATTATGGCTTAATTGCTTTTAGTCTACTCAACTAGATGCAGGATAGGAGTATGTTAGTGTGCAATTAACCGGGACAATTACCTAGTGCATCGGCATACATAACTAACAATTAAGTATAAAACACAAGGAGTAAGGGAAGAGATGCAAATACAAGATAACACTGCGATGTGTTATCGAAGAAAAAACAGAAGAGCTCAGCGAAAAAATATCTCCACGGCCCTTTAAGCCGAATCAATCCATCGGTGAATAAGTTAGAGTACAATGATTACAATATAGACCCTCCAAGAGTTTAATAATCATGACTCTCTTGTCTAACATTTTTAGAAAATGACTTTAGAACATTAGGACACGGCCAGTTAGTTCAATAAAGAGCTCATAATGATGATGTAGCGCATAATTCTTGCTTTCCATTTCTTAGGCCACTGCCAATTTAGTCCTCTCTAATGCATGACCAAGTCTGAGTCAAGTCTCCTTTACCCAAATACACGGCCAATTTAGTCCTTCCCCACTAATGTATGACCAAGTCAGTCCTTCCCTCAAATACACGGCGAGTTGGTTCTTCCCCTGATAGCTATTTACACAACACATGATTATTTTCTGTCAATTGTAGTTAATGGAATTGAGATATAGGGGTCAAATTGTACAATTCTTAAATCTCATGGATCAATAATAGAAAATTAATATAACAAGAGATCTGCTTAAAACTAATCCAAATCCAAAAGGTGTTCTTTGCTTCTTTTTGCACTTTTTCCTCGGCCACTTTAAAATTTAGAGAAAAAGAAACTAAATAGAAGAGGTGAAGAAAGAGAGAAGAGTAAAAGAAGTGCAAGGCTAGGCAAAATTGACTTAATTGTTCTACCTTTTTACTTTCTTAATTATTTATGTTGATTTGCTTTCAATTGTTCTGTTGTCTAACTAACCATTAGGGTGCAAGTAACTGGCCGTG
This sequence comes from Quercus lobata, assembly GCF_001633185.2. NCBI lineage: Eukaryota > Viridiplantae > Streptophyta > Magnoliopsida > Fagales > Fagaceae > Quercus > Quercus lobata. Next base: position 30,825,011 of record NC_044915.1, on the reverse strand, counting down.
TGTTATGGGGAATGACTAAGTGGGTCATGCTGCATTAGTGGGAAATGAGAAGGACTGACTTGTTCAAGCATCATAATTTGTTATTGAGATTGAAATTTATTTCAAAGTAAAATTTTTGAAAAATATATATATTTTCAAGGAAACAATTTTTTTTTTCTAGTGATTTAATTACATATTTGAAAATGCCTTGAAAAATATTTTCAAATATTTTGTTTATATGAAACTTTTTTAAAAAATCATATTTTCATGTTGAAATTAAAAAAAAAAAAAAATCCATGAAAAAAAAATCACCATTCCAACATTTTACAAACAATAATCTCACAAAATTTAACATTAATAACTCAAATCCATAGTACAACAAATCCGCAATACCAAAATCTACTATGAATTTCACAAAATATAATATATATATAGCTAACTGAAAATTCATTATTATTATTATTATTATTATTATACCTGAAAATAGTGAAAATACATTCAAGAAATATTTACATCAAAATAAACGTAGTGTAAAATTGAATATTCAGGACTAAGGTCAACATTAATTGGATGATTGATTATAATTGTTGAACCATGAAAATAAGATGAGACTGCAAATTCTCCGTAACTTAATTGAGGAGTTAGTTAAAGTAATAAGATAAGACTACAAATTCTCCATAGACAATTGAGGAGTTAGTTGAAGTGTAAGAAAGAGCCAATGGAGCGTGTTAAATGGAGTTGAATATTCAATCCATTCATAGCCTTATTGCTATAGCCCCTGCACAAAATTCCACTAATATTAGATAAGATATTAGATTCTATATAAAATAAAATAATTGCAATTAATCATGTTTTGATTGTTTTCCACAAAATAAGGGAAGTATGCGAATAAGGCCTTAGCATTATCAACATTCATTTTGTTGATAGAAATACATGACATAACCATGCACGTGAGAACTCTATGTTTGTGGATACTAGACAACTAGTACTAGTTTTTTATTTTTTTTTATTTTTTATTTTAGAATACTAAGTATTTTCACATACATGGGGAGAAGGAAAAAAGTTTTAAAAAAACTGACTATGGTGTATATCCAAAAGGGTCTTACTCTTGGATACATAGTACAAACTTTAAACCTCTTTAACTCATACTCATTTTTTAATGTGGGATTAACCAACTATTTTTTTTAAAAAAAATACTAATTATTTTAACATACACACAGAGGGGAGAAGGAGACAACTAGTACTAGTAGAATACACATACGGGACACGGATTAATTACGATTGATGTATACACCTTAAGTTCGTCATCATTTACATGAGTCTCTCTCTTTATCAACTACATTTGGAAGCATTTTTTGAGAGAGTTGAGTAATGATTTTGTAAGTAAAAGATAGTTAGATCATTCTTTAAATAATAATAATAATATAATAATAATAATGTATTACTGTATTGAACTTTTTCTCCAACATATACTGAAAAATATTTACTAAGGCCTCGTTTGGGAGGAGGGAATGGAATGGAATGGAAAGGAATGAAAAGAATCATTTTAGAATATTCTTCCATTCCCTTGTTTGGGAGTTTTAATGGAGGGAATGGAAAGTCCATTCCCTTGTTTGGGAGTTTAAATAGGAGGGAATGGAATGTGTAGGAGGGAACACTCATTCCTCTCTATTCCCTTAAAACCTCAAATTTTCATTCCCCCCGAAATTGGGAGGAATGGGAGGGAATGGAATTAAATTTAATAACTTTTTTGTTAAAACTCCCAAATTACCCCTACATATTCAATTCTTTATTTTAAAATAGGGGTCTAATAGTAATATTGTCATAAAATGATTTCATTCCATTCCCTCCATGTTACTTCCAAACAAGATTACTTACATTCCATTCCTTTCCATTCCTTTATTTTAAAACATCCAATCAAGGTTACTTAATTCCATTCCATTCCATTCTTTTCCATTCCTTTCCCTTACTTAAATACATTCTATTCCATTCTATTCCTTTCCATTCCCTTATGATTATTCAATTCCATTCCATTCCATTCCCTTATGAACTCCCAAACGGAGCCTTTTTTCATTTCTAAATTATTAAAAAAATTATTTTTTTCATCCCTATTTTGGTTTATAAACTATTGAAAAAATTATTTACAAAATTTTAGAATGAAAAAAGAACTTTTTAAAGTTTAAGGACCAAAAAAGAAATTTTAATAAAATTTAGGGACTTTTACCCAGAAGTAAATAATCACATTTTCCTCTCTATATATTTTCAAACCACCCTTTTCATACGAGAAATGCTAGGTTTACAATATTTTCATAACACTTTCACAACAAATCTTAAGTGATAAATTGTTATTATTTATTATAGGTGAGCAAAAAAGTAATTTAAGTTATAGATTTAAATTAGAACCAATAAAAAATTACCACCTATGATTTGTTATGAAAATGTTATGGACGTAACACTCGTCTTTTCATACTGACCAAAACACAAAATACGTGTGATTGTGGAAAAGGCACTAATCTGTTGTATGCTTTTGATTTTATTTTCTCTAGCTTGATTGGCTAGAGTAGACTTTGTTTTCTTGACAAATTGGCCTTTAGGGGCATATGCCTAATTGGCCGTGTATTTTGGGGAGGACTTTCTTGGTCATGTAGGGTCCGTTTGGATACAGCTGAAAACTGAAAACTGAAACTGAAAACTGAAAAACACTATAGCGAAATAATTTTTAAATGTGTGAATAGTATCGTGGGACCCATTTTTAATGAAAAAGTTGCTGAAAAGTTAAATTTGTGGGTCCGTGAACAGTACACGATGTGCTGTGATTGGTCCAAAAAAAATTTAAAAAGTCAAAGTTTGAGGCTACTGTTCATTGAACAGTGCATGAACAGTAGCCGCAACACCCAAAACGCGTGAAAAAAAAAAAAAAAAAAAAAAAAAAAAAAAAAAAAAAAAAACCTGAAAAACGCAAACGCAGGATTGGGCAGAAAACGCCCAATCCAAACGCACTCGTAATGTATATTAGTGGAGAAGGACTAACTGGCACCTTCTCAAGCATGATTGGCACTCATGGGTCATTTCCATTGCCTTAATTCGTCCCTCTACTTGTCATTTGTCAATAAGAAGTTATTTTATGATGTTTGGTGTGCTCTCAATTGTTTTCTTGACAAATTGGCCGTGTATTTTGGGGGAGGATTTTCTTGGTCATCTAATGTATTTTAGTGGAGAAGGACAACTAAACTGACCGTGCATTTGGGGAAAGGAAGGAGACTTGACTTAACTTCCGGTGCCTTAATTAAAGGCATCTTTTCACGTATAAAAAGTAAAGCACCGACTTTGGTCGTGCATTAGAGGACACACTAATTGCGCAAATGACAAACTTGTTGTATTGCATGATTAGTATGTAAGTAACATAAGAAGTTATACGCAAGGGTAGTTCTACTATACCTCTATTAGGGCAAAATAAAATAAGATTATTGATGATGCCAAAATCGTCTGCTACTTATATTCGTCTAGACGGAGTGCGTTGTTGTTAGTTCAGGAAACCCTGCACAAGATCAGGAGATGGGACTCTACTCGATTGGTCACTGATGTAGTGCCAGCCACCTAACCTCCAATGATAAAGTCCAGGGCACGCCCTATGCCTAGGCCATGGCCTAAGGCCCCTAACATAGAAAGGCCCCCAAATTAGAATGGGGCTAGTAAGGTTTTTTTTTTTTTTTAATAAAAAAAAGAGTGTGCAACTTGCACATTTTTTTTGTCATATAGGTCTTATAAATTGATATATCCAATCACAATAAATAATTCAATATTCATTTATTCTTTTCTTAAAATGTCACATAAGTTTGTAAGCTTTTTATAGTAATATTTATAGCTAATACAAATTTTAGGACAAAAAACTTACAAACTGATCAAACAATATAATAAATGAATGTTTTGAATAACTTTTATTTATTGATGACTCGTCAGTTTGTGAAACCTACATAATAAGTATCACTAGCTCACTTTGGATGAATTAGTCTTATTAATTAGTAAGAATTAAAAATAGATTTGAAATAAAATAAATTATATTATAAAAATAAAATAAATATCATTTAAGTGATATTTAGATATAAAAAAACCTCTTTAAAATTTTCCCCTTAGGCTTCAAATTATCTTGGACCGGCCCTGATAAAATCAGATGAAGATAGAGTAAAAATGAGCAAAGATAATGATGGTATGCAAGCCTTTCTTTGTATCAGAATAGAATATATGTGTGTGTACCTTTTGTAGGAGTCTAGTGTTTGTTTATACAGGGTTTTTCCCTTCTAGTTGTTGGTGGTATTCAATGGTGGCTTGAATGCCCTCTCTTAATGCCTTCTGGTGACTTAATGAGGCAACCCGATGTCTCCTCCAATAGCCATATCTCCTGAATTTATTGGTGTGTAACGGCTTCCAATTAAATGTCCGTTTAATGGTGCTTTTCTTTGTCTAGTGTGGGTTGTCTAGACGAAAGGAATTACTTGGTTCATCAGCGACCCCCTTATTCCGTGATCATAATTATGTGTGATGACAATCATAGGAATATGAAGGGTCATATTTTGTCAATCGTGGCTTTTGACATTCCTTTTTCTTTGCATTTATTGCGACATGATGAAGCTGTGCATGTCGTGGCCACGTATCACATTCTGATTGGTTAGTAGTGGCACTTTTTTCGAGAAAACTCTTGAGCTTCCTGCGGTTTTGGTTTTTCGAGGAAGCTTTTCAAACTTCTTCTTCTTCTTCTTTCCCATTCTACTCTTCTTTTTATGCATTTTTCTTCCTTTGAGCTAGATTCTTCCACTTCTCAGGTACGGTCTTCTCCCTTTTTCCTTTTGAGAACAATATTTTACCTTTTCCTTTTGATTAATGGTTGATTATTCTAAAGTAAGGCATCTTTCCCCTTTTGATTTGTTTTTCTTAATAATAATAGTGTACTACTGTATTGAACTTTGTCTCCAACATATTTTGAAAAATATTTACCGAAAGTTGTTTTTCATCCCTAAATTATTAAAAAAAATTATTTTTTCAATCCCTATTTTGGTTTATAAACTATTGAAAAAATTATTTACAAAATTTTAGAATGAAAAAAGAACTTTTTAAAGTTTAAGGACCCCAAAAAAAAAAAAATATTGATAAAATTTAAGGACTTTTACCTAGCAGTAAATAATCACATTTTCCTCTCTATTTTCTAACCACCCTTTTCATATAAGAAATGCTATGTTTACAATATTTTCATAACACTTTCACAACAAATTCTAAGTGGTAGGTTGTTATTGATTGTTAAAGGTGGGCAAAAAAGTAATTTAAGTTGTAAATTCAAATTTGAACTAATAACAACTTAACATCTATGATTTATTCTGAAAATGTTGTGGACGTAACACTCGTCTTTTCATATCGACCAAAACACAAAATATGTGTGATTGTGGAAAAGGCACTAATGATAGGGGCAATAGCACTTATCTATGGTGTGCCCAAGATGTGCCCATACCAGCAGTAGCAATGATACCAGATCCCCCAGAAACCATACCAGGAACTCCATCACCTAAGCTTACATTGGCAGCATGATGACCATCACCAAGACCTATGCCAGTGCTAAGAAAAGCTAGTAAATGCTCACATTGAGCCTTAGAAATAGGATATTGAGTAGATATAGTTGAAGAATTCTCAACAACATTGCCTTGGTTGGAAGAAAATTGAGAAGAAACTTGATTTGCATTGGCATTTGACCTTCCTTTGGGCTTGTATCCAGGTGGATACCCATGCAATTTATAGCACTTATCTATGGTGTGCCCAAGCGTGTTGCAATGAGTGCACAAGGGTCTCTCCTTCTTGTTGCTTTCTTTGTTCACATAATTGCCTTTAGAATTAGCATACATGGCAACTGAATCAGGTTGTGGTGAAAAAGAACTTCCATGTCCAAGATTCTTGTGTGATTCCTCTTGAAGGACCAAAGCATACACCTTTCTAATTGAAGGGAGAGGCTCAAACATGAGAATCTGACTTCGAATAGTCTCAAAGTTCTCATTGAGTCCCATTACGAACCTCATGACATAAGCTTTGTCATGTGAAGCACTTAGAGTCTTTATAGCTCCATAAGAACACTCTGGAAGAGGCTCATAATTGAGCAATTGATCCCAAAGCCTCTTGAATCTAGTGAAATAAAATGTGACAGACATCTAATTTTGAGAGATATGAGAGATCTCCCTCTGCAGATTGTAGATCTTGGGACCATTGCCCTGAGAGAAAAGGTTCTTCAATTCAATCAACATCTCTCGTTGTTTTGCAGTACATAATGCTGCTGGAGACATCTATGTGCATTGAGTTGATCAACCAAGATAGAACCACGGTGTTGCAGTTTGCCAATCCTCATATAGAGGTGAATGAAGATCTGGCATTGAAATTTTGCCATTCACAAATCCAATTTTTTCTTGGCAGTGAGAGCTAAAACCATTGCTCTAGACGAAGAATGATAGTTCTGCATTCCAAGTAGTGGTTGAGTAACCAAAATGTTGCCTGGATTCTCACTAGAACTGAGGAAGAAAGGATTGGAGGGGATAGACTCAGTGTTAGAATTCAAGCCTGATTGTGCAGACTGATTATTAGAAGGATCAGAATGGTTGCTTGCTTCAGGAGATGCCATTGTTGAGCTTTTCAAGCTTCTATGCTCTGATACCATGTAAAACTTCTAGTAGAAGTTTCTCTAAATACAACTCTCAGATATTACTGATTTTGAGAAAAATGAATACAAGCAACTAAGTAATACATAGCACCTAATTCTATATATACACTGTCTAAGCAAGCAAAAGAAAAACAGAAAAACTAACTCCCTATTTTGGAGGGAAAATCAGTTACAAGAAGGATCCTATCTAAGCATTACACGTGTATCTCAATCACTAACTGCCTCCTAAGCCACGTGGCATCATCTCTTCAAAGCAATGGATGAACTGTTCACAATATGGCACCGATTCAATCACTTCCAACAACTCCTTGCTAGCCCAGATTGACTCTGCCACTTGTGTTTGATCATTACTCTTCTCTCTGCTATGATGCTTTTGATTGTCCCTTTCCATTTCAATAGTTAGGAAACACCTAATAAGTCCCCTTATCTTCGTCAAAAGCAGTTTGATTTTAATGCCAATCGGAGCACAAGAAGCTACTTCACCCAGAAGGCTTTACGAGGTATGGAATAGAAATCGCATGCCTTTCCAAATTGGAATCTACATAAGATGAAACATAGTGTTGAGGAGTTCAATTCGGCCAAAATGGCCCATTAGCATTAATTTTTGAAATATTTAGGCCCGAAACACTGTTTGGGAAATATATAGGAAAGTACCACTTTTTGTGGTACTCAAGCTTGGTGAGCTTGAGTACCCCATTTTTCTGTCCCAGCGTGGCACCTGACGTTGGCATCTGAATTTAAAAAATAAACTTGGTACCCGAGCTCATGAAGCTTGAGTACTGCTCAGTCATATCTCCTATTACCCCACATTGAAACCATCTGTTACCCACAATACCCAACCCAAAACAGAACAAAACATACCCACAAACACAAAACCTCTCAATCTCGCTATCTCCTTCTCTCAATCTAAAGCTATTTCCACACAAATACTCTCATTCTTCCTCTCAATCTCGCAAATACTCTCATTCTCCCTCTCAATCTTGCAATCTGCCTCATTCTCCGTCGCCGTCTCGCTCTCGGTCTCCCTCTCGCGCTGTTGCTCATGCTCTCGGTCTCCCTCTCACAAGGTATGTCTCGCTCAGCTTGCATGTTCAGCTTGTGGGTATTTTTGTTTGTAAATTTGTGATTTTTATGCATAATTTGATTCTGGGTTTTGATCAATTTAGTTAGTTAGTTAATATATATTTTTCGGTGATTACTAGAATGTTGGTCTGGTTGTGCTTGTCTTTTAGGTTTTTTATTTTCTATTAAGGGATAGACTTTCAGTGTTCTACATGAGTGTACTACATGAATATAAGCACACTTTCAGCTTTGTTTAGTTTACTATGCCCAGGTTTAAGCCAATCCCTTTGGCTGATCCCATCATTGAACCGTTCAGGACCAGACCTATCAATTCTATGTGTGCAAGACTGACCTATCAATTCTATGAAGTTTATAGGCATCAATAAATATTCCCTTGTATCCTATGTTTTGCGAGTGCTACACATTCAATTTATTATTATTATTATTATATGTTTTTGTATTGTACCATATTCTTTTGTAGCAATTGCACTGTAAGATTTTGTATCAACTGTTCTCTTGTAGTCCTTTAGTAGGCTATATATATGAAGGGTTACTAAAGCCTGATTTGAAATTTCTACTTTCCCCCTTGGGGCTAAAACAATTTTTGTTTTTTAAATAAAAAGAACAGAAAATCCTTAATCTAGTTTGGAGGTGTGGGAGAGCTTAGCCTGAGGAAGTGATAAAAGTAGAAGATTGTCTCAGTGGATGGTATTTGACTTGTCTTTCTATTTTTGAGGTAGTTTCTGGTCTCTGCTTGCATCTTTCTTTTGGAAGTTTCCTCCTTTTCTTGTAATGACATATCTTAGTTTGCAGGAAAGTCCATCACAAGAATGTCGTGCAATTCATAGGTGCATGTACACAGCCTCCAAACCTGTGCATTGTGACTAGTAAATCCACGAGAATCTTTAAGATCTATGAATGTATAATCAAGGCTCTCATTTTTTATCTTCTAGAGCTCATGATTGACAGTGTTAATAGGTGATCTCTTTTTCTTGATGAAATTGACACACAAAACCTCCTCTTCTTCTATAAAATGTATCAAGTATTTCTTATTAATATTTGTAAGATGACTTGGCTTACTGATTTCAATTTTTTATTCTTAATGTTTGTGTTTTATCAGAATTCATTTCTAGAGGGAGTGTATACGACTTTCTGCATAAACATAGGGGTGTATTTAAGCTTCCATCTCTGCTCAAAGTAGCAATTGATGTTTCCAAGGGAATGAGAAATTTGCACCAAAAAAATATAATCCACAGGGACCTCAAGACTGCCAATCTTCTGATGGATGAAAACGAAGTAAGAGTATTTTATAAATCTGCACATGGTTGATTTTGTCTGTCAATTAACATTTTTTATTCTTTTGTGTTTATAGAATCTACTTTTGAAGCATATCTTATTTGGTTGTGATACTCCATTATTGCCCCCCCACCTCTCCCTTTATCCTTTGTGATATTTTGTCATTCTAGTAAATGCCATCTGTATTCCTGGGTTTTCTTTCAAATCGTAGAATGATAAATTGTAGCAATATGCTCGGTTTATTTGTCCTAAAATCCTAGACCTTTCTGAACAGATCGTTAAGGTTGCTGATTTTGGGGTTGCCAGAGTGCAGACTCAATCTGGAGTGATGACAGCTGAAACTGGAACATACCGTTGGATGGCTCCTGAGGTATGGATCTTTTCAGATTCAGGCATCAACTTACTTTCTTCTTCTTATTCTTGACATTACCGCAAAATGCAACATAAATCTGGATACTCTGCTACTTTTTATTTTTTTTGGAAAAGGTTCTTTTTTGCTTATTTCTCAACCTACTGAAATTATATTGCAATTGCAACCAACAATAGTTTCCATGTGCTAGAATATGTTCACAGCCATATCATTTTTGCTTTACCCCTATGATGAGATCATTCTGTCTTTGATAATCTAGTTCTATCTGTAGCTTACATTATTCATAAGTGCATTTCCTAGCATTTCCTATTTGTTAGATATTACTTCATGAGCATGACTACTACCTTGCTGATTTATCTGTTTCTGTTGTTTTCCAAAGGATGCTTATTCACATCATCTGGAGGCTTGAGGAGTTATGAACACCCCCTCAATGAGGTGAAGCCTGTGCCAAGGGTGGACAGTTCTGGTCAGGTGTGTGGTGTAACTTTCACCGTGGATGAAGAGTCTAAGAGGGAAGCTATCGGCATGCCAAGAGTTGGAAGTGCTGCCAACTGGTCATCTAACTACTGATATTGTTATAGTTTCCTTTTACGGCATGGCTATCATTATTAGTGGGCCTTGCCTTTGATGTCCTTTTTCTTATCATACTACTCTAATCTTGAATGGCTTGAAAGCATTTTAATGGGTGATTGGATTTATATCCTTTTTAGTACTACCAAAACAAAGACATGATTTTATGCTGCTGTACAATGTTGCGTAATGTCAAACTAAGCCAGGATCTCAAGTTTGATACAAAAAATAATATGATTGCTCTTCAAGACTAATATTGTGGTAGATTTGTATTTGATATATTTCTCTATTTTTATCGCTTATTGAATCAAGCTGTGATGATGATAATAATTACGGTCACATTCGTAATAACAAATAAAATCCATTTCTGAACAGTTGCCTGTTCACACAATAACCATTGCAAAGAAACAATGCAATCCATTGATTTTTAATATGGCTACTATATTCACCAAAGAAGTTAAAGATGTACATCTAGAGCGTAGTTCAGGGCATACTCTTGCTCGATTGAAATTCTCAGCTATTTGTGAAGAAATCCTTGGCAGGAAAGGGACCTATCTGTGGAGCCCCAGAGTACAAAATCTGAGAGTTTTCAAAATTAGGCAGATTGGTACCCGAGTCTCGGGTACCTTGTGAAGTACCCGAGTCCACCAAACTCGGTACCAATCTTGACAATTTTGAAGATTGGTACCCGAGCTTGGTGGACTCGGGTGGTACCCGAGTCCACCAAGCTCGGGTACCAACCTGCCAATTTTCAAAATAGGCAGATTGGTACCCCGAGCTTGGTACTAATCTGCCTACTTTTTTCAGAATGTCTGTTCTGAATTATCTCTACAAAGTTCATCTTTTAACCTAAAAAAAGATTATTAAAAAAAAATTGCTAGCAAGCAGTCATAAATAAAGATGCCTTCATTATTGCAATGTCAATATTTGACGTTATATAAAGATGCACCCCACAAATGTGGGCATCAGTAACCAAATTAATAAAGATGTTTTTTTTCGAAGCATTACTCAAGTCTCAAAGACACACCCACCTAGTGGCACTGGTTACTAACCAAAAAAATCTTAAACACTATATTAGCATAAAAAGACAAGTCTTAAACATAATAATATTATTTAGTAGCAATACAAGCTAGAAGAAAGAGAGGTAGGGATGTAATGCGGTCCATTCATAGCACCGTCAATGTGGCAACACTTGAAACTAATATAGGCCTCCATGACTCGTGGACACTCGGGACATTTCATATGCTCTGGGATCTTTCCAGTAGTAATGGGGATATATACCCTACCAGGAAAACAAGATAAAACAATTAAATATTTGCATTCCACACAAAAAAAACCCAATACCACCACCTTGACAACCATCAACAAAATAAACATAGCTTATGAGAACTACAAATTCAAAAAATTCTAAACCATTCTCGTTATCATTTACCCTCATGCAAGAAATCATAGTCTCAGTCACATTACTAAATGGCCACAGCTATAAAAACCATGTATTTACAACATACAATAAGTACAATAAAGTAAAACCATGTTAGAATCATAACATATAGAATAAACTTGTTTGAAATGCCTCAGAACATGTAATCAACACAATAAAACTCAATACCGACTACCCAACAAAATAAAAAAGTTTACGTGAACTACAAATTCAACAAATTCTAACCCATTCCCATTATCATTGACCCTCATGCAATAAAAGCAAACACTCTCAGCCACATTGCTAATGGCCACAACTACAAAAACCATGTATTTAAAACATAGTATCAGTACAATAAAACTATGTTCAAATCATATTGTATAATATAAACTAGTTCAAAATGCCTTAGAACAAGTAAATTTCATGACTAAAAGCAATAGGATTTTTTTTTCCCAGTCCAAGATAGAGAAACTTCAATTAAACTTAGCTACACTAAGTTCCAAAATCACCAACACAACCTCACAAGTCACAGCACCCACACAATCAAACTAGTTAAGTTCTTCACAACACATTATTCACCAAAAACTAAAACCCAAATAAAAAACTTACAAGAACCACAAATTCAATGAATTCTAACCCATTCCATTATCATTGACCCTCATGCAAGAAAAGAAAACAGTTTTATCCTGCCCTGCCTGCCCTTATCATCCACATCATTTCCAAATTCCAATTCTTCGAAAACTAAGCTGTAATCCCAAGGAATTGAGATTGGCTACATAAATCCTTTTATGCCTTCTAATTCTATGTACGACCATGTTGTCAGTTACCTCTTTAATTGTCATTAATTTTTTATTTTTTTTTTACCTTCATTTTCTCCTTGTCTTTTTCTAGATTAATATTATACACTTGTATTAGTTCATTCCTACACCTTCATTGCACATATCTAACCATCTCAGACAATTCTCCTCCATATTCTATCTTCAACTGATGCCTGACGCAGGACAACCAGAACAAAATTGAAATAACGGAAAAATAAAAGATATGACCTAGGAGTCAGCACCTAGGCCTTGCTTGGAGTCAGCACCAAGCGGGGAAACTCCTGAGGCTGAAAAATCTAGTTTGAAGGCAAAAGTTCTTCCAGTGAAGTTCAAGTGTGGTTCCATCGATAAGTTTTCTGATAATCTTGTTGTTGAAGCAGCACTAAGTTCAGACGAACCAGTCACTCCCAATCCTGAAACTGGGAAGTCAGCTGTTAAGGTTAATAAAATAATAATTCCCAACAAGATGAAACCTAAAGATGCAGAGACCCCTAAACCCTCTATCAAAATACGACCACCAGCAAATACAATAAGAGATCAGCTGGAATCTCATAAACGCTCTATCGTGATACAGCCACCTACAGAAATAGATAGAGAACAACCTCAGAAGAAAATCATAATCAAACAGCCCAAAGAAATTATTGACCTGGACCAGGTCAGTCAGGATGGAAGTCCTAGTTTTGAGTTCTGGAAGACTAAGAGAATAGTTGAATTATCAAATACTGCAAAGCACGAGAGGTTCTTCTGAAGTTTGATGTTTGTGAGGAGGAGATTGCGAAACTGACTAGGTGGCACCGTATTGCTATGATACGCAAACTTTCAAGTGAGCAAGCTACATCAGGGATACAGATTGATCCCACAACTATCAGCAAGTATGCGCGTGGCCAGCGGATGTCATTTCTTCAACTGCAACAGCAGACAAGGGAGAAGTGTCAGGAGATTTGGGAATGACAAGTTCAGAGTCTTTCTGCCTTAGATCGTGAAAATGAGAGTGACTCTGAAGGAAATAGTGATCTTGATTCATTTGCTGGGGATTTAGAGAATCTTCTTGATGCAGAGGAATGTGAGGAAGAAGTAGGTAACTATGAGTCAAAGCATGACAAAGCAGATGGTGTTAAGGGGCTCAAAATGAGAAGGCGCCCATCCATAGCTCGGGCAGAAGAGGAAAATGAAGATGAAGCCGTTGAAGCTGCCGAATTATGCAGGTTACTCATGGAAGATGATGAGGCTGAGAGGAGGAAGAAGAAAAAGACTAAAGTTGTGAGGGAGGAAACAGGGCTGGCTTTGGGCTTGCAACCAAGTTTTGGTTTTGAGAACACAAATCGGATCAAGCAAATTGTCAGTACTGCCCAACCTGATGGGTCCTATTCTTCCAAAGAGATATTTAATAAAGACATGAAGGAGGTAGAAAATGTTATTGCGAAAAAAGGCAAGTATGGAAAGGTGAAAGCTTTAACGAAAAAGAATGATATCACAAGTGTTGGTCTAGTCAGTAAGAAAATCAAAATATCGGGAGATAAAGTGAAGGTTTTTAAGGAGAAGAAATCTGCAAGAGAGAGTTTTGTTTGTGGGGCATGTGGTCAGCTTGGACATATGAGGACAAACAAGAACTGCCCTAAGTATGGAGAAGATCTAGAAGCACACGTTGAAACTGCTGATCCAGAAAAGGCACCTGCAAAAATAAAACCTCTGGATCCTTCTAGTCAGACCTAGCAGAAAACCAGACCAAAGAAAGACCAAACGACCATTGTTTTCATTCATCAAAATATCAACTATCTCCTCAAGGAGTACAATAGGTTGCTTACAAAGGATTACTAAACCCTAGTTCTAATTGGCTAGGAAACCCTAATTGCCTTATTACAAAAATACCCTTGCTAGCTAGGAAACCCTAATTGCCTTATTACAAAAATAACCTTACTTCTAAATTAAAATACTAAAAGCCCAATAAACTACTAGGACCTAAAACATAAAAATACAATTGACTTGCAAACATAAATAATATTAAATAATAATTCTCTTTCATCTCCCGCATCAATGCCACCCTCACATTCTCACATAGCTGCAGCTAGGAATTTTTTCACATGGGTCTTAAATAAAATAAGTAAATAAATACATGGATTTGATAATATTCAGCTTAAAAGAAAAACAAAAAGGTGTTTGTTAACTATACTACAACCAATTTCCATACTCATCAAACCAAGCACTATTGAATATCAATGAAAAAAAAATCCAATTTTCCTTCGTGGAAAGTTGAAGTCATGAGGTTAATAAGGACCCTTTTGTAGATATGCCCTTTTAACTTCATCACAATAATTTGGATGGCATTCTAAAATTTTAGCCTATAGCCCAAGATATACAAGAAGATTTTCCAAGTCAACTTTAAGATGGATGGTTTTACTTTGAACAATTTCGTTCAGTTAATGTGACTACTACTTTCTTGGGCAAGTAGCATTTGTTTTGATATTGGTTTTCTCTTGACAAATTTATCCATAAATAATTCAAAAATAGCAACTTCAACACTTTTAAGAATTTAATTTCAATTTTTTAAATTAACAACCCAACATAAACTTTGCACTAAACTAATAAAAAATGTAACTAAACCTGCCAATACTTAAATGAGTTTTATCTTTTAGGACCACTTTTAGAATTGCAATAGGATCTAATCTTTTTCCAGAGGTTCTCACAATTGACCCCACAAAATAATAATAATAATTCAGTGGGTGCAATTCGACCCCCTCAAAAATATGTGTCTCCGCCACTGCTTTCTCACAATCCTAGTGTTGCCACAAATCCAACTTAACATCCTCATTGTTACTACTCCTTTCATGGACATATTCAAAGAGGGAGTGGGTCCCTAAAATTTCAACATCTTTAGATCCAGCAAAACTCGAACTAAAACCGCATACTTTTGGCCAGTATTGTATGTTATAAATACTGCAGCTCTATCTAACATAATAACATAATGAATTTGTTCTAAATTGAATCTTTTCTCAAAAACTATGATAATGCATCACTGACAAAATGCATCAAAACACCCATGATACACAGACTACCACCAATATGTATATATATATATATATATATATTGTATTACCTGAGTGCAGTAAAAAACACGTCCTCTCTTGCGACCTCGGGTCCTTGGAGGTGATTTGAAAGCTAGTGATTCCTGTACGACTTGATTTAATATGGAAGTGCTAAGCCTTCTTGACCTCTCCTTTTCAACTATACTAGCAGCAACAATGATCCTGCACTTAGCATAAATGCGATTACTGTATAGCCTAGGATTCACTATGCTAAGATGCTCAGGTATCATATACAGTGTATGGAAAGGTATCTATAACTTCCCCACCAGGACCTACCCCCCAACCTAGAGTAGCTAGGTGGGGAAGTAAAATTAATCCTAAAGAATTTTCTTAGAGACAATTAGAAGTGCAGAGGAAGGATAGAATTTGGTAAAGAATGCAACTGGGCTGTAGTTATGAAACAAAAGATATTCTTTTATGGTTCAATTGAACATACTTATCAACATTATGACCAGCTATTGCAGTTGAATAAACAATAGGTGCCCAATTAAGAACACGAACTTTCTCCCTAACATCTTGCTCATAGTATGTCGCAATCTGCTGATTTTTATTTGGTATGGTATCCCATTTGTTGACGACTATCAGGCACCATTATTCACACACTTATTCACATATAAAGCATTCTAAGCCCTTTTGAAATTGATTACTACTTACTTTAATTGTTATGATTAACTTGATTAGTTTAAAAATTCTGTGAAAATTTGATATATTAATCTACTTGATTCCGTATGTTACTACTAAGTCACAGGCCAAAAGAGAAAAAACTCAAATTTGTTAGAGACACTCTTTTCCTGTTTTGGTCAATGGAACTGGTTTGCAATCAATGGCCAGGACTGCTAAAAGAAGCGAGGGTGCGATCCACCACATGCACACGCACTTGAAACTGTGGTAGACTCTGTTTATGATTTATATCGAGAAGCCAGAAACTCTGTGGCAGGCCCTCTTTATTTGAAAAAATATTTCAAGAGGGATTTTTGAGAAGTTGGTGGTTGGAAAAGCAATCCTCAATTCCATATTTTCTCTTTTTTTTTTTCAATTCCAAAACATGGTAGCTTTTGCATATCTTCAGTCTTATGTTTGAATCTTAGGAAACCCCCGTTCTGGTAATTTCATCTATTCCGCATGCTTACGGCACTAAGGTCTACACTAATATCAAGGTTGTTGGATGGGATTACACATGATGGGGGATGTTAGTGTGTTTTAAGCTTGAAAGAGATGGCAGCCCACTTATTAGGGAGCTTACATAAAAAGACAGGAAACATGAAAAATATGGATTTTAGGGTGAGATGGGCAAGGGATGCGCACCCTCAAAACCTTTTTCTTTTTCCCAGAGAATACACACCCCACAACCTTAATTATGGACTAACCTTTTTTTTCCTATGAGGTGTACTTATTCTAGTAATGATCTCCTTTTCAATAATAGAATCCTAAACTGAATTTATACATTAAGAGAATCATGAAGCACATGCAGGAAACACAATTCTTGTGTCACCCCAAAGACAATGCATAAGACCATAATTCACAGTAATTTAACATTTAACTTGGTCCACATAAACACAATTATGTGATCCATCTTATCTTAATTTGGTCCGTACTAACAATACCCCCCTTCTTTCTTTCTTTTTTTTTAGTGGAAATCGCCATTTTGTTAAATGATAGATTTGTAGTAGTATCTCTTTTCATTTACAATGAATGCTGGGGGTTTAATAATGTGGATTTGTTTGTCTATAACGTAAGTTTACATTATTAGTGCAATTTAAAGCTATAAAAGTCTTCTATCACTTCTGTAAAAAAAAAAAATAGCTATAAAAGTCCAAGATTTATACCTTCAGCCTTCAGTGCTTCCAATTTTTCATTCAAACACACTAAGTTCCAAAATCACCAACACAACCTCACAGCACCCACACAATCAAACTAGCTAAGTTCTTCACAACACATTATTCACCAAAAACTAAAACCTAGATAAAAAAAATTAGAACTTTTTTCAAAAAAATCAACATGCTAAGTTCTTCACAACACATTATGCACCAAAATTCAAAAAAGTACGAAATTTCTTGAAAATTTAAAACAAAAACCAAGACATGGAATTGCAGCGCCAAAACCAGTTGGATTAGTGAAAATTAAGAGAAAAAGAACTCAAATTTTTCGGAGAGAGAGAGCTTACAAAGCGCCATTGAAGGGGAAATGGTCCGCGTGGCGACTCTGTGAAATGAAATTGAAAACCCTAATTGGTCGGAGACAGGGAGAAGAAAGGGCGAAGAAGAAAATGAGGACGAAGACGACGTCGCACCACTGTCATCCAATGGAAAGTCCATTACCATCACTCCTCCAACAACCACCACTTTCCCTTCTCCTATTCCCTCAGGCGCGACGGTGACAGAGACCACGATTCCACTCCCCCGGCCATCATCGATACGCGAAAGCGATCACAACGACGTTTTTAATTTCTGCCGCCGATGGTGTGAGGGTGTAAAGGTTTGAACTAAGGCTGTCCATGGGTCGGGCGGGTCGGGTTTGTGCCCAACCCGCAACCGACCCATTAGAGATCGGGTAGGGAAGTGCCGGACCCGCAACCGACCCGTATTAGGGTCAGGTTTTACGGGTCGGTTTCCCATCGGGTGAGCGGCGGTTTCGGGTGAGGCCGAAACCCGCCGGAGAGGACGAAAAACGTAGAAAATCGACGAGATCTCTCTCGATCCGTCCAAGATCCGGTGCGATCTAGCCGGATTTGGCAGAGATCTCGCCAAATCTAATGCTTTTTCCCCTAAATCGTGCTGGAAAAATCGCCGGAAAGCTTGAAATCGCAGCTCGTCGTTCTCTCTTCGGGCGGGTTGGGTTAAACGGGTTTTGAAGGAAGGGAACTGAAACCGAACCGCCGGCGTCGGGTTTTGAAGCTCGGGACCCGCGTCCGACCACCGGAGCTGTCGGATCGGATTGTAACGGGTCGGGTACGGGCGGGTCGGCGGGTGAGATGGACAGCCCTAGTTTGAACGTTTAGGTGTAAGTGAGAGTGAGAGTGAGACTGTGTTCTGGTAAGGGTGAGGGCGAAGAGAGACCTTAAATTCAGATGCCAACGTCAGGTGCCACGCTGGAACAGAAAAATGGGGTACTCGAGCTCACCAAGCTCGAGTACCACAAAAAGTGGTACTTTCCTATATATTTCCCAAACAGTGTTTTGGGCCTAAATATTTCAAAAATTACTGCTAATGGGCCATTTGCCCGTTCAATTCCATGGCCCAATGTCCAGGCGAGATTTGAACTTCAAAGAGTTATACCAGTCCTGGATTTGTCCATAAGCCTTGAAAAAAAAAATAGCAAGAGGCTTATTAGGCTGAGCTCCATTGATTACGCTATAAGGACAGGGCCTAGGTTTCAACACTTGGTCCTATCTACTGGGCCAGAAGCAGGCCTTACACGATTGAGACCAGCCCTTAACCCAGGCAGACTAGCTAAATGAACAGGTCTATTTGCGAGCAATGGCTTATTTATATTGCAGATGTGTGGATGTGACTGGAGCCCACAGTGCTCATCAAAAGACAAATTTAAATTTGAGCTTGACCGCAATTGGCGTTTGGTGGACTGCAACTAATTTCATTGCAAAGGCGCTCATCCAAGGGCCTGTGGAGGAAAAGGAAACACCTTAAATTGCCACTGTGAACTTACTAGAGCATCAAATTCCTTTGTTGTAAAATAGTATGTAGTATACAGTGATGACAATTAAATAACGATTTGTACGTGTGTAAAATAAGGAGCTTCATAGGTTATATTGCAAGTAAGTTTCGTCTATATATATAAACCCACACACACATACTTGCCCACAGTTTTTTATTCTCCAAAAGATATTAATTTTAATTTTCTCTCCCAAATTTGTCATTTATTAATACCATTTTAAAAAAAAAAAAAAAAAAAACCACCAATTAGAAGAGTATCCAAAAGTTTTCATAAAATACCAAAGTTGAGCATGATAATTAATCTTTCACTAATTAAGGGTTTCAATTCTCACACTTGAAAATAAAGGATTTTGATTTTTACACAATCACTATTTCAAATCTAGTTACTTATTTGCATTAAAATATAAATATTTTTGCATTAAAATGTGAATGTTTCTATATTAATTATGAACATGTGTGTAAAATAGTAGATATAAATAAGCGTGAATTAATATTTTCACCTTAAAATATATTACCACTAGAATATCAACAAGTTTTGTCTTTTTCTCATTGCTTGTTGCTATGACATTTGAACATGCGGCTGACTAGGCTTCAGTCGCAACTCCAGTCCATGGGCTTCTACCCTGGCTGTCCTGGCAGTGGCTTCAAGTGCTTCACCAATAGTGATTGCACCACCATGCCCACCATGGTACCTAATTGTTCAAACATGGTGGGAATGAAGGATGGGTCTTTATTAAAGACGCTTCTTACTCTCTCCTCCTTGAAACACTCCTTGAAAAGACAACTGGTCCCAAAGGGGAGGTAAAAATTGAATTTTTATGCTATGCTATATAACTATTCATTTTTTAAAAAACCTTTTATATGCTTTTTTTTTTTTTTTTTTGATAAACTTTATATGCTTTACTTTCTTTTGTTGTTACATGCAATTTAAATTAGAGGACATTTACAAATGTTATTTGTTTTATCGTTACTATTTTCATTATACTAACAAAATTATATACTTATTCTTGATGTGTTCAAAGAAAAGCAGAGAACTAAATGAGACATAATTTGCTTGGGAATGAATGTTATTCACCTTTAATTGAGACGAGACGTATATGCTTAATTGAGGAAAATTGACTTTATTTTCTTTTCCTTTGCTTTAGAGGGAAAATGCACGATTGCTGGAATGCAGAAAGTCATAAGACACATTTGTGATTTAATTGAGTGGACCATCAAGCCAGTTAGTATTTGAATTACCCCAAAAGATTTTTAGCAATTGCATTTCTAGAGTCCTGAAATCCGTTAATCAATATTAGTTCGTTATATTCCATGATTTCACTTGTAAGTAAAGAAACGTACAGTAATTTTGTTGTTGACTCTTATTCCAAAGGCGGTTGCAATTCTGTGAGATGTGCCTATGCATTTGGGAAATGAATTTATCCTTTTGAAACAATATATGCAAGAGTATAACAATAAATCTTCAATGAGGAGTTAGGACTACATCACCATGTCTTGGGCAAGCCATGTTCATTGTTCCTTATATTCTATCAAAATATAGGAACACCTACTCAATTGTTTCCCAAATAAATTACAGCTACACATTTTTAAGTGTTGCTGGTGAGTCTGTTATGAAAAAGTTGTCATAATTTAAGATATAACATGATTCACCCCTCAGTTCCTGCAAATTTTAGCATGGAGATTGACTGATGTTGTGGTTAGGCTTCATAATGAAGACTGATGTTCAATTTTGCTCTTGATACTCTGGCAATCTATTGTCTAATGGAATGATATCCCTATCCTGCCACAGCATTGTGGTTTATTAGTTGTGCTTCTGTGATAATAATTTATTGGTTGGTGATATATATACGCTCTCAGTGTGTCTTTAACCCAAAATCTCACCTGCCATCTCAATATTGTGGAAAGAGGAAGGGTAGTTTGAGCTATAGCTTGCTGGCACTTCTAAAAGGAAGTTATCTTAAGATTAGCCACAATTTGGTTCTTGCTGGTTTATACCTTGCAATGGAGCAATTAATTGTACAAAGTGTATTCATGAAGCTGTCTGGAAACCTTCACATTATTACTAATTAAATTTATAAAAATACTATTAATGTTATTTCCCACTTATTCTTGAAGGACAATTCTTCTCAACATGAAGTGGGAGATACAGATTATAGAGAAGATGCTGCTACTGGGCTGTCCATACCTACTTGCTCCAACTCAGGAGCCACAGAAGCTATGTTTCAAACTAACCCGTCTTTGGATATTGCCTCACAGCCTAATGAGGCTCCAGACACCGAACATGAATCTCGTAATCAACTTTAATTCGTTTACAGCTTATGAAATAATATTTTCCTCAATCTCTTTTTTTCTTTCAACAATCAACATATAATTTCAAGCACATTTAACCAAAATATGTGTGGGTAATCCATAGATAACTTGCATTAGAAGATCTCTGCTACTTCAATCATGTTATGTACGCTCTTATTTGCAGATGGTATGTATTATCTTCCACTGGCAGTCAGCTCTGTTGGTACTGAACCTCTTGGGAACAGTCTTGCCCCATCACCTCTACATGTGATCCAATCCCCACTGCCAGCACATGAATCTCGTAATCAACTTTTATTTATTTATAGCTAATGAAATAATATTTTCCTCGATTTCTATTTTTTTTTTAACAATAAAATTATAAATTCAAGCACATTTAACCAAAAGGTTTTTGTGTGGTTAATCCATTAATAAATTGCATGAGAACATCTTTGCTACTTTAATGACATTATGTATGATCTTATTTTGCAGATAGTAGGTATTGTCTCCCACCAGCAGCAAGTTCTGAATCTCGTTATCAGTCACTTCCACATGTGATCCAATCCCCACTACCAGCACATGAATCTCGTAATCAACTTTTATTCATTTACAGCTTATGAAATAATATTTCCTCAGTTGCTTTTCATTTTTCAAAAATCAACATATAAATTCAAGCACATTAAACCAAAAGGTTTATATGTGTTGTTAATCCATAAATAAATGGTATGAGCACATATTGCAACTTTAATCATGTTATGGATGCCCTTATTTTGCAGATGGTGGGTATTATCTCCCAAGATCTACTAGTTCTGGTGGTGCTGAAACTCTTAGGAACAGTCTTGCCCAATTACCTCCACATGTGATCCAATCCCCACTACTAGATAGTCTTCCTACCCAAAGGCGATGCCGACCTTACCATGGCTGGATTAGCAATGATGAGGAGGTGGATCTAGTTCAATTAACACCAGCTCCATTACCAGAGAGAGAATAGCAAAGTTGCTTAATGAGCTAGATAATAAAAAAGTGGGAGGATAAAAACCTAGGAAGGATAGAAAGAATTTTAATGATTAAAAAGTGATAGGATATAGAAGAAAAAAGTTGAAGAAAAAATAACTTTCCTTGTGTTTGGTTGAAAAAAATGAGAAAATTTTAATTTAGTTTGTATAGATTTTTTGTTATGCTCATGGTATATGAGAAGTATTAGTTTCCCATTATTTTTGGATCGTGGTTAAAGGTTTATTACGATAAAGCGTTAGCTTATTGGTACTTAATTATTAGGCTAATACTTATTAGCTTATTGGTACTTAATTATTAGGCTAATACTTATTACACGCGTATATATTTACACAGAAGTGTTTTTCAATTGAAAATGTGGGCTCAACCAACGATTTCAAGTTGCTTCCCTAATGATTAAGTCAAGGTTGCAAACTTGAAGTTCTCTCTCTTTCTCTCTCTATAAATGAAACTATGAAAACTGCATCTTCCAAATTGAGAGTCATGTAATGCAATAAGCCTTGAAAGAATAACAAGAGGCTTAGGCTGGGCTCCATTGAGTAGCTAGGACAAGGCCTAGGTTTCAACATTTGGTCCTATTTATTGGGCCAGGTGCAGGCCTTCACGATGGAGCTTGAATTTAGGTTGATACCTGCCTTTAAAACCCAGGCAGGCTAGCAAAATGGACAGGTCTATTTGTGAGCAAGGGCCTACTTATATTGCCGATGTGTGGATGTGACTAGAGCCCACAATGCTCAAAAGACATATTTGAACATGAGCCTGACTACAATAGGCATTTCGTGAACTACAACTGATTTCATTAAAAAGAGGCTCAACCATTGAAAACTTATTAAGACCATCAAATTCCTTTGTTGTGTCTTAAAATGTGATATTGTTTTTGCTCTTCAGTAACATACTTAGAAGTTTTGATGTGCAATCTAAAGGGCCAAGCTCCATTTTTTGTCAAACAATTGATCGCTGTTGAAGAGTAATGCTATGGGTATTACAAGTTTTATTATTGTGAATTTACAAATTAATGTCTTAGCAATTATAAAGAGACAATCTAAATATTTATTTATGTGATGGTTGAAGCCACCAACCACATTCATTACCATATTAATTTGTAAGTTTTATGTAGTAAAACATGTAATACCTTTAAAGCATTCATATTAAAAGTGCTAAAATGCACCAAAAACACAAAAACACAAAAAAAAAAAAAAAAAAAAAGAGGTTGTTATAAAAAAAAAGTTTTATATTATTTATTTCTTTATTTATTCTATATTTAAAACTGTAGACTATATAAGGATAATTGTCTATTCCTTTCAAGATTCTAATGGAAGATTATAGACAAAGATTGCTATACAGTCTTGATAAGGATAATAATTAACTATTCCTATGATTAAGGATTCTAATAGAAGGTAGACGATATCAACTAGAACTAGGGGATGGTAACTCACATTATAAAAAGGGTAATAAAGTCTGGCATAAACCCTAAGAATGAATTTAATGGCTCTTAGAAAGTAAGAAGCGTCTTTAGTAAAGACAACCATCTTTCCCACCATATATAAATCTAAACCAAAACTACAGCCTAAGTTTTTTCTCATTTTCTTGAATTCTTTTTTGCTCACTCTTGACACACACTTTCCCCTAATATTATTTATCGCAATTATTTTCTAAAGCTATAGTCTCACAATTTCTTGAATTTTTTTTTGACATTCATATTTTCTTAACCTAGTTTCTCGTAATTCTCATTTTTTCTTGATGTAAGGTTTTAGACCCCTTAACACAACATGTTTAACCTAATATTAAGCCAAGTTGATTAACAAGTTTGTTAATTAAATCTAGGTTAAACCATTATGTGTAAAACAAATATAATGTGGAAAGTAAAGAACACACAGATCTGATGACCTAGGAAAACCAAACCGGTAAAAACCTGAGAAGGATTTAATCTAGTTATCTTTAAGGTAAAAATAAATCCGCTATGAAAAAATTGAAGTTTGTACAAAAAAGAGTTAGCAGAGTTTTACCAAAAAAATTAAAAAAAAATTAAATAAAAATAAAAAAAAGAAAAAAGAAAAAAGAGAGAGTTAGTAGAGCGTGTTAAATGGAGCTAAATATTCAATCCATTCATAGCCCTATTACTATTGCCCCTGAATAAAATTCCACTAATATTAGATAAGATATTAGATTCAGAATAAAATAAAATAAAATAATTGCAATTGATCATGTTTTGATTGTTTTCCACAAAATAGGGGAAGTATGCAAATAAGGCTCTTAGCATTTTTTTTTTTTTTTTTTTAAATGATAGTTAGAATAAGAAATGGATTTGAATCTTGGATGTTACGGACACTAAAAAATGCCAACCAGTCAAAGTAGAAGGCTCCTAACATTTTCTCTAGTCCAATAATTGTTCTATCATTGCTTCTTTGTCTTATTTGGCATAACTGATTATGGTTTGTCATCCGGTAGAATGGTCATGTTTGATTTTGTCCTTTGTCACATTATCAATTTTCATTATGTTGATAGAAATACATCACATAACCATGCACATGAGAACTCTATGTTTGTGGATACATTGTTTTGAGAGAGAGTTCAACATATGGCATTCGCTCCTGATAATATATAGTCTCTTTATTATCAAACCAAGACACCAATCTGTTTTTGATATAAACAGAGATTTAACCATCAGAGACTTTACCAGTTGAGCTAACTGTGAATACTACTAGTACTTTATTAGTTCTTTTTCATGTATAAAGTGGTATCATCAAATTTCAACAATGAACTGTGAATACTAATAGTACTTTACTAATGATTAACCCCAAATCTCTTATACAATAATAAATGTGAATGCTCTTAACTTGTTAAAATAAAGATAAGGAAATATAAAGATTAAGATTAAAAAAATTCCTTTTTTAACTTAATATTTATTCATAATTCATGATCCATTTATACTCTCTAATCCTTTTTTTTTTTTTTTTTGAGAGAGATATAACCTATAATTTATAATTATATATAAAGTCAAAAGTTTTGAGTAAAGCTTTATGTAATAGAGGTGTTGAAACCTTCGTCTAAAAAAATGGTAAGTAAGATCTATGTTGTATGCAACTTCTTGAGAAATATAATGTGATGGCAAAAAAAAAAAAAAAAAAGGTCCCTTTTTGCCTAAAGGCTTGGGGTAGATCCTTAGCCTGCCAGAACCTCACTAGACCCTTCATTGGTAGTTATGTTCGTCTGTTAAGATTCTGTCAGCTAACTGTTCTCTCTATACTAATTCACCAAGATCCAATCAATGGCCTCGTGTCATAGCAAGTTGTACCAGTTTCACCTCTTATCACTATTTTTTCATGCGATAGACTAGAAATTACCTAGTCAATCTTTGCATCCAAAGGTCCACAGATCCAATTTGCCTTCCACATAATAGAAGGCGATAGAAGACGTTCCGTTTTCCAACCTGAAAACCTTAGCTGCAAAATAATGAAAGAAAGAATAAACTTGTATGTCATTTGGGAGACAAAAAATAAAGGGAAGTGAATATAATATAACATTTTTTGTGCTTCTGAATTCTCAGTAAAATTATTTTCATGAGTTCAGCTCCTTTTTAATTTCTTTAGTGTTTCCATTAAATGAAAAATAGCATGCATGCTCTCCAGCATTTGGAGAATACACTATAACCCTTGATCTTATGCATCAACACAATGGGTGGGATCCAACAGACCTGGAAAGATTAGTAGTGTATTGGATATCCCAGCCATCAGTGGAGATGGATTTCTATTTTTATAGAAAAGGACGGTATTTTAAGTACTCCAGTTGCCTCCCCATATCATGATGTATTTGCTCTTCATCCAAATGGGCATAACACATCATGTTATCAGATCAGTGAAAATGCAAATATGCAACTTATCACAAGGAAAGGAAAAACATCAAAGACGTACCTTTCGAATAAAAACTTCATACTGTTTATCCATCCATGATTGGCTTTCCAAGTGCACAGACTTATTTTTATCTGTAAGATTTGCCATAACTAGTGCGTGAAAAAATGATTGTAAGACATCTTTAGATGTCGAATCTTTGTGCAGAATAGAACTGACGATTCCCTTCTTCTCCACTAGCAAGTACTTTGCTGTAAATACCAAAGAACAAATAATGAGCTAGAGATTATAATAAAAAATTAATTTGTTAAATAGGACAAGTATTGATTAGAGCTCAACCTTTCTTGTAATGAGATCCTGCAGAATGCAACACGTCCATCCTATTAAAAAATATTACCCAACTTGTCAATTTTGTATGACATTATGAAATTATGAGAGCAATGATTATAGGAGCTAGCTCATAGCTTTTTTATTATATATATTGAGTAAAGCCATGGTCTTCCTGAATGGGGAATGCTTTGAGATATGCAAAGCAGTAATTTTATGATTGAGGTGCCTTCCCAAACAAGTTGTTGCACAACTGCCATCAGAGCATCACTGCTCTTTATACAACAAATAGTTCTAGATGGAAAAGGAACCCGAGAGTCTAAAGGAGCCTCAATGTGAATTTCATAGACTTACAAATTTTAAAACTTACAGTTCCAGGTGATTAAGTGAAGATACCCTCGCACCTAAACGTACTTGCATGTGCATTGATTTAACACTCCTTGAGCTCGATGAAGTGGTCCATATGGGCAACACATGTTCCATTTTAGAGACTGTTTCGGGTGAGAGAACTGGAAAAAGAATTCAGATGTCGGTGTTAAAATCCCATTGAAACAGAAGATGAAGGCCTTACAATAACAAAGCCTCAATCCCAAAACTATGGGTTGGAAAATGAAGACCTTAAGAAATTTAAATCAAGCATCAGGACAAGGAAAAAAAAAAAAAAAGATTTAGAGCTTGTATTAAAACTAAAAGAAATGATATTGCACTTGCACTCTTGTGACATAGCACATGGATTTGTCAACACAAAACGGAAAAATAAAAACCACCATAATAACACAGTGAATTTATAATATTCAAGAGCAACTTGAGTAGGCTTGTAAAGCCCAGCTTTGAACCTGTTGATTTATGAGTTTGCATTAAATTAAAAGCAATGATGGTGCACCAGTACTCTTGTGATATAGGGCATGGATTTGTTAACAATGGATTTGTTAACAAACAAGACCGTAAAAAGGGAAAATAAAATCAACATAATAACAAGGTGTATCAATATTGAAGAGCAAGGTGTGTGGGATTGGAAAACCCCAGCTTTGACTCTGTTAATGGTACCAGTTGAAATTCTGGCCCTACAAAAACACAAAGTGGCTAGAATTCTGACCAGGTTACAGCAGTCTAATAATTGCTGGTTCTTCATAACATTTGTTTAGGAACCCAATTAACAATAAGTTGCAATGGCAGGAGATACAAAAAGCTTGGTCAGCCCTATGGAAACAACCACCTAAGGTCCTACCTTGGCCAGTCTTCATGAAATACTGAAAAACAATTGAGCTCCTCTCAGGATTTAATGTAGTCAAGGCAAGGCACCGGACAGCCCTGTAGTTTGCTGCAAAAAAAGAAAGGTACTGCTGAATAAGGCTAAATATAAAACCCACAAATCAGATTAAAATTCACAAAAGTAAGTTAATAAATATAAGATGGAATGAAGAAAGGAAGTGATGAAACATCTCAAAATCTTATAATTAACTCCTCACAGCTGTGACCCACAGATTCCAATATCAGAAGAGCTTGAGGAAGGCACATGCTAGGTGCCACAGTTAAAAAGAAGATTCCATGCAGCAATTAAGTGGAACTTACCATACATATGGAACATGGTGAGAGACAGAAAACAAAACCAAATAGATAGTGCATGCCCCGTTGTGACGCGAGCAAGAAGCATGCCCAAAGCCATGCCAATCATTGTTGCCACTGTCTCTTGACTTCCTTCCTAAAAGCATCATACAAAAACATGCCAACAGTCTTACCAGCTTATCAAAGGTCTTCACAGTTATTTAGTAGGCAGTAGTAGTACCTTCGCAGATATATCTGCTGCATTATTCTGAAGGGCAAAATGCTGTGTCAAAGCAGCCCTGGTTGCTCCACTTGCAACACCAGCTAATTGGGAACACAATAAAAAAAAAATTAAATAAAAAACATGGAATTTAGCCCCCCCACCCCCCCAATAAAAAATAATAAAAAAACAGTAATTCTGACTACTTCTCTCTTGCCGCGTCTTTTTCCTTTTAGTTATTTTATATAAAATTTTAAAGAGGATGCAAAGGTATAGATATTATTACAATCATTAAGAAGCATTCCCATAATTCAAAAAAGCTGTAACTCTTTTGGCATATTGAATAGTTTAAAGGATGTTTACATTAAAATCAACAATCAAATAATCTTCAGTGATACATATACAGCAATAAAAAATGTAATTTTTATATTCCACAGCCGGAGAAACAAAAATAAACAATCAACTAGCAGCTTTCAGTGGATCTACTAGGTCTTCAGATTGTATGATTTAAGGAAAACAGGTACTTACTGAAGGATCGTGATAGGCTCCCCAAGCAAACTATAAACACAAAAGCTGAAGGAAACAAAGGGGAAAGAAGGTCCATCAACATTCCTGAAAACAGTAAAAAAAGCCTTTCTGGTCAATTCAACTTTGAAGACAAAATCAAAAGCTAACAAAACCACAACAAACTATATAACAATCAGATATAACTGGTACTAGCATTTGACTGAAAGGGAAATATCAGTCTTGTGATCCTCTTATGAATTTGTTATACAGTACAAGGGCTTGAATTATTTGAGGAAGAATATGCGACAACATTCACCTAATATAAATATGAAGCTCTTCAGAATTTAGAAGCCACTCTCCACAACATTAGTGGTAACAGGGTCAACCAGCTATTAGCGGCCAAAAGCAATATCATTTAGAAACAACACTTTAAAAAATTATAACACGGTTAAACAAAGGAAACACTATTTGTAGGAAAACCTGCAAAGGAAGTCTGGTAATGCCGTATAAAAGAACTACAAAACCAGTGAAAATTTTAGACATTTAATATGAGTAATACGACATTACACGTTACTGTTAACATCAGTGAAATAATAAAATTAGTTACTACAGCCGATTGGTATGTAAATATAGACACTTAGTAATTGTTAGTTTATAGATAGCATTATCAGTATAGCACATATATTGTAGCTCAAATGGTAGAGTGTTCTAAATGTTTTACCTATCAAAAAAAATCAGTATAGCACATATATTATTACATATAAAAAAAAATTAACACATAATTATGCATAAAACATTAAGATTGCATGTACAGATACACTATTTACCTCAGCTTGTTCACATACACAATAGTTAAAAGAGATTAAGGAAAGGCCAAGAGCCTTCTGGTTGAGTGACATTGGGTAATTCTGTCCATGGGGAGAGTCTGGGTTCAAATCCCTCCACACCAACTCATTGTAAGCAAGAGATCAAAGAAATCCTATCAGAGTGTCATGCATACACACAAATTCCACAAAGGACTTTTATGTTCTTCCTTTTATAATTTAGAATTAATAAATCAATGGACACCAACATTTTGGGACTCCATTGGAAGTTAAAAATATCAAGCATTTCAGATCTAAAAAACAAACTGAAGCTAGCAAGAGATCTGTCAGCACACAGATCAAAGGGGAGTATGTGTCTCCTAGCCCTTTCTCTCAAGCATACGTACACATACACATGGGTTTATCAAAAAGAAAAGAAAAATACACATACATGGAATTTTATAGGGGATGTTAGAGGATCCAATTCCAAAACTGTAAAGAAACCAAAATGATGAGACCATACCAAGATCATTCATAAGATCTGCTACCAAACGCCACATTTTGGCATTGCTATCCAGGTTTGAGCCCTGAAGAATAGAGGGTCAGACAGAAGCATAGTTTTCTGAGGGAATATGAAGACAGAATTTTAGAAATGGACTCAACATTATTCCACCATCTTTACTCAAAGAATAAACAGAAGCCCTTTATCAAGTTACCAACAAACCATTCTGAACTACTATTACCAAATGTTCTTTCTTTCGTCAAATTATGTGGATTCAAGTATTTCCTAAGGTCTTACTCTTCCATCTAAACAATGCATGCTATGTTTATGAATAAGAGTATGCTCTAAATCTTATATGTAATAATGAGGATGGAAGAATAGAACAACACACCTGGTAGAATGTGAATAAGATACCTCCAAGCATTCCAGTTAGGTCCCTCAGAAACCACTGCAATAATTTTAATGTTCAAAAAAAATTGTCAACTTATTGCAAACTCAACAACTCACAAGCCAACTCCCAAGTTTGAATCAGTTTGGAGTCAGCTGTTCTTAACACAGTATTGCAAATACAAACTACATTAATGTAAAACTAGCACATGCAAAAACAAGTCTGTGCTTACCTGAAATGTGGCGCCAATTACAGTAGCTGATTTCTCACCAACCCCAATTGCACTAAGAAGAGCCTAATAGTGATTTGAGCACCACATTTTAGTAATAAATTCTACTCCGAGTAATCATCAGTGGGCTTCTAAAAATGAATTGAAAAGTTATAAATGAGAAACATAGAGCTTACTTGTGTAGAAAGCATCATCCGAATATATGTGGAAAGGCCCTAAAGGAAATATTAAGCCATGAACCTATAGTTAGCAACAATTTCCCAAAATTTTATGGTACTTATGAAAATATTAGTGTGTTGATATTTACCTGCAGTAAATCCCAGACTTGAAAAGGAACATAATCTGGAGTCACACTACTAGGAAAACCCTGCATGTTTTTTCTCCCAGAGATTAAGAAAACACAGATTGGATTTGATTTTTGATATTAAATGAAGGATCCCAAAATTTGACACCAATTCAATTTTCATCCTTAAAATTTAAAAAAGTTGCAATTCCATCCTTGAAATCGTCAATTTCCAGATAAATTTCTAGTCCGTTTTTTAAGTGCCGCATCAACATTCTATTCGCCATGTATATAAATTATCAATGGAAAATGCTAGAGCTACTATAAATTTTACTACAAAAGTTTACAAATTGATGCGGTAATGAATGTGATTGGTGCTAAATCAACAATATAATAAATAAATTTCTTAATTAATTTTTTGTTTTGTGTCTTAAAAGTTGACACATTAGTTTGTAATGCCTGTGTAATAAAATTTGTAGCAGCTATAGCATCACTCATTTATCTAGAACAATGCTAAGAACATAAATAGTAGGAAAACGCTAAAGCTAATACCAATATTAATACAAAATAGTAACAAGCTGCCATGGCAACGAATATGATTTGTGCCATATTAACAACATAAATAAATAAATTTTTGAATTATATTTTTTTTGTGTTTAAAACATAGACACATCAGTTTGTAAAATTTTATGCAGCAAAATGTGTAGGAGCTATAGTATCATCCTTTCTTTTGTCACAAAATTTTTCACAATTTGTTAAGGTGTCAAGCTGTAACTGGTGTAACATCAAATTTGTATTACATTACTACAGGTTGTGAGAATATTTGGGTTATAAGACTTGATGATTTATCTAATAAGGAGTGAAGGATAAAATTGATAACACAAAATTACAACTTTTTTAAACTTTAGCAAGGAAAATCAAATTTAGACCAGATTTCAAGGACCAAAAGTGCTTTTTAGCCCATTGACCAGAGAGAAAGAATTACTTGCCTCTGGTACAAATGCTTGGAGAACCCTTCTCCAAACATGGTTGAATCGACCACCAGACCTGTATATCATTTTTTTTATATAACAAAATTGCTAATCAAATAAAGAAAGAAAAAAAAAAGAGTTAAAAATAGAGAAAGGAGAAACCTTTGGATGAAAAGAGAAGGAGAGGCGGTGATGGTGGCAGTTTTTGAGAGCTTGGTGGAAGAGGAGCCATTCCATTCTTCCAATATGATCTCTGAATAAGATGGTGATGAAGTTTCCATGGAAAACTGGAAGTGCGTTTAAAAGTACAGAGCTAAATAAGCTTTGGCTCAGTCGGATCCACAGTTGAGCAGCCTTTGTTCTTTTCTTTGGCTGTTTTGAGTTTTGGCCAATTGTAAAACTGAGTACAACTAGCAACGGTTGTATGCCATCAATGTCTTTTTTTTTTCACAATATGTGGGGTCTATTCTACGATTGTGTGATCCCACTAATGTGAGACTTCCAAGTACATGCAATCCATACATAAGATATTTTTCTAACAAATTCACAAGTCAGGTTTTTTTAAATAAAAAAAAAATTATAATGATTGAGAAAAAAAATTCAAAAATAAAAAAAAGAAGAAGATGAAAGAATTATAACAATATATAAACATGTTTTTGTTAGAAACATTAAGATATCATAATACTATTTAGCTACAAAATTTTTGACAAATTTTTGTGAGGCCCCTTTTTGAAAAATTCTTCTTACCCAAAAATCAGAAGAATATCCAAAATGAACAAAAATCACGCTAGAAGGAGGGCTTGAACCTCCGACCTTGTGGTTAACAGCCACACGCTCTAACCAACTGAGCTATTCCAGCTGTTGTTAACACCCAAAACAATTTTAACTTTTCAAAATCTTCAAGTCCCAACCTTGAATCTACCTACCGATGGAACCTTTTTTTTTTTGCTGAATTACCTACCGATGGAACCTTGAAACAGACATTTTTTGCCAATGTTCGAATTAACCCGAAGACTCTCAGTTCCAAGGCAAGGTGCAGTGCAGAACAATAGAGAATGTGGAGAAAAGCAAAAACTCTCTCCTTTCTCTCCCACAGACCATTCTCTTCCTTCACACCTGAGACCCCAAACCCAACTCTCTATTCCTTTCTCCAACCCTCCATTTTTTCTCTCAACAAAACAACAACCCCATCTCCCAAAACACCTTCACAAGACACAAAGCCACAACCTTTGACCCAAAACCACATAGCCACTTTAGAAACCAATCTCCACCAAGCCCTTGTCACAAGCAACACTGATGAGGCCTGGAAGTCCTTCAAGACTCTCACTGCAAACTCTGTTTTCCCAAGTAAGTCTCTCACAAACTCTCTCATCACCCACTTGTCCTCGCTCAGTGACATTCACAGCCTCAAGAGGGCTTTTGCTTCTGTAATTTACATCATTGAGAAAAACCCAGATGAGTTAAAGTTTGAAACTTTGGTGAAAGTTTTGGATTCTATGAAAACTGCCAACACTGCTGCACCTGCTTTTGCTTTGATTAGATGTATGTTTAAGAATAGGTATTTTGTGCCATTTGGGTTGTGGGGCAATGTGGTAGTTGAAATCACTAGGAAAAATAAAAACTTTGCTGCCTTTTTGCGGGTTTTCGATGAATGTTGTAGAATTGCTAGGGATGAGAAGCTGGATTTTATGAAACCCGACTTGCCGGCTTGTAATGCGGCATTGGAGGGGTGTTGTTGTGAGCTTGAATCCTTGAGTGATGCAGAGAATGTGGTTGAAACTATGTCGGTTTTGGGAATTAGGCCCGATGAATCGAGTTTTGGCTATCTTGCATATTTGTATGCACTTAAGGGGCTTGAGGAAAAGATAATTGAGTTGGAAAGTTTGATGGGTGGGTTTGGTTTTTCGAATAAAAGGGTCTTTTTTAGCAATTTGATTAGTGGGTATGTTAAGTTGGGCAATTTAGAATTTGTTTCGAAAACTATTCTGCATAGCTTGAAGGTAGAGGGAGAAGGTACAATTTTTGGGGAAGAAACTTATTGTGAAGTGGTTAAGGGATTTCTAAACAATGGAGGTATCAAGGGTTTAGCAACTTTGATCATCGAAGCTCAAAAGTTAGAGGCTTCAGATGTTGTGGTTGATAGCTCTGTTGGGTATGGTATTGTTAATGCCTGTGTTAAACTTGGATTATGCGATAAGGCACACAGTATTCTTGAGGAAATGGATGTTCAGGGAGGTTCTGTGGGGCTTGGGGTCTATGTGCCAATCTTGAAGGCTTACTGCAAAGAGCATCGAACAGCTGAAGCTACTCAATTGGTCATGGAAATTAGTAATTTGGGTCTTCAGTTGGACGTAGAAATCTATGATGCTCTGATAGAAGCATCCATGTCAAGCCAAGATTTTCCATCAGCTTTTTCTTTGTTTAGGGACATGAGGGAAGCTAGAATACCTGAACTTAAGGGGAGTTACTTAACTATAATGACTGGCTTAATGGAGAATCATCGGCCTGAGCTGATGGCAGCCTTCTTAGATGAGGTTGTTGAGGATTCTCGAATTGAAGTGGGAACCCATGACTGGAATTCAATTATTCATGCATTTTGTAAATCTGGGCGGTTAGAAGATGCGAGGAGGACTTTGAGAAGGATGATATTCCTCCAGTTTGAACCAAATGACCAGACATATTTGTCCCTAATTAATGGGTATGTGACTGTGGAGAAATATTTCAGTGTTTTGATGCTTTGGAATGAGGTTAAACGAAAAGTCTCCAGTGATGGACAGAAGGGGGTCAAATTTGATCACACCCTGGTGGATGCATTCCTTTATGCTCTGGTTAAGGGAGGTTTCTTTGATGCAGTGATGCAAGTTGTGGAG
This sequence comes from Quercus lobata, assembly GCF_001633185.2. Lineage (NCBI taxonomy): Eukaryota > Viridiplantae > Streptophyta > Magnoliopsida > Fagales > Fagaceae > Quercus > Quercus lobata. The sequence goes on along the minus strand of NC_044915.1, from coordinate 30,790,258 downwards.
AAAACTCAGGAGATGAAGATCTTTGTAGATAAGTGGAGGTACAAGCAAGCATTTATGGAGACCCATAAAAAGCTCAAAGTGGCAAAATTGAGAAAGAGGAACTTTAGAAAAATGGAATCACTTGTTGCTTTCAAGAATTGGGCTGGTCTAAATGCATGAACTTCAACAGTTCCCAGCATCCATGTTATCCATTCAAGCTTCTGCTGACATCTCTGGCTGATTAACAACCACCTTTAATGGAATTTTTAGGCAAAGGTACTTGATAATTGGCTCACTTTTTTTTAAAACTGGGCTCATTTGGATGCATGTACATCAAAAGTAGCTTTATTTTCCATTCGTTTGGGCTCACAATCACAGTTTAAATCATGGTAAATAGTGTGTGAGAATCCAACGAGGATGTCGAGATATATGGTCTATAAGAGCATTCCCAAAAGTTGAGCTGGTTTGAAGCAGGAACTGCAGAAGCACCTGATACTTGACGTTGTTGAGCAAGGCGTTTGCTGACAATGCAGAGAAGTGTTTGCTTGGCATTTTCAAATGTAAATGAACGAGAACTCAAGGAAAATGAAAGACCTTATTGCTTTTCTAAGTTCACCAAGGCTTCTGCTAGTGATACAAAGCTCAGAGGCTGCCCCACCCACACTGGAGGGAAGTTTTGAAATTGTATCGGTTACTAGTGTTGAATTTCATAATTTCATAATAAATTCAATAATGTGGCTGAGGCAGTTTAACCAGGTTTTTTATGTGGATTAGAATTTAATAACTCTATTTGGCAGAATGTGTGGAAATTTATGTGTTAATGGAGGGAATCAGTTAAAGAGTATACTCAATAATGGGGCTTCTCTCAAGCTGCTCAGCTTCACTGGGAATGCAGGGCAACTCTAATTTTTTTTTTTTTTTTGCCGAAAGCTGCAATAGGAAAACTTGCTGTTTGATATTTTATTTCTCCAAATTGGAATGTAGTCTGGAACTTTAAGTGATTTTCCCCCACACCAGCATAAATTAAAACCCTTGTATTGTGATTGTAAGCAGTTGAATGGGCAGTATAGTTTTCATTCTTGTTTTGATTATTGAACTGAGATCAATGAAGGGCTTATTTAACCTGTAATAGTTAAGTTGTAAGTTTACTATGCATCTGGATGTGTTGGCACTTGAATTGTTAAAAAGTAAGTGATGTTCTTCTATTCTTTGGGTGCTCCTAAAAGCAAACCCTTTCTCCATTTCTAAAGCCCTTTTTCAGTTTTTGTGTGCAAGTGGGTTTAAAGACTATCCACAATCTGCGCGTAGACACCACTAGGTAGAAAGGTGTAAATGTGAATGTGTTTGTATCACCCTCGAGCCCACCATTTTTGGCCGAATTTTATCTTTAGTCCTTACTGTTGATGTAAATGCATGTTGCTTTATAGCTAGAATCCATAACAGATGGGCACATCTTTTTAGGAAGAAAAAAAGGAAAAAGGACAACGTTGAAAATGATCACCTCCACCGAAAAAGAACAGTCTTCCAGCCCCTCCCTTGTCTCTTCAAAAATGTAACACACAAGTGTACCACTTCTTTTACTTTGCTTCATATTTCATGTTTATGAAGCTCCAAACTGTTACCAAAACCTTCACCAATGTCACTCACCCCTACTGCATGGCTCTTCATCAACATCCTGCTCTTGCTCCCCTTACTTCACACTGTCTTAGCCACAGCACACAACACCCCAATAAATGGTACATGTGATGACACATGTGGCACCATCCCCATAAAGTACCCCTTCGGCACTGGATTTGGATGTGGCCATCCTGTCTTTGCCAGATACATAAAATGCAGTTCCGGGACACTCCAATTCTCTACTGGCACCGGCATTTACACTATCTCCTCAATCGACTACCCGAGCAACACCATAGTTCTCACAGATCCCCTCATGTCAACCTGTTCTTCAATGCAAAACTCAGGAAGCTTCATCTTAGATAGGACCAGCCCCTTCACTATAACATCTGATGATATTTTCGTTCTGCTCGGATGCTCAACAACGTCTCCTGTGTTTGATGCTGATGAAGAACTATGTGATACCGGATCAGGCTCTCGCATTTGTAGAGGGCTGTATTCTTGCAAGGGAGTGACAGGCATTGGTTTGCCACAAAATGCACCTGTTTCTACATGTTGTGTCTATGACTCACCACTTGGCCTTGGCTCAGGTTATGCATTGGACCTTCCTAAGCTCCAATGCTCATCATATACATCAATCTACGGGTTTGGGGATGATGAGGGGGATCCGATGAAATGGAAATTCGGAATCTCTTTGCAGTATAATGATTCATATGACACCGAGACGTGCAAGGACTGTGAAGCAAGTGGTGGCTTGTGCGGTTTTGCTGGTTTGGACCAGTCATTTGCTTGTGTTTGTAAGAATGGGGCAAACAGCAGCAACAACTGCCTTGGACGAGGTTAGTTCATAACCATGCTTATTTTGTTAATGACAGTTTTCTTTCAAATCAGGGATCTCCTCCAACTTATTATGTGTTTAAAACACAAGTAGATGATTATTAGAATTTCTACATTACAGATTGGAAAAAATTATGTCTGTTGGTAATGACATGGACTTTGGCCAAGTTATGTTGGATTTTGTTTGTAACTTAATATGTCTGAATATGAAATTTGATATGTGGTTTGATATGATTAGGGTATGCTTGGAGTGGGACATGGGGACTAAAAATTCAACTGAAGATGATTCTTGGAGGTACATAAATTGCAGTGCCTTTATCTTTTTTCTACTTTATGTTTCACTACCTTTCCCACCAAAAGTCTTCGTTTGCTGAAGAATTTTTAGGCAGGGTAATGCTTTGCCTTTTTCTTTTTAATAATCCAACTATATTCATAATGGCCAAGAGCCGTGCAATTCAACTAGCACCTCTTGGTATTTTCAACAGAGACATCTAGGGTTCAAATCTCTCGTCCCCCAACTATTGGATTATCAAAAAAAATAATATTGTAATTGGAATGCTCACTTTTTTCTTTTTAATAGTTTTGAAACCAAAATCTCAACATTAATTCAAAACTACCCCTAAGTTCTAGGGTTTAAATTTTTAAAATGTAATTTCCAAGAAAAAATGAACTTGTATATACACCAGGTGATATGATAAGAAGTTAATATGCACATGATGCTTTCTCTTTTTACTTTTTTTTTGCTAGGAATCTGGCTCTCTTGGATGTTGCTATTTTTATAGGATGCCTCAAAACTCTGGGCGATACAAACTACCAATGAAGGGCTTATTTGGAACACTTCTCTCACACTCTTGGTGAAAGTGGTGACATTGTCATTCCTATAGGGTTCATTTATAATTCTCAAAAGTTGTTCTCAAAGATCTCAATTTTGAGTCTAGGAGTTTTGCAGACTAAATGGTTTTCTAAATCAGATTAGAGGATTGAGACAGATAATATGGTTTGGGTGGCTGCTGTAACTATTTGATGTCAACTTTAGATGCATTCTATTTGTTTATTCTATATTTGTCATGACTCTTCTTCTTTATTTGGTATTGCTAATGGTGACATATATGCTCCTTTAGTTTGCAAATATGAGCTATTTAACCTCACATTTATAATAGTATTATATTCTCTACAATTTAGCAGATCAAAAATATTCTCTACAGTGTTATATTTTCTGAAATACATGAATGTTGATCAAAATGAATCCCGCCAAGTGAGTCCTATGCATGCATAGAGGAGCCACTTTCGTTTGATTCAATATAATTGGATGGTAACTCTTAACATTATTATTAAATGTAATTATGAGTTGTAATATATTGTGACTGATCCATAGGTTAAGGTTTTGTAAGTATAAGGATCATATGTTTCAAGTAAAATTGAGAAAGTTCATTTTACGGGTAGGATCTTATTTCTTGTATTTAAAAGTATATATGATATCATGTCATCTAAAGTTTTAAATAACTAGTCGATGTGCCCACATGATGTGCGGATACATTATGATGTGCATAGACATCACTAAGAGCTTTTTAGATTAATAAGAATCTCCTAGTGTTTCTAATGGTGATATACAGGATTTGGGCACAAAAACAATTTATGAGGAAGTATAGAACTAAACCAATTGGTGAGAAAATGAACAACAAAATACCTATTTGAAGATGCAAGCAAGCTGATGTGTAGTAAGATAGTTAACTTATCATTTAGTATAACATACCTCATTTCATCCTTTTTCAAATCTTTATAAGAACGAAATTGTAGCTTATATGGCCTTGGAAATATTGCAATAGCTAATTTTGTACAATTATAATCAATTGCAAATTTTTGTTAGAAAATATATAGAATTTGTACATAAATCAAGTATAGAAAGTTACAATCTGAGCATAGTAATGATTACTCTAATTAATATATTTTTAATCCATTGGAGTATGTTGCGATATTTGAATTAAGATTAATAAAAAAGTAGCAATAGTATCACATAATAACAAGTTAACAACTACTCACACATATAAACGTGTGTGCATACACAAAAATATATGCAAATGCATAAAGGTTGTATTAAAACTCTTCGATTTTATCTCCAAAAAAAAAAAAAAAATCTTTTGGATAAAAACAACTTTCTTAGCTCAAGAGCTCTCCTAAGTGCTAACACCACCAAGCTACACGTCATGGTTCTTAATCTCTACCACCAAAAAATTACACATTAAAATTATTAATAACAATATAAAAATTATTAAAGTGCATGTATTTTTGTTAGGTTAAAGAAATGATTTTTCAAATTGTGTGGTTTTTCGTTAGACATTTATCTTTTTGCAATCGTCAAAGTGATTTTTTTTTTTTTTTTTTTTTTTTTCGAAGTCTTCAAGTGTTAATTTTTGTGGTGGCTAAAACTTCATAAAACCTTTTTTTTTTGGTGTAAAACTTCATAAAACTTAAATGAAAATCAAGCAAATTACAACATTTTTACATGTTATCTTTGCGAAAGTCTCCATTTTGGATGTATCAAATCAATCAAGAAAAATAATATATATGAATCAAGTTGTATATAACAATACTAAACCTCAACTCAACAACGACACAAATTTGAAAAAAAAAAAAAAAACAATAATTACGTTGATATCATTGAAGTTGCAATGATGTTTCTTTCTCTACAGATTGTGAAAGACATTGAGGAATTCAAAATATAAATTAACTATCTGCCAAAAAAAAAAATTGGAAGATGTGGCACCATAATGTTAGACACAAATAATTAGTAAAATGCATAATTTAATATTATGCTTCCCCAAAAGGCCATACGAATCAAGTACGTGTAATAAAGGAACATTTTGGTACCTAGAGGGAGGGAGAGAGAGAAGAAAATTACCATGAGGGACCCTGGGTAGGTATGTGCAAGATGGGGAATATTGTTGATTACCAACCCATGTGAATGAACATGTGCTTCCATGGAAGATTCTTTTGCCCTTGGATCCAGCACAAATTCCTTGAGATGAAGATAATATATCCTAGGAACGCAATAAGACAACATGTAATTTTAGCAAACTATACAACACATAATTATAATCTTAGCAAATAGCAACATAAGCATAGCAAAAGCAAAATGCATATTGTAACAGATGAAGAGGAGTAGGCATGGTGTGTTCCTAAAACAAAAAAGATGGTGTGGTATTTTTTGGGAATTGGAAAACTAAACATATGAAAATTTAAAAACAAAGATGCTAAAGAAATGATGGTCAATTAAAACCTTTGGAGAGTGTGGTTAATTCGGAAAAGAAAGAATCATTAATTATCTATTACTTGAAGTTTAGTAAAATGAAGAGTCATCCGAAAAGTGAAGAGTTTTTTTTTTTTTTTTTTGTGAGAAGATGGTGAGAATTTACTTCTCATTTTCAAAAAGTGTGCCACTTGGCAAAACATTAGACCCTTACACAATAAGGTCTCTGCTTTTATATATAGGATTTGGTTTAAGTTCAATGTATCTAGTGTACTGGACTCAGTCAAATGGTGACACGTGTCCAAAAATAGACATATGTCATCATCTCAACGGGTCCAGTACTACAGGACACTGGACCTAAGCTTGGCCCTTATATATATATATATATATATATATTGATTGATGTGACATTAGATAGTAGATACACCAATTTGAAGTATTTAATTCTAGAAATGAAATGGGTCTTGTAAAGGAGTGGTACAAGGGCAAAAATTAAGCAATAATAAATGTTTAATTATGGGCTAAATTTGCCTATGCTTTGATGGGAAAAAAAAAATACTTATCAATAATGCATTAGTTTATAAGCATAGATTTACCATGATTGTGTCTTTTTCTTAATATGTGTTTGAAGTTTGATTTTATTTTCTAAAACATGTATAAAAAATATTATTTAATGTGTATTAAATACAACTTAACTCATATCCTTAGAGCACACGTTAATAAGGAAAAAAATTATTTAACTGAGTATTAAATATAAAGTATTGTATGTTCCCAATTAAATTAAGATAAATGAATGCTTGACCAATACAAGTATACAACACAAACAATTCTCTCTCTTTTAAAAAATAATAATAATTAAATTCAATATAACTATGTATTTTAATTCAACTGGAGAATCTAAAATACAACATCTATATATCTACACCTAAATTTTACCTGTTAATAAAACTCTTGATTTATTAATTATGCACAATTCATGCACATAAGTTCGAGATGGTGGGACAGAAGAATTGCATTCAGTCGAGATTAGTAGGGAAGCACTTGGAAAGAACCCTATGCCTCATGCTCATTGCTCACTAGTGCCCTCGTGAGGTTAAAATAACAACTATGGCTTACCCGATTTTCTTCCTTGCAAGTCTGAGCCTAATGAGTAAAATGATACTGTAGTAACATCCAACTAGAGAAGTTACTCTAATTGTCCCCTTCTTACACTTGCTCGAGATGGCTCTGTGTGTGTCTTTTTCTTCATATTTGTTTAACTTTACTTTTTCTATAAAGAAAATCATTTATACATATACACCTAAAAATTAAAATAAACACTCAATTATTAAAATCTGATGTGTCTCACCACGTATGTCATCGCACCACAGTCGAATCTTCCTTCCAAAGATTCCAAGGTTCTTTTACAATATGTCAAAAATCGTACCAATAATAATAATAATATATTATATACAACTTTATTTTTTCGAAAAAAATATTACAACTTTCTCTCTATCGCCATTTTTTTTATAAGCAATGTCGTTTTAAAAATGATATGGCAGAGTAATACTATTTTAAATTTAATTTAAAAAAATAGTTTTTTTAAAATAAAGACAGGATTGGGTCAATACATTGCTTAAAGATGATAAATTTAAGTGTACTTTTCTTTAGTATTTAAATATTAATTATTTAGCTTTATATATTATAATTTTTTTTATTTTTTGGGGTTTGAAAACCGTCTGTCTTGTTATTAGAGATTAGAGATGCAATACTAATTAATTTTTTGTAATTAGGTTTTATTAACATTTCTTTAACAATTACTGATAGCTAATTCACTTAAAATTATAATATTTCAAAAAAAAAAAAACTTTTGAAGTGTAGCACAATAGACTCTAGTTTATTAAAAACATTAATGCAATTACACTTAATAATTTTTTTTTTTTTGAGAAATAATTACAACATGCTGCTAACCCCGCAGTTCGAACCCTTTCTCTCTTAGACCCCCAAGCACTTAATATAATTTACTATGTGAGAGACTGATTTACAAAAATTAAAATCTCATGTTTTTATCTAAAAAAACAAAATCAGAAAAAGAGCCTCAAGTTGTTAAGAAAATTGATTGTCAATGATTATTAAGTGCACTCAAAACAATTTTTTTTAGCAAAGCTATTTATGTTTTTAATTAAGTTGAATTTCTATTGACTCAATATTTTGAGGGATTTTTTAGAGGTGGGGGAAATAATATAAAACTCACCTTAAAAAAAATCAATTATCATTACAAATTTTGGGACATTTTTGTATGATTTTGAACACCTTTTGTTTTTATAACTGGGGGCCTTAAAACAGTGGAATTAAATTTTGCCTTAAGCTAGCCTTACTCCTTTCTTTTTTCTTTTTTTTTTCTTTTTTTGAGAGGCTAATTTTCGGGCCCAAACATGCCGGTTATTGTTTTTTTTGGGTGGAAAATATTTTTCATCTCACAAAGACTTGACATTTGTTTTACTTAAAAAAATTATAAAATAAAATAAAATAAAGAAAACTGGATTATTTAGGAGTGTTTGTTATTATAGTTTAATCGATCATTTTCAATGTTTAAATAATATTTTATATATTTTTATGTACTTTTTCAACTATACATCTCCCCGACAAAACAACAATAACGCTGCTAGAAATTTTTTACCAAACAAATCCTTAGAATGGCCCACCATTTTTCACCATGCAGAACGGTTCTTATTCCTTTGGTCATCACATCACATTAATCCAAATTCCAGTTCACCCGTAGAAGAGGCAGTACAGTTCTTCTACTTAGCTCGCTGCAAAATAATGAGCACCAACTTGTTCTGACAGTGAGAGCTCTACTATAGCATCTTCTACAGGTGATCATTTTTTTCCCCTCTATTCCCTTTTCTTCAAAACTTCCTTCAATTCCTTTAATTACCCAGTTAGCTCTCTTTTGCTTTTTCAAAAAAAAAAAAAAAAAAAAAATTGGTGCTAGAATTGGATACCCAGTTGCTTGTTTTAGTATTTTCTGTGACCCCTTTTTTTAGAACATCCAAATAATCAATTAGTATAAGAAGAAAAGTAGACATTTTTGTGTGTAAGTGGTGTTTAGTTGCTCTTTTGGGGTTGCAAGTGAGAGTGATGCTAAGGGTAGTGTGAAATTTACCAAATAAGTCTTATAAATTGATGGGACACCAATCATAAAAAGTAATTCAAACTTATGTACAGTTCATTAGGTGCTATGCTGTAATTTAGGTTCCTCGATTGAAATCAACCACATGATTGAATTGATCTATACGGTAAAAAGAATTTCAAATGACAACAAAATTCAATCATGTGATTTATTTGTCAATGCAATCACATGGTTAAATTTAATTGGAGAATCTAAGATGGAACTGTACCTAAGTTTTATCCATTTATTCATTATGTTGTTGAAATAGCTTTAGCATTTCCTGCAAGTAATTGCTTGGGTTGGCATAGAATTTTATCAAATATTGATTTTTGTTTCAGAAGATGGGTGGGAAGAGAGTATTGAAAATGTGCACCTTGGCATTTGTTCTGTTGGGTCTTGCAAGCCTTCAAGAGGCAATGTCACATGGAGTTCACCCACTCTCCAAAATTGCTACTCACAAGACAACATATGCTTTTGATGACCGCGCCTATGTTAATGTCACTCCTACTGTTCTTGGAGCAAAGGTATATAAGTTTCAATAATAACTTTTTTTTTAAAAAAATTTAGTCTCTTTTCTCTCATTCCTTACCATCGAGGCATCAACTTATGATGGGAACAAGTTTCTCTATCATATATTTTGAAAGATGGAACGTCCTGTTGACACCTATCATCCTAATTTGTTTTAAATTGGGACGAAACAGCCTCAAGTTTGTGTTTTAATTAGGACTGATGCTAGATTTTCACTATTTTAGGGGGAAACTACAGTCTGGGTGACAGTGGACTTTAGTTCTCCAACCCCATCTAATGATGATTGGATTGCAGTGTTTTCTCCTGCTAATTTCAGGTAAATATAAATTTCTTCTTCATATCAGAACTTATATATGGCTTTTGCATACAATCAGGAACCTCTAGAATGATTTTCTTCTGATATCTTTCTTCATTCATTTGTTCAAATTAGTGGCATTGATCATTAAGTTGGAAGCATTTTGAAAATTCTAAGATTGATCCCAATATTCTAATTAATGGATTAATAACCGTGTATGCTCAATATTAATAGGTTTACAGTTAACACAATCACAATAGTAATCACTGCAGTCCAAAGCAAAAATAAAAACAATAAAATGAATTCAAGGATTTTACTGATGAAGTAGAAAACTTTCCACTATAGAAGAAACAGTTACAAATAGTTGATACTCACAAAACCTTTAGACTAAACTCTACTTAACCTTAGCAATCAACCTATTGGCCTCCCACTGCAGTGGTTCCAGAACTCTGGAGTCCTTCTATAGAACTTCCTTCATGAACAAACTCTTCAACATCAATCCAGAAGTTTGGTTTATTAGTGAACTAACTAACAAGGATTAACAACTTCTGTGGTTTGGATGGAAATCAATTTAGGCTCATGAGGTGAAAAAAATGTAGGACATATATTTTCTATTTAGGCTCAAGCAAAGAGGGTTTTCTTAGAATGCTCTTGGTACATCAGCCTCAACCTTGAAAGTCGTCCATCAAAGGGTATTAATAGGTAGTTCAAAGTTTAGGTTAAATCAGTCTTCAGGTAGAATTAGGATTGCAAAATCTATTATCTCACTCAAGTGAAGTCTCTTCTTGGTTTTAATGATCTGCTTGAGTGAGGCCTGAGTTCGCTCAAGCTAGCTTTCTGAACTTTGAGATCTTCAAGCAGCTCTTTTCTGAAAACTTCACCTAATTAAATTGCAATGCTTATAATCCTCGTTAACACATGTTTTGGCACATGGAATTTGCCCACACAAACCTAAATCCCAATACATTTCTTTTTCCTCAATTTGCAGTGCTGCCACATGCCCCAAAGACAACCCATATGTGCTACCTCCATTGTTGTGTACTGCACCTCTCAAGGTTCATGTCACACTTCTTTGCAATGTCTATTTCTTTGTAGCTCATGGCATGCTTTTATATGAAGTGAAAAAAGAGCAAAAATTTAATGAAATACTTTTTTATTTTGCAGTATAAATATGCAAATTACACCAGCCCTAACTACACAAAAACAGGAAAAGGGTCAATGAAGTTTCACTTGATTAAGCAGAGATCAGACATCTCCTTTGCACTCTTCACCGGTGGCATATCAAATGTATGCTTATCTATGTCCTTGTCCCATGATCTACATAGTGTTCTTAGTGACTTGCACATTTTACATGCTCCTAATTATATAGAACAAATGCATTGGCTAGTCATAGTCTCCTATATCTTGTTTTGCTTCAAAAAGAAGATTGATGTGCTGTAGTTTACAATTTTATATACGAGAATACTTATAATAAGAACTGATTTCCAGTGTCTATGAACTCTATTTCACAAGGCTTTTGTCCCAACTACTTTGCGCTGGCCACACAAATCCCTTTTCACCTTTTAGTTATTAGAGCCATTTCTTTGTGTAAACCCTTTGCAATATTAAGGTTTCATAGTTCCTCTACCTTTGTTCTTCTTATTTATCCTCTTCTTGTTTTGATCCTCTTCAAGTTGAGCCAAATTGATCAAAACCAGTGCATTCATGGTTCTTTTCACACATGGTATTTGCATTGATTTCTCCTTGTCTTTATTGGGCTGCCAATGAAATTTGATTTGAGTGATTTTGATGGGTCAAATAACTCTCTTGTTCTTTCCACAGCATTTGCCATGTGAGTTAATTAGTCTGAAGCTGTCCATGTGAGTTACATTGCTGGTTCAACTTCATCATTGTTAAATGTTCTGTGGAACCAAATTATGGGAAGAAAAAAACCATCCATTTCCATCTTCCATCTTTACATGATGAGCCTAATTTTGTTTGACTTATGCAGTTATACTCTATCAATTACTTTCTATATCACTTCTTATATGTTTTGCTGTAAAACTTTAAATGCTTTATGCAAGGAGTGAAGCTAGAGATATAACAAATTTTACTACATAAGTCTTACAAGATGAGTCACCAATCACAAATAGTAATTCAAACATTTATTTATAATGTTGTTGAAGTGGAATTAATCACATTGATTGCCACATCATTTTGTAAGAGTTTCATAATAAAATTGGTAGTAACTTTAGCATTTTCTTTATCCAAGACCTCTGCATTTGATTGTATTAACAATTTATTTATTTGTTTATCAATTTTTCATAACAGCCAAAGCTAGTGGCAGTGTCAAACAAGGTAGCTTTTGTAAATCCAAATGCTCCAGTCTATCCACGCCTAGCACAAGGAAAAGTTTGGAATGAAGTAAGTTCAATATCTGTATTGATTTTTATCTCAAAGCTTTTACTTTCTATAAGCTGAATGACAAGGTCCTCTACTTGTCTGTGTATGGAACTACAACGCAGCAAACTTTTCTTGCTATACCTGTATTTCTTTCCATTACATAGCTATTCATTTGTTCACTAACTGTTACACTAGGTCTTAATATCAATATTTTTTGGTGGGGAGTGGGGCGTGGCTTACAACATCTCAAGGAAATAATGTATAATGTTCACTTGAGCTTCAGATGACTGTAACATGGACAAGTGGATATGGAATTGATGAAGCAGAGCCTTTTGTAGAATGGGGTCCAAAAGGAGGAGCCCAAGTGAGATCCCCTGCTGGGACACTTACTTTTGATCGGAACACCATGTGTGGTATGCAATTTCATTTTTACCTTTAAATTTTGTCTTTTCAGATAGATCTGTTGATTTTTTGAAAGAGAATAATCTTGGGTAGGCAAACCACTGTAATCTTGGTAATGGAATTCCAGAAACTTGATTTGTAATAGGAACTCAATGACATCAATGTACACTGGAGTCTGATACATCACAGATTTAGTCATAAAAAGAAAGAAAAAAAAATTACGGTAGAAGTGAATTTAATTCCTGCAAGGAAATTTCTGTTATGGATCTCTTGTAATATTATTACTTTTTTTTTTTTTCATATGTTAAAATTTCCCAGACTTTTCCTCCTGGTTATTTTTGGAAAATAGATGAATTTATCTTAGCCATTTATCCATACAGCTGCACCAGCAAGGACAGTAGGATGGCGTAACCCTGGATACATACACACCAGTTTTTTGAAGGAGTTGTGGCCCAACAAAGGGTATGTTATAATTTATTTGCTCATATTATGTTGTTTCTGGTTGTGTCATATGTTTCTAGTTACTTTGTTGGAAGCACCGCAAAAGCTAGGAGGTGGGAAAAACAACCATAAAGTGAAATTTTTAATAGGCTAATTAGAACTAAACTTTGTATCTTTCTGTCTTTCCATTGTGAATTAGCCCAATGAGTTTTATATATGGTCTCTTACAAAGTATTTTGATCCCAAATGTTAACAATTTTAACCACATGGATTCAATTGTAATAGAATGAACCTTGAATTATTGGACTTGCACGTGCTAAAATTTTAGCCCTCTTCTGTTTGATTTGCATGCTACTTTAACTTCCGATTCTTCTTATTGATTATTCAGGTATACATACAAGCTGGGGCATAGGTTGTTTAATAGTACATTTATTTGGAGTCAAGAATACTGGTTTAGAGCGTCTCCTTATCCTGGTCAAAATTCTTTGCAACGTGTGATCATATTTGGAGACATGGGAAAGGTGTGAACTCTTTTTCTTTTTTTTGAGAATCAGAAAGGTGTGAACTCTCTTGGAAGACTGTATGTGCATATGAATAAAGCCCATTTCCCCATTTATAATGACCAGGGACGTACTTCAATACCATCTGATGTATGCATGTTGTTGCAGTGGTTATTAAGTGTAGCATTTTGTTGTGTATGTAAGGACATGTAAATAGATTAATGAAATTGTCTGACATACTATTTAATCCCCCTTCCTTAACCTCTAAAATTCAAAACTATATTTTACTTTTGTTAACATTTACAAATGTCACATTGCGTAAAGGACTATTCATTTATTCATTTGCCCTCTTAAGGATGTGCGGCTGCTGGTTTCAATTTAACGAATATCAATTACCAGTCCTTTTTGGCCCTTTTCATCTTTCAGCATACTGTATATCCAAATTGTACTTGGATGCAATCTCACAAGATTTTTGTTTAATCGTCCACCTTCTAGGGTGAAGCTGATGGTTCCTTTGAATTTGAAGATTTCCAGCCTGCATCTCTGAACACTACTAAGCAGCTTATTGAAGACTTAAATGACATTGATATAGTCTTCCATATTGGAGATATAGTCTATGCTATGGGTTATATTGCACAGTGGGACCAGTTCACTGCACAGATTGAGCCAATTGCATCAACTAAGCCTTACATGATTGGAAGGTTTGTCATAATATGCATAAATAGCTCATTAAGCATGTAGACATCTTCTGATTTTTCTTATGTGCCATCATTTAATGTCTTTGCAGTGGTAACCATGAGCGTGACTGGCCAGGAACTGGATCCTTCTACCAGAACATGGATTCAGGAGGAGAGTGTGGTGTGTTAGCCGAGAACATGTTTTATGTCCCCGCTGAGAACAGGGCTAATTTCTGGTATGGAAGTAATGCTCAGATATAAAGAACTTTGTAGCAATTGTTTGCTTTATTCACCTGTCATATTCACTATTAGCCATAGGTGCTGCTCATTTAGTTCATACCTTTGACCTCTATGTAGTGTGATAGTATCGTTAGGATCCCAACTGCATGAAATATCTTCCAACACAGCTAGAAATTCTCTAAAACATTCTTTTAATTGTGCCAAAAAAAAAAAAAAAACATATGCATCTTCACAACTCAAAACCACTCTTCAAAAATTCTGAAATTACTCCCAAATCCATTGTCTTACATTCACTATTAATGTGGGTTTCTCCAATTTTTGGCTGTAAAGAACCAGCTGCCAAATTGGTTCCACATAAAAATTTTAAAAAATTTACTTGTTCAAGAAGGGAGAAGGGGTGGGATTCTTGATGAACACTTAATTGTTTCCAGGTACTCCACTGACTATGGCATGTTCCGATTCTGCGTAGCTCACACTGAACTTGATTGGAGAGAGGGATCAGAGCAATACAAGTTTATCGAGAACTGCCTCGCATCAGTTGACAGACAAAGACAACCATGGCTAATCTTTCTTGCGCATAGAGTACTAGGTTATTCTTCTGTGGACTTTTATGTGGAAGAAGGATCGTTTGAGGAACCAATGGGAAGGGAGGACCTCGGAAAACTTTGGCAGAAGTACAAGGTTGACATTGCCCTCTATGGCCATGTGCACAATTATGAAAGATCATGCCCGGTCTACGAGGTATGATCATGTATAACAAAGCTGTACCATAGTCATTTCTTCCTAGATTTTGCACTGCATAGATTCGGTACCACCACAGACATTGCAATTTCTTAACCAACAATTTAATTGTTAAAATAATGGTTAAGTAATAAAATCCACTATTTACTACCAGTTAAAACTTTTTGGATAAGTGGTAGTTTATCTTGGTATTAGATTAAGTGATCTTAAGTTTGAACCATGCCTCCACTTTACCTCCCATTCAAAAGTTAAAAATTCCACATGTTGGATTCACTTTTTGAGGGGTAGTCTAAGCCTCATGAGGGACAACATAGAATAGTAGTTAAGCGATTAATTAAATTCACTCTTTTCTATCAACTTAAGCTTTTAGGACCAGTGGTAATTTATATCTTTTTTCTTCATGCTGCAGAATATCTGCACCAGTCAAGAGAAACACAACTATATAGGCCCCTTGAAGGGAACGATTTATGTGATTGCTGGAGGAGGAGGAGCAAGCCTTCATGAATTTGCTCCCATCAATACCACGTGGAGTATATATAAAGACTATGATAACGGATTCGTCAAACTTACCGCATTTGATCATTCACACCTTTTGTTTGAATACAAGAAGAGCAGGGATGGAAAAGTGTATGACTCTTTCACAATCTATCGAGATTATAGGGACATCTTGACCTGTACTGTTGATAGTTGCCCAGAAGTTACACTAGCACAGTAGTATCTTGGTACAGATATAAGGGAAATTTTTGTTGATGTGTTCATTAATGTTGTGTGTGCTAGCAGTTCCTCATCATGTTCTGCTGCTTTAATATTTATTATTCTGATTAATCAAGTCTAAGAAACTGAGCCTTTTATTATGTATGAAAGTTGTTATCAATTTCTAATCTATATCTATATAATCTGAAAACTGAAGTATAGCATTTATTGTTGCTACGCTCTTGTTTAGTCTGTCCACTTCAATCCACTTTAGTATTTATGTCCACTTCGGTTCAACTTGGTTGCTTCAGTCCACTTTAGTCTATTCCAATTATAAGATCTATTAATAAAAATCTAAATGAGTTAATTTAATTATTTTGTCCAAATCTATTAGTACATGAAGTCATTTAAACATTTTTTTAAATTAATATAATCAAACAATAAGATCTTTTAAATAATACACA
Source organism: Quercus lobata (assembly GCF_001633185.2). Taxonomy (NCBI): domain Eukaryota; kingdom Viridiplantae; phylum Streptophyta; class Magnoliopsida; order Fagales; family Fagaceae; genus Quercus; species Quercus lobata. Next base: position 30,774,067 of record NC_044915.1, on the reverse strand, counting down.
TATGAATGTTTTCATTTAAATTTTTAATATGAATGGAACATTTAAAATGATACTGTTTGCTAACTAAAAATTTACAAAGTAACATGATTGATTAGTTTCACATTAACAACATAATAAAAAATTTCCTATTATTTTTTTTTAGTAATACTTAGTTATTACAAATTTTACTACATATAAGTTTACAAATCTATATAATATCTAAAAACTGAAGCGTAGTGTTTATTATTTCTACTCTTCGTTTGAAGTATATCAACATAGCATTTTAGTCCACTTAGGTCCATTCAATCTATTTTGGTCCACTTTGGTCATATTCGGTCTAATAGAGTCCATTTTGGTCCACTTAGGTCATTCGGTCCATTCAAGTCCATTTTGTTCTAATTGGGTTTTAAATTGATTCTTGGGTTGCATTTTCAATTTTGGACTCAAAATTGTTTTTTCTTCTTAATTTTTGGGTTGAAAAATATGATATTTTATTTTATTTGGGCCAAACTCATTAGTTTTGAGCTAAAAAATACCCAAAAAAAAAAAAAGGCGTTAGAGATATGGACTCTAAAAAAGCAATAAAAATAATAAATATTAAAAAAAATCACCTTAAAATTCAAGTTTCAATAATATAGACATTATATTTATATTTGGAAAGGAAAAGAAATATTATATTGCAAGACCAATGCAAGCATATTGTGGGAGATGGAAGAAAAATTCACTTGGCTTGATTTTTGACATCGAGATAGGCCTCTTTTTTCCTAAGTACATATTTAAGATAGTGTATAATGATGCAAATATCAAGTTATTTTCTTATATTCATGAAGGTCATTGGCATTGGCCACCAGGCAGGTATGAGTATCTAGTATCCATTTAATCCAAGTTGTGTGAGATGAAGTTGGGAGGTGAGGATTCTCTCTCTTGTTTACCTTCTAGAACAGATAAATTGTCCTGTAAAATCACTTGGGAGGAGATTAGAACTAAACGTCCCACGGTAGTGTGGATCCAATTTATTTTGGTCTGTCCAACTGTCCCTTCAATTTCCAGGCATTCTTTTATTATTTGGTTGGCCAATGAGGATTTGGCTTTCAAAAAGGGATAGATTGATACCAAGAGATTATGAAGATTATACTTATGCATGTTTTACATAAATTGTATTGAAATCTGAGATCATATCTTTTTAAGTGTTCATTACAAAAAGAATTTGGATGAAAGTAACAAGTTATTTCTTCATTAGTGAACCTTACTGCAAGTGGGATGATATGCTCAATCGGGGAGTTAATTCATTGAGGAGGAAGTGTTTCAAATCCACTCTATGCAGATTGGTCTGAGCTGCGTCTATCAACAATATATAGTTTCAAAGAAACACCAAGATTTACAATGTCCAGATTGAGTGTGAGGAAGGGATCCACCTCTCTATTTGTTGGACATTAAATCCAAGATGGAATTCTGCCGCAGAATAAAGAAATATGTCAAGAACAGAGTTCTTTGCATGAGTTAGGGGATATATCAATCTGTTTTCAAGAATTGAGTTGTAGTTGCGGTGTTTAGGCACTTAATGTAGTGTACTTGCTTTGCACCCTTTTTTTTGCCCCAGCAAGGGTTGGTTGTGTTACTGTTGTACTTGCCGACTTCTGCCTGTTCACAGAACTGTCTTGAGTACTGAGTTCTAATAATATCACTCATTCAACTGAACAAAATTCAAGTAAAAAGGTCTCAACAAGGAATATAAAGATTCTTGCAATTGGAGAGGAGCCAAGCGTCACACACCATAGGGTGAAGTGCCTTTCTTTGGCTATATCTATCAATGGATGAGCATCATTTGTGCAACCAAGTTATAGCCAACTTCAGAGTGATACAAATTCTTGTTTTTTTTTGCTATAACAAAATGCTATTTATAAGCATCATGTGTGACTTTATATACTGATGCCTTGGATGAAAATCGTTCCCAAGTTTTTTTTTTTTTTTTCGGGGGGATATAATAAGCAACTGATCTTAATCTTAGGAATTTGGCTTAGTCATTTGCAGCAAGCATGCAACATTCGCATTGTAATGGCATGGTAAATGCAAAGTTATAATGAAAACTTTGCAGGTGCCTTAATCAGTCCAAGAGTCCAGGCCTCAACTCACTTGACTATATCATGAAATCTTACGGCCATTTACAGATTTACCATGATGCTAACAAGTTCAACTAACACCTACAAGTATACGTGTGAAGTTCTTTCCATGCAATAAGGACAAATTTCAAAGCCAAACTGGGTAGAGGCATTTGGTCATGCTTGGAAGAAGCCCTGCTCACTCAAATTCCTTCTCAGCATGATACATCCCCAGTTCATATTTCTCTGCTACAGCTGCCATATCTTCCCCCATCAACTGAACTTTATCTTGGATGGTACTGCAGGATTTTCCTCTATGATTGTAGTATTGTATACTATCTCTCAGTTTCGTCTTAAAACTTTCTCAAATCCCGGAGGAATGCCATCTGGGTCCACTGTATTGAAACACTTCCTATTTGAGCTGTGCAAGTGGGGCTCAAAAGCAATCTCACTTCTACTTTTTACCCCTTGTTTATACCCTAATATTAATTGTTCACTACTACAAATCAAATACTTCGAAATAGTTGAAGTCTTTCTATCTAACCTATGCAAGTTACTCCCAGAATTAGAAGTGAGTTCATAATGTCTCTTGGATGCATATCTTGAAACAACCATATCAACTCTCCCCACATTCTCTCCAGCTACCATATCAATTTCCATATCAACTGCCTCACTATCATCCATGCTCACGCAGTCATTGTGTGCATATTCCACAGAAGAAATGACTGGAGGGGGTTCTGCATCTACCTTGTCAAGAGTATGATTGTCTTTTACAGGGCGAAAGACTCCCCAAAACTGGTATTCTGCTTCTAACCTTGCAATAACATCTATAAACACAAAACTATTTGTCATATTCAACAAGGCAAGGAAAGTCATGTACAAAGAACCACTTGGCTGTAATGTAAATAAACACACAAAACACCAACAACCACCACATCAACCCTGTAGCCAGAATCTTCAATCTGGAAGTCTGCTGGTGCATCATAAGTTCACATATCAGGATCCTCATACATGAAGAAGATATACTGTTTAGAGTTTAGAAAAACTAAGAATTCATTTTTATATTGAAATTTCAAACTTACAGTAGCCCCCTCATATAGTATTCATAAATTTCTACGCCCACAATATTTAACATCTGTTAGAGGACCAACTAGATTCTTTGATTTTGTTTTTTGGTATCAATATTCAAGAAAAATGAACTTACAAATCCACAAGTGCACAATTATGTTAAACCAGGAAAATAAAGTAGTTCATACAAAAAAAAAACTAATAAGGCAAGGCCCAAGTCAGGGAAGTATAAATAAGGACCAATATATCAGGAGACAATCCTAGATTCCAATGCAAATTATTTCAGTATCAATAAGGATAATCTCAATCAAAAAAATAATCAGAAAACCTAAAAAGGTTGACCTTGTTATGCTCATCAATCAGAAAAGCTTGTGCTACAGTGAAAAGAAATAGGAAAACTGAATGATGTGGAAAAAAGATAACTCACTCTGTGAGTCCACATGCAGCTGTTTTGATGTAAATATCAGCAACTCCACACCATTAAAGCAGCTTCTCATCATTGAATTTTGGACCTCCATCTGCTCAAACAGGGAGGCAGCGTGCTCTTTGGAACTATAAGTGAATAGAAGACGTATAAAAAACTGCATAACCAAAAGATGACTTAAAAGTTGGAGCAGAGATAGCCACACAAAAATCAGATGCCAAGACAAACCTCTCAATATTATCATCAGGGGAAAAGTATAGAGCAATGTCACGAAAGTCAGGACAATCATTCTGAAAAAGATCTGCCAAAATTTGGGATTGAGGAAGCAACTCAACACTAAGGACTAGAGGCATTTTTCCTGAAAACTCAGAGGCTCTACGACTGATGGAGGGTGGAAGTTGAGCCTTGAACCCACCAAGAAAGTTTTTAGGTGTAGAAATAGTAACAAAAAATCCTCCCCTGAAGAAAGAAAAATCTTGCATTTCTCACAAATCCAATAGAGAAAAAAAAGGAAATGTTTGCCATGTACATCCTAAGAAACAATCTATTAGACAAAATAAAGAAAATATGTTACTTCTAAACATTCTTTTTATGATTGAATGAGTTCCAACATCATGAAAGAACAGATTATATACAAAATAAGAAGAGATTGGTTACCGACTTCCAAGTAGCATGTGAAGTAGGGAGATAATCGCAGTATATCTTGAATATAGGTAAAATATTCAGCAACTCGCTTTTTTCAACATCAGAGTTCTTTTGTTCAGCAACAGCTTGGGACTTACCACCTACAAAATACAGAAACAGCAATAAGTAAGAGCAATTAGGTTACCAAATTGTTATATTGCCTACTACAGTCCCAATTATAAACACAATTTCAATAACACAAAAGCAACAAGCTACAGGTTCAAGTCCATGAATCAGCCCCTGCAAAAGTGGGACTTTGTGCACTAGGTACAACTCTTTTTCTATCTTATTAATGCTCTTTTACTAGAAGACTGAGGCAGAAAGTGTTATAATTGAGTTTGTTTTAAAGGCTGTTGAATGGATGGGTACTAGGGGATTCACTCCCTTTATACAAGCTAGCTTGGGCTTCTTTCATTTATCATGTCTGGCTTTCAAGAACTGCAAGAGTTCACAGTGGTCTGATTCACGAAGAGGAGAAGATTATGGGTTAATCAAGAACGAGGTTAGAGCTAGAATGGGAGTATGCAATGGATTCAAAAAAATTGAACAATAGGGTACTGTCTAGTTATTTGGATATATGTTTCTTAATTATAGAATCACTATCTAGCAGTTTGGTATTGTGTTCTGCTGTTGTTGCTGCTTGTCATTTGATTGTTTCTAATTTTTCATGTAAGTATCTTTCTTTTGTTTCTGATTAATTTAAACATCTTTCTTGATTGTTTAATGAAAGTATCTAATTCAAAAAAAAAAAAAAACTGAGACCTGCTGTAGCCATTTCAGAGCAATCTATTGTCATGGTTCTCAGGGTGATGTCCTTCCCACCAGCTTCTGGCAATACCATCCCACTTGACAAACGTGATTTACAAATCCAATCTTCTGGAATATCATGGAGAACAACCGGCATGCAATAACTGAAAATGGAGAGATCAGAATGACAATCTTTGCACCATATTTATCAATTGAAAAGCATATAATTAAAGAGTTAAGGCATGAAACGAATCAAAAGAATGAACCATAAACATCCAACCTATTTCATCCAAGTGACCTTACAAAACTTTAAGAGTACTACATAGAATGATCATTTCAGTTCAAGAGCTGAAAAGTACAAGAACAAGAGATCCATCCAACCAACTTGAACTTATGGTCTAAACACACTGCAGTTGGGTCCTAAAAGAACCAACATAAAAGCCTATATGGGAAAAAACACCACCTGAATTAAGTCTCCTTGCTTCCTACAACAAGAGTAGTTGTGTATACTTAAAAAATGGTGGAAATAAAAACTATGCATTTCATTTTTCATGTACTGATAGTAATTAGAAGTCATTGATCGGGCACTAAATTAGGAAAATAAAGTGAAATTAATTGCATGGATGAACATGCACACAAAGATGCTGGAGGCAAATAAGAAGTGAAAAACATTGAAAGTACTATCATTTTTATTACCAGAAAAAAAAAGTTCCTGACTGACATGACAATAAGCATGATTAGTGTCGCATCAATAACTTTTGTTTTGTGTTTAAAAGTTGACACACAGTTTATACGGTTTATGAAGTAATAATTCTAATATCCTAACATCACTCATAAAATATTATCATACCCATGTTCATGACTACAGCAACTGGAGCAAGTAGCTAATGCATTGTCAAAACCAGCATCACCACATATGTCACAAATTTCATCCTGCAAGGTGGAAGAGTAGAACATGAAATTCCAAATACAAGTACCAAAAAATTAATGGAATTTAATTAAGTTCAATCAAAATATTCTAGTCAACTTTTGGAATTTATTAATTGAAAATAATTTAGTTCCTTTTTGACCAAAATAGGTCCTGGTTGGGAATTATTGGGATGTCTAAGTGCTTTTCTGACTTTTGGCACATCCACAGAAACCACTTTCGAAAGAAACCAGGTGACAAAAATTTAAGGAGGAAAAATGGGGACAGGTGGCACAAACCTATGTGGGGCATTTAAAATTTGGGCCCAAAAGCAGCTAAGGAAAATCTGGACCACTATAGACTGCCCCTGCAGTCCAAAAGGACAGGCACCAACAGCCGCAATAATTATTTAAATAAAAATTATGATTTACTTGCAAAGGTAATATATTTATATTGTTAGATCAATTATTACAAAATTACTCTACAGAATTTTCATTTATAAACACATTTTACTAGTAGTATTTTCTCCCCTATATAAACACATTTATAAAACACATGCATTATCAAGGATTCGATATATTATACATCTATACTTCTCTTTCACATAAAGGTATATTTCAACGTGCATAGACCCGATAAGTGGGTTGTGGGGCTCATGCTTATATAAGAGAAGGATGTACACAAAATGCACTTACTAATTTCCCCTTCAAGAAGACAAAAGTATCTTGTGCATTGTATATATATGCAAATCCCCTCTCATAGCATGTGAGTTTTACACAATTGTAAAGTTTACACAATTTGAAGAATGATACGCATATCTTATGCATGATAGGTTCAAAGATACCACTAATTGAACTGATGGGGAAGGTCCTTTTAGTATATCATATAATTTTTTTTTTAATCTTTTTTTTCTCCTCATGGGAAGTGTCATCGAGGTAGATCTAATACTTTTTTCTCAACATTCTTGAAAAATAAAAAGAAGAAGCCATACCAGTGCTGATAATTTTCCCCCCTTATTATTCAATGAGTATGAGGAAGATTTACACCCAAGATGAATTAGACAACACTACTGAGCTACAATACACTCCCATTTTCATTTAACTCAGTAACTCAAACATTCACACTTCACAACAACAGTTAAAAAAGGAAAGAAGAAAAAAAATCCTAATTTTTCTCAAACAAAATAAATAAACAGACTTCTTATATATAAAATATATATATATATATATATATATATATATCTCCAGGTTAAAGAAGATGTCTTCGTTGGAAATACCAGGAACTCGTGACAACCTCAACATCTAATAAACAATTAATATAAAAGCACAAAAAGTATATCAGACAAAACCAGACATTATTATATTACAGAACATTATTAAAGCAAAACCAACCAAGTACATCAAGATTTCATGGGCACCATCAAAAAATTCATGATCAAGCAGTTACATTACTTACTGTAGATATATAGCATAATAAATGAACACGGAGAGATTCAACAAACATATAAAAAAAAAAACTTTTTTTATATAAATATAAAGAAGGTACCGAAGTTTAACTGGCATGGACCAAAAAAAAAGCAGGAGAGAGAGAGAGAGAGAGTATAAACAATGTAGAATAGCTATTTTACCGAGTGGGGTTCTTTCATTGTTGCTGATATTCTGTTCTTTTTGTCGTTCTCGGAGAGAGTGAAAGCTCAGAGGTCTCTCTGTGGCCACGGGTTTTGGGAAGCTGAGAGAGAGAGAGAGAGTAGGAGAAAGAGAGAAATGATGAAATGATTACTTTATGAACAATGGGTTTTTTTTTTTTTAATTACTTATTTTATTATATTGTTGTCTTAAAAATAAATTAAGTATTTATTAATTAATTTATTAAATTGTTGTACTACGTCAAATTATATTCAATACCACGTTATTTATATGGTATAAAACTTATAATATTTTAATATCTTTTTGACTTTTTGTTTACTAATTATTAATTTACTAAGGGGTTGAACCTCGTCAAATTATATTCAATGTTACATTATTTATATAGTAAAATTTATAACACTTTTATATATTTTCGACTTCATGTTTGGTCAGTCCGAGCCTTTTACGTTATAAATTTGGATTCAGATTTATGTCGATGCATGGAATGATTAGAATTATTTACAGGCTAATTACACTTCTCTCCCTTAAAATTTGTGGGAATGACACTCCACCTCAAATCAGAAAAAGAAAAACTCTTCTCTTCTTTGAAGTTTGAAGAAATTAAGACTCCTCCCTTTTGTTTATATTAATAATGAAATTATCTAAATTTTTATAAGAATCACTTTATAAAAAAAATAATCATTGTTAGTAAAAAAATAACCGATAAATTTAGAATAAAATGCAAAATTTATCAAGTACCGAAAAACACTTGCAATGAAAAATCTCTTCATAATCCCCAAAAAAATAGCAAAATTTGCAATTAATATTTTAAAATACACTTTAATTAAAAATTTAAAATAATGAATTTTAATTATAAAATAAGATAATTTTGGAAGCCTAAACATGATGTTTTACTAATTTCAAATTATCACATCAAATGTTATTGAAAAAATTATGAAATTTGTTTAGGATTTGATTAACAAATGTCAAATTGTATTAGTTGAGGTTAAGTTTTTTATTCCAATCGATCAACTTATATAGTATGATGGATGTGATACCTATCTTCTCAACCTTGTCACAAGCTCACAGCCATTGTGATGTGAGATCAAAAATGTTCTATCATGCCAAAGGTCTTGTAGCTATATTGGCACCTTTCCATACACAAAGTACTTGGGAGTTTAGGGGAGAAAGGGTTCGAATTGCGGGGTTAATAGAAAGTTGTAATTATCACTTATCAAAAAAAAAATATAAAGTTGTAGTTATCTCTAAAAAAAAATGTTCTATCATTTCCAATAAATACATACATACATACATTCATACACACACACACACACACACACACATATATATATATATATATATATATATATTTGTATACAAGTGATAATATTTTCTCAATTGAGTTAACTCATAACCTTAGCCTGTTGAAGGAGCTCACTCCCATTTTGGTGCTAATTGGTTTATCGGTAATACAATATTCTGCAAGACAATTGTTCCCCTTATCAAGAAAAGAACAGAAAAAAACTCTGTTGAACTTCTTACATCTTTTCTCATTTACTTACAAGTGCCAACTAGAATATATGTGGGGATTTAAAATGCTTTAGTATATTCTAAGTTCTGAGCTTATATTGGATGAAAATGGATTCAAGGAATAGTCTTCTAAGACTTGAATCCCTCTTATCACCTATTAGCAAAGGAAAATAAGCAATTTATTATGTTTATTTTCCACTTGATCGAGCATCCACAGCAGTGGAGCTAAAAAGTTATTTTATCTATTATACCTACACACATACTGCAACAGATCTTAACTATCAACATAATAAAATAATATAAACATCACAATAAAATAATATATCTACTATAATAAAATAATATATCCTAATACCCTAAAAAAAACAACCCAGCACCATTCACAACCACCACTACCATCAGCCACCGCCACAACCACACCCACAACCACCACCACCAGGCACAACCAAACCCACAACCACACCCACAACCACCACAACAACCACCATCGCCACCACCACAGCCACCAAACCCACAGGAAAAAAAAAAATCAAACACCGTACCACCAAACCATAGCCACAACAACCACCATCGCCACCACCACAGCCATCAAACCCATAGAAGAAAAAAAAATCAAAAGTTTAAGAACCACAGAATTCATAATCTAAATAAAGAAGAAGAATCAAAAGTCTTCAACAAAGACACGATTCGGCAACAAAGCCAAATATCGGAGAGACCCACACTGTCACACATGCCATTTCAGGAAGGCATTGGTCCGAGTACATAATTTATCAATCCTGCAGCCCCACAGCAAATTTCAACCAAAGATATCAATTAATGCATCAAAGAATTTGCCAAAGAACACTCTCAAAAAAAAAAAAAAAACCATTCACTTCTAACCTCTCTAGACCCAAAATTTCATAAAAGATTTCACAATAAAAAATCAAAGCTAACTAAAGAGGGAGAAGTAATCTTACGACAAAGAACTCAAAAACAAAGAAAAGAGAAACAAAAATCTCTCAAACGAACCTCCAATGAAATTTTTGGTCCCTCAGTCAGAGACATCAAAATCTTCCAAAAACAACCTCCCCTCGATCTCGATAAATACAAATATGAGTAGCAGAACTTTAGCTCTTATTACTCCTTTGCTACTATTTTTTTAGCTGGCCGGCGAGCTGAGGGATGAGGCGACGGTGGGTCGAGCTTCGGCTAGGACGGCGTCGGTCAGCTTGAGAGATGGTGAGAGTGAACCGAATAGTTTGAGGGAGGTGAGATGGAGAGATGGGAGCTTGAGAGTGATGAGAGATTGGACGGTGAGATGAAGAATAAAAGAATGAAAAAAAATAAACGTATTATTTTAATCGTGGGTGCTGAATAAAAAATTATTATTTTTAGATGAATCCTACAGTGCACATTTATAAAAAAAAAAAAAAAATGAATGTATTATTTTAATCAGAGTGCTGAATAAAAAATTATTATTTTTTTAGATGATTGCTACAGTGCACATCAATAGATAAATGTGCACTGTAGTAGTTCAGTTAAAAATTATTGCTATGCCTCCATTGCTGTGTAGCCCTTTTTGATATTTTGGTGGAGCTAAAATAACATTATAGCTATTTAGCTCCACTGCTACAAATGCCCTGTATTTATTAGCCTAGTTGTCATGTACTGGTAGATCAGATGACATGTATTTATTTGACCAATTAACAATTTGTGCAGGTATTTAGTATGTCTCAAGCAATAGGCATGGCAGGATTATGCTGGGTTATAATGTCAGAGGTATGCAACTTATTGAACTCTAAACTCAAAATTTAATAGCCTTCTGCACATCCAAAGTTGCTCTCAATGATCACTACATATTGTAAGAGAAAACTGGCTTTAACTATTTGTGACAGCATTAGGCTCACTCTAATAGCAACATTCCTTGAAGTGGATTATGAACACAACTCTTATTGTCATCCAATGCTTCAATAACATGTTAGGTAAGAAAGAATTTGCAAGGATTATAAACTTATAGAACTCAATCACAGTTTGATTCCTTCTATCCTTTTTCTTTTTTGTAGTACTAAACCACACAAGATGTAACTATAAATTGGGTACTTAAGGCCATTTAGAAAGATGACACAAAAGAAGGGTGGGGGGAGGGGGGGGGGGGAATTTGTAATTCCCTTTTCATGATAGTATATAAGTATAGAAGTGTAAGAGTTTCATAGGACAAGCAAGATTATAGATAAGATTGAACTTTGATTTTGAAGGATGATTTCATTTCAGATATATCCTATAGACATCAAGGGTACAGCTGGAAGCCTAGTGACTTCGGCACACTGGTCCTTCACTTGGATTATTGTATATGTCTTCAAGTTTATGATAGCATGGAGTTTAGCAGGTAACTCATAAGTAGCACCCCAGCCACCACACATCTTCACTTTTACTTTCCAATTTCATGGTTTCTCTATGGTAACTAATCATGATTATTTTTGCTATGATACTTCAAGAACATTTTTCATATTCTCAGTCATTTGTGGTTTAGCTGTTGTATTTATTGTAAAGCTGGTACCAAAGACCAAGGGGCAAACACTGGAAGAAATTCATGCATCATTTACCAATCCTCAGCATAAAAACTCAAACCCTTAAGACATAAGGAAATTTGTTCATCTTAGTTCAACTGAAATCTAAAAACCCTATAAAACAAACTTCCACTTGTGAATATATACTGTTTAAGTATGTTCAGTTGTGGGGTTATCTCATGCATCACGATCCTCAGTCCAATTACTTATTCTACCCAATAAACCACTTAACAATTTTTCATGGCAAAGAAAAATGTTATTGGAAACATTTTGGGAGAAATCAGCTTATTTATTTGGTGGGGAAGATCATCTTTTCCTCATCAAGTATTGTGAAATTTATGCAGACCTTTATCAAGGTTATTGTAAACATCCTATTATCATCAAGTTTTGTTTATGTTATTTTCATGATGCATGATATCAAATTATATATTTTCACCAACTAATTCAATGGTTTTATAGCTTATGAATTTTTAAAAAGAAAAAAAGATGCAATTGATAATTCAGGGAACACAATTTTTCAAGCACATTGACAATAGTTAAGTTGCCATTCTAAAGTTATTTGCTTCAGAACACCACTTAGAAGAAAGGCTAACCATCTAAAATCTAAGAATATCACAAAAAACCACCATAGTGTAGCAAATTGCTAATTTTGTAATATAACTTGGTGGCTTTTTATTGAATTTATAAACTGGAAATAGTGTAATAAGTTTTTCATAAATTATCATTTATCCCAAAAACTTGATTTCAAAATTGTAATTTTAAAAGGTTGATAACTTCAAGGGATAAAACAATTGGTTAGAAACCACATCTTATGAAGCAACTCTAAGTCAAAAGTAATTAAAAAAAGTGAATTTAATCACTTTTTATTTATTTATGCCTAAAATTAAAGTTTTAAGTTTGATTTATTTATAAATAAATAAATATGAACGAACTTTTCATTGGACTAAACCCGAATTATTTATAAACGATTTTGTACATTTACGGCCTTATTGGGCATTCAATGGGCTTTCCAATCAGACAAGAGGTTTGTAGAAATAAATTAAAAAAAAAAAAGATAATCCTTCAATTTATTTTTTAATTTTTTTTTTATTCAGGCACCTACACATGATGAAAATACGGGCACTTTATCTAAATCTGTAATAAGGAGGATAAGGACAAAGATAGCATCACATCCAAGAATAAAATTAAATAAATACCGACAAAAGTGTCCAATGATGAACTCCACATGGGTCCCCTCTAAACACTTCATCTCCACTCTCTCTAACTCAATATCTCTATCCGTCAAACTCATAAATTCCACACTTCTTCGTCTCTTCCTCTCTTTGTGTTTGAAAAACAAATTGAAGTTTTAATTCATATTTTACATACCATTTCTTTACCATCAACTATATGGCTGTGGTGACCATCTTGGTGGTGCCAATAGTTCTGGTTGTGATGATGGTGGTGATAGTCAGAGTGGATCTTCCTCAGCCACAGGTGTGGTCGTGCTTAGCACTTTGGTTGCTGTCTCTGGTTCCTATGTTTTTGGCACAGCTGTAAGTGAAATTTTACTTTAGCATAGAATGGTCCACACTCTCTTTAGTCCACATGGTCCTTGGTCCAGGGATATTGTCTGCAAAGATTTTGATGTGTTTATGATGAGTGCCAAAATTTTCAAATCTGTAGAGAACTCAAATTCTATGAAAAATTATTAATTTCCGAATCTTCACTATAGTTTGAAGAGTCACAATGTTTTCTATGCTACTAGGCCATGATAGAAAATATATTAGTTGAACGTCAAATTTTTGTAGGGATTTTACATACAAATGCATCTAAATGATTGAGGTATAGATTTGTCAATGGATTGCAGGGAGTGTTTTTGTAACATTGGAGAGAATAACTGAATAAGACAATAAATGGGATGGGTATCTCTATGTGGGATGCCTAGACGTTTGATATGCTGACTACTGAACTGAAAATGGTGTGTAATTGATTTTGTAGGTGGGATATTCATCACCTGCTCAGTTTGGAATCATGGATGACCTGGGTCTTACTGTGGCAGAGGTGGGTGTAAAACTATAAAGTGCATTTTTACTTTTGGCAAATGATATTATCACATTAGAACACTTTTAAGCACTTGAACTATCTTGCTCTGGAAACATCTTCTGCTATGAATATAACATTTGTATTATTATAGCCATTTTTCCATTTCAATATTAATTTCATTGAAATTTTGTGTAAATTTCAGTATTTATGCTTCTATTTTCTAGGATTATGGTGATTTGTGACAACAAATTTTCATGTGAAGATACCAATATTTGAGCTCTACTACAGGGAAAACGAAGAAAGGTTGTGTTTGGAAAATCATGTCCGCATGGCAAGATCACAGACACAATTCATCACCTAGCTTGTGTTTTTCTGATCGGAGAATTTGAATAAAGTTCAACTATGATTTAGAGAAATATTAAATACAATTAAAAGGCATACAACATTTAGGATTAATGACATTTCAAAGTTTGAATGCAGAGAATAATTTTAGTTGGTAGTAAGGACTATATGAGTTGGAGATACTAATCTGATCTTCATATAGAAGTCACTGTTTCAGCTTTCAAAATGAAGTGAAATGTTGTATCGTATTGCTTTATGCAAAATTCATTTTTGTTGCATTGCTTCGTAAACTATCTTTTGCTTGCCTTATACGTTTTTGTATATGATTTTCTCAACATCTTTTGGTTATACTGCCGTACTCACTTTTTGGTTCAATATTGACAATTGGAGCAATGATAGGTGCAATAGTGAGTGCCCAAATAGCAGATTACATAGGCAGAAGGGGTGTAAGTACTTCACCCTGGAATCATTGCTGGTGGTATTATTAAGGTTCAAACTCCACAGCTCACCAGTTTTTCAATTTGTTGGTTGTTTTGCAATGAAGACAATGGGCTTTTCAGAGATATTCTGCCTGGCAGGGTGGCTAGCCATAGCATTCTCAAAGGCTTTGAACCCCATCTCTCTGTTTTATGCAGTTCCAAACATCAATGTTAATGTCACATGCATGACAACCCCTACATTTTATCTGAAAAGATGTTTACATAAGGATAATGGAAAGCATTGAGGCAGCATCATAATTTTGTAGTTGCTCTTACATAAAACTAAAGTTTAGATGATCATACATAATCAGAAACAACCATGTCAAAAAATTATTTCAGGAATTGATTGGTAGTAAGTAGATATGTTATCCTAGCTACTTCATAATGTCACATGTTGGTGCTTGTTGAAAGGGTGCTTGGTGGCTTGACCTTGGGAGACTGGACCTTGGGAGACTGTTGGTAGGTTGTGGGATGGGACTCCTTTCCTATGTGGTAAGTTGTTAGATTGCAATTTCAATGATTTATCTTTCATGTAAACAGTAAAATTAATTGTGTTCCCGATATCAATCAGGTACCTATATATTTTAGCAGAAATAACACCTAAGAATCTTCTGGTAGGGTTTACAACTGTTCATCAGGTAAGGCAAAAGTCTCATGAATATGGAAACCGTGTAAGTCATTGCCCTGACATCCCTGTTCACCTACTAAATGCCACTTGTACAGTTAATGATTTGTTGTGGCATATCGTTAACATATCAAACTGGAGCTTTTGTGAACTAGCGAACTTTAGCTCTGATTGGTAAGCTTCCCTGCTCTTGTCCTGTATTCTTGTCATTTGGAGGTAGTTTCATAGTAAGACTTATTTTTTTTCTTTAATTCAGGAACTATACCATGTCTAGTACAACTTCTTGGTCTACTCTTCATTCCAGAATCTCCAAGATGGCTGGTGAGTTATTCAAAATTTTATTAGAAGATTTTTTTGGACGGTTTTGGGGAGATAACACATTGGGAAGACTCCAATTGAGGAGTTAATATAACATATTGCAACATCACTTAACCCAAAAGCTTGAGGCAATGGGTTTCGGCTCAATTATGTTATATTTAATTACTCATTTTTGTCATTATTATCCAATGTGGGACTTCACTACTTATAACTAAACAACTTACAACTAACCACACCACTCACATGTAAATATTCTAACAAAAGGTGCTCTTTGGATAATGCATTGGAAAACTAGAAAAAAAACAAAGAGTTAAAGTTTTGCTAATCATTTCTTTTTCCATTATTCTTCTTTTTAGCCAAGTACATGTGATTTGACAAAGATATCTAAATGCTATAAAGTGGAAAAAAAAATTCAAGCATTGATTGACATGCTCATATGATTTTTTTTTAGGCAAAAATTGGTCGAAAGGAAGAGTGTGAAGCTGCTCTACAGCACCTTAGGGGGCAGAATGCTAATATCACTCCAGAAGCTACTGAGATTAGAGTAACTTTTGGACTTCAGATGTCAGTGAGAAAATAACTCTTTGTTTCCTCTTTAACTAGAAAAATTACATACTTCGACACAATCTTAAATATTTTCCAACAATTTTGCTTAGAAACAAGTATTGACATGGTTTTTGAATCATTTTACAGGAGTACACAGAAACCCTTCAACTACTTTCTGAAGCTAGTATTCTTGACTTATTTCAATGGAAATATGCTTACTCACTTATTGTAAGCTTTTGTATCATAATCTTTGTAGCACATTTTTTTAAAATTTTTTAGACAAGTTTGATCTTTTTGTCTAACATAAAAGCGGGTTAGGTTGGAGTTGGCATGATGGTACTACAACAATTTGGAGGAGTCAATGGAATTGCATTTTATGCAAGTGCTATATTCATATCAGATGGTAGAAAAAGGATTGTCTTTTTTCTTTTTCTTATTTTTCTTTTCCCCTTATTTAATACTACTTATAGTTAACAAGAAATTGAAGTTGAATAGAGGAATACTTTGTCAATGACAAGGCTTTCGGGTAGTATTGGGGCCATAGCAATGGTCATTGTTCAAGTTCCTGACTCTCTTTGCGAAATTCCAACATTTGCTTCTTCTTAATGCTTTTTAAGTGATTTACTGATTTTGTAAAGATTCCAATGATAGCATTAGGGGTAATTTTGATGGTTAAATCTGAAAGGTGGCCACTTCCATTGGTAAGAAGGTTAAGAAATCTCTACTATGTAATGGAGTTGAATGAAAATAATTTTGAATCCCACTATATTCACAGGTTTCTGCAGCAGGAACTTGCTTAGGTTGCTTGCTTGTGGGGTTGTCATTCTTCTTGCAGGTATTTTCTACAGAAGAATCTATTTTTCTTGAAAACTAGTTTCATTGGTTTTGTTGAATATTTCTTAATAGAATAAAGATTCAATTATGCAAGATCTTCAAACATGGATCAAGACATCGCCAATTTTAGCACTTGTAGGTGTACTGGTATTGCAATTATCCCGAGGACAGTTTTGTTTTTCTTATAAAACATCCAAAGAAAGAACAGCCTGTGACAAATGTTATTTTGCTTTTATCTCCAACTTTCGTCATTTTATCCATGGTCTTTGAGTACTTTTGAGTGTGGAAATGCTATTAAGTTTAAAAGCTCATAAAATGAATGTTGTTTAATACCATTACCATTGGTTGCATTTAACCAATTAGTAGCAATCTGGAAATAGTTTTTGTTGCTTTGAAAGCATGAGTATTTCAGGAGGTCTTGCATAAAGTTGTGGATTTTTATGATCTGATTTTAGTCATCTATTACAGCTCTCAATCTATATTCATGGTGCAACTGGCTGGAGGGTCACAATTCCAACATTGTAGACCAGTTGATGTTAACTGTTGGTTTGAGCCTGATTCTTAGTGGTTTAAAGATTGGTTAAGTTGAATTTGTCTGTTTGGTTCTGCAATCAGGTGTACACAGGATCTTTCTCATTAGGCATGGGAGGAATTCCTTGGGTTATAATGTCAAAGGTAGATTTTCCTTATCATACTTGAAACACCATCTTTTATTATCAAAATAATTGCCATGAAGGCCTGTTGTTGGCTGAAATAGAGTTGAATTTGTCTCAGATATTTCCCATAAACATGAAGGGCTCAGCTGGAAGCCTTGTTACATTGGTTAGTTGGTTAGGTTCTTGGATTGTATCATATGCTTTTAACTTTTGAATGGATTGGAGCTCAACAAGTAATGCTAAGCTAGTCTTATCTTTGAATATTGATGTTATATTGGATGCAAACTACAATATGATCACTTTAGTTTTTAATTTATGTTTACCTTTTTTCAGGAACATTCTTCACATTCTCAAGCATATGTGGCTTGACTCTTTTGTTCGTAGCAAAGTTGGTACCAGAGACCAAGGGGCGAACACTTAAAGAAATTCAAGCATCATTGAATCCATTTTTAGCAAAAAAATGAATTTCGCATGCCTGTATGATAGCACCAATCCGTGTTCAAATAAGTAAAATAAATTCTAAAACATCAGCTCCATAAAATTGTGGTACTGAGTGCTAGACTAATTGGTAAATGGTTGTCACAATAAGCAAGGTTTTTTTCAAAAGTCAAGATATCTTTGAAGCTATCATCCAAGAATTATTTTTTAAAACTGTTATGGGATTGATAACCTTAGCTTGAAACTCTGCATTGCACTTGGAGAGAAACTAGAATATAATGGACTAACTGATATTTTATGCTTGTTAGAGGTACTAGATATTAATGGCAACGTTTGATATGATTCAGTCACACTAAAGAGAACATTCAAGTTTGGAATCATCAATTTTTTAAAATAATTGAGTAGAATTTATGCAAAGGTAAAGAAGTGAAAGTTACGCAAGATATAGCATTCATGTTTTGAATAATTAATTTTTTAAAATGATTGAGTAGAATCAAAGAGTTCATTTCCTTAAAGTATTTTTATCTTTATATATTTTCTTATTTTCTTGATTATTAGGAAAGAATATATGAAGAGATGGTAAGAATTCTTATAGACCATAATTTATTTTTCTTTTTTCAATCTTCTTTCCTTTTCTCTTTTAACTCAATCTAATGTTTGTGTTTTTCTTTTTTTGACCTCAATGTTTATGTTTTTCAAAAACAAAGAAAATGGAAAGAGGAAACACACACAAAGAGGAAAACAATCAGTTAACCTTTTGAAGCAAAAGCATTAAATGTACTAGAACCCAAGTTACAGCTACCAATCTACTTATCTAAAAGAAATCAGTTATACATTCATTAATATAAAAGATAAAAAAAATAAATTCAATTAGTTAAGCCGTATGAATAAAGCTAGGAACACAATATATTCAAAACAGGTGGTAAACTGTTAATAGTTGGTAAAAAAAAAAATGATATCTTTGATGGCTTAGATTAGAACCACTAACAGATTATCATCTATGTTTTAATATAGTTACACATATAATTAATAAAATATAATACAATATATGATGCTTCTTTTGGGTGTTTAATATATTACATAATTAAGATTGATCTATCATCATCAAATTACTATTTTATCATCAAAAGGTGTGCATCCCAACTAGCACATCTTGATGTTTTTAAAGAATATATCTAAGGAACAAAAAGATGGAGTTTCATGCCTGCGTGTATAACCTAGATAGAGATGCATAAAGAAATATAATAAATGAATGAGAAATAAATTGATTGTATGGACATGTTTACAAAAAAGAAAAAAGAAAAAAAGGAAATGTTTGTATGAAGTCTATATATGATAATAATAATAATAATAATAATAATAATAATAATAATAATAATAAAAGGATAAGAGAAAATGAGAAAGATAAGTATAAATATTTGAACAAGTAAGCATCAAATTCCTTGTCCAATTTCTTCTCATGTTCTTTCTTTTGTGTTGGTGAATGTTTTTATGTGCCAAAGGCATAAGAAGCCTATATATAAAAGAAGTTATGGATGACCTCCACATGAACATATATTTGACGAAATTGATATTGAGACTAACTTAGAAGCTTTCCTAGGTGCATTTTGAAGTCAATATTGGATTATTCTTACAGTAAGTAATGATGGTTGTTTTTGCAAATTTATTTAAGTACTTATGGGTCCTACTACATTTTTTGGTATTATTCTTGGGTCTTATTGTACTATTTCAACTAACTTTTACCTTTATTTACAGTACTATCAGCAAAATAAGTGGATCTCAAACGGAGCTTAAGTTGTATAACATTGTTTAGAGTTATATTAGGTGTTGATAAACTAGAATATAATGGACTAACTGATATTTTATGCTTATTAGAGGTACCAGATATTAATGGCAACGTTTGACATGATTAAGTCACACTAAAGATAACATTCAAGTTTGGAATCATCAATTTTTTAAAAAGATTGAGTAGAATTTTTGCAAAGATAAAGAAGTGAAAGTTACACAAGATATATCATTCAAGTTTCGAATAATTAATTTTTTAAAGTGATTGAGTAGAATCAAAGCAAAGATAAAGGAGTTCATTGCTTTAAAGTGTCTTTGTCTTTATATATTTTCTTATTTTCTTTATTAGGAAAGAATATATGAAGAGATGGTAAGAATTCTTATAGACCATAATTTCTTTTTCTTTTTTCAATCTTCTTTCCTTTTCACTTTTACGTCAAACTAATGTTTGTGTTTTTCTTTTTTTGACCTCAATGTTTATGTTTTTCAAAAACAAAGAAAATGGAAAGAGGAAACACACACACAAAAAGGAAAACAATCTGTTAAATTTTTGAAGCAAAAGTGTTAAATGTACTAGAACCCAAGTTACACATTTATTACAGCTACTAATCTACTTATCTAAAAGAAATCAATTATACATTAATCTATATATATAATAATAGGTAAAACAGAGAGAAAATCCAATTAAATTTCTAATTGAAATTCAATTAGAGTCTAATTTGCGTCACGTATCTCATCTAATCTAAATTTTAGAATTTTGTGTCAAGTGAGTTAATTTAGTGTAAAAATTGAATTTCAATTAGAATTTAATTTTTCCCTACGTGTCTCATCTAATCTAAATTTTTAAATTTTTGTGTTAAATTAATTAATTTAGTGTAGAAAAGTGAGGAGTCCAATATAATAAACCATAAAAAACATAATCATATAACTAAAAAAAATTCAAATTTATAAGTCATCTATATATATATATTAATATTAATAGGTAAAACTTAGAGAAAGTTGAATTAGAATTTGAAATTATAATCCAATTTTGCACATGTTTAAATTTATGTGGAGATCATACCATAATTATCCACTTAAGCGTGTGCCATGTGTCTGCTTAAGTTTTTAAATATTTGTATCAAGTGAGTTAATGAGTGTAAAATACTAAGAATCTAATATTAATTTACTATAAATTTTTTTTTAAAAAAATTACATATATTCAATAAAAATCACCACATGTTTCTTAAAAAATAAGTAAAATAAAAATCACCACACATTCTATCTTATTAAAAATTAAAAAAAAAATGATCATAAGTAATATTAAATTTAGGTAAGAATTTTTATATGTGACTAATAATATTAACTTTAAAAAAATAATTTGACTAATTATCTATATTTTATGATAAAAATTGCTTTTAATTTTAAATGTATCTATACGTATGCAAGAATGCATGTGTTACATGTTTTTTTTTTTTAATTTTATTTGACTAATTTTTGTATTTTTATAATAAAGATTTTGTTTAATTTTAAATGCATCCATGCGTTTGTATGGAGTTACATGCTAGTTAATATAAATGATAACAAAATAAATTCAATTAGTTAAGTCGTATGAATAAAGCTAGGGACGCAATATATTCACAACAGGTGGCAAATTGTTAATAGTTGGTAAAAAAAATGACATCTTTGATGGCTCAAATTAGAACCACTAATATATTATCATCTATGATTTAATATAGTTACACATATAATTAATAAAATATAATACAATATATGATGCTTCTTTTGGGTGTTGAATACATTACATAATTAGGATTGATCTATCATCATCAAATTACTATTTTATCGCCAAAAGGTGTGCATCCCAACTAGCACATCTTGATGTTTTCATAGAATATATCTAAGGACAAAAAGATGGAGTTTCATGCATGCGTGTATAACCTAGATAGAGATGTATAAAGAAATATAATAAATGAATGAGAAATAAATTGATTGTATGGACATGTTTACAAAAAAAAAGAAAAAAAAAGAGAGGAAATGTTAGTATGAAGTCTAGATATAATAATAATAATAATAATAATAATAATAATAAGAGAAAATGAGAAAGATAAGTATAAATATTTGAACAAGAAAGCATCAAATTCCTTACCCAATTTCTTCTCATGTTCTTTTTTTTGTGTTGGTGAATGTTAAGAGAAAATGAGAAAGATAAGTATAAACATTTGAACAAGTAAGCATCAAATTCTTTGCCCAATTTCTTCTAATGTTCTTTCTTTTGTGTTGGTGAATGTTTTTATGTGCCAAAGGCATAAGAAGCCTATATATAGAAGAAGTATGGATGACCTCCACATGAACACATATTTGATGAAATTGATATTGAGACTAACTTGGAAGCTTTCCTTGGTGCATTTTGAAGTCAATATTGGATTATTCTTATAGTAAGTAATGATGGTTGCTTTTGCAAATTTATTTATATGCATGTGTGTTTTTCTAATTACTTTATATAAATAATATGTTGATTTGATTGCTTAAATTTTGTTGTATAGATGATTTGATTGCTTAAATTTTGTTGTATAGATGTAAAATAAAGTAAAATTTTTGGCTTATTTAGTACTTGAATTAACATTATATTTTTGTGAGATATATATTATTGCTAAATGGTTTTGGTTCATGCTACATTTGACTTTGCTTTCATAAAAATTACATCAATTAGTTACTTTTTTTAAATTACTATTTTCTTGAATTCACATTCTTATTAAATATCTATTATAGGTTAATCACATGCAAGAATTTGCAACAATCAGTTGCGATCCACTGCTTAGTGTAAAGAATTTGACATGAGAACCCTAATAAAATCTCATTCCCTTTATAATGTAAAGAATAACTTGTACATAGTGCCTATTAAATATTCATTTTATCTTTTATTAATAATCTTAGTTGAAAATTCATAATTTTTTTAATACTCATTTTAAAGAACTTTTATCTATCTCAATATTTAAAACTTTTCAACATTGTCTTCCACATTTTACATTTAAAAAAAAAACAATAAATATTTACTTTAGGAACTAAATCACTAGCTCTATTTAATATTTATTAACAAATGACAAAATAGTGAAAATACACCCCCTCCTGGTCCACCCCCAATTTGACAAATCATGAGTTTTATTTTTAATTAATCACTTCTTCCAAACTCAACAACTTTATTTTTACAAAACTCCAACCATGCCCGAATTCTGAGAATCCACCTCCAAATGCCTCCCATCTAACTTATGCAAAGAAATTTATTTTAACATTAGATTTGATGAAAAATATTGAATACTTTTGGAGCAATAATCATTTCCCTAAAAAATGGTGGGTTCCTAACATGAATTTAAATAGTAATACCCTCTATTATATTTACTTAGGCTTAGAAAACTATTATCATAAAATAAAGTTATTTAGTAGAACAACTTTTGTAAAATTACACAAAGTCTAACTTTTTTTTAATTATAATGAATATTTATTGACATAAACAAAAGAAACTAAAACAAATTCCACTTCTCTAACATAATAATAATAATTGTGATATCAATTAAAGACATGATTGGAACTTGTATTGTGCAGGAATAATTTCTCTATTTTTTTTCTTAGACTTAATGTCTTATTATTTATCCCTACCCTTTAGGCACCTTTTCCTTAATTCCATAATTTTATATTGGAGTGTGAGACCAAAAAAATTAGGGGATATTTGATTCAGCACTTTTAGATGGAGACCCAAATCAAATCCAAATTCTTTTGTAAAGGGTTACTTAAACCCATTATGTCTATCAAATATTCATGTTATACTTTTATTTTTTTTTAATGGAAATATTCATGTTTTACACTTATACTAATACCCTTAGTTTTCTATCTTTTAATTATTAAAAAAAAAAAAACCCTTAGATTGTAAGTAAGCATTTTATTTTTATTTGTTGGTAACTTCTATTTTCTATTTATATATATATTTTTAAAAAAACTGTTCCACTTGTCCCAAAAAAATAATTTTCTGTATAAAATGATGAGTCATAAACTATTATGATTATTTTTGGGAGATAACGTGTGAGTGCAACACTCACTTGACTCATGCCTCCAAAACTTCAAAAAAGAATGTTCTTACAGTCAAATATTTGACAAAAGGACACTAATAAAATCTAATTCCATTTGTAACGTAAAGAACAACTTATACATTTTGCCTACTGCCTACCAAATATTCATTGAAAATTCATAATATTTTTTCAATACTCATTTTAAAAAATTATTATCTATCTCAATATTTATAACTTTTCAACATTGTTTTCCACATTTTACATTGAAAAAAAAAAAACCAGTAAGCATTACTTTTTTTTTTTTTGAGAAAGACCAGTAAGCATTACTTTAGGGAAACTAAATCACAAGCTTTATTTAATATTTATTAACAGCCTTTTATTTGTAATTAATTTTTTTTATAAACCAACCACTTTACTTTTACTTTTACAAGACCCAAATCAAACGTCTTATGTGCGTGCAAGTGCAACACTCACTTGAACCCAAATGCTGAGAGCGTCCACCTCCGAATGAGCCCAAATGTCTCCTATCTTTCTTAAAATCCCAGAATCCTCACCTCTAATCTCACAAGCTGACATTAAAAATTGGATTTCCAAATCAAATTTGAGCAAGCCCAGCCAGCGAGAGCATTAGCGTCTAAGCTTAGTGGAGAAGTGCGAGATTGTCTATTTGGTATTGATCTTTACTCTTTATACAAAACTTTACTAATTGTTCCATGTGACTTGATGATAATTAGTCAGAAAACAAATGCTACCAGCCTTCAATCAAACATCTCATGTGCATCTCTCTCTTTCTCAGTTTGTTTTGCACTGTCATTATTTTCTAACCAAATTTGATGTTGTCCAGACGATGGAGCTTCAACATTGGGGGCATTTGCAGCATCCGTTGGTCTTTAATGAAGACGAGAGAAGTGGAGATCCTTGTTATGGGTGCAGGGAACCAGTATTTGGTCCTGGTTCGTTCATCATAAATTGTCGGTTCTCAGTAAAGAATGCAGAGCAGGGTTCGTTCATCATAAATCATGTGCTGAACTACCCCTTGGGTTGCACCATCCCTCACACCCAAATCATCCTCTTATTCTCTTCGATCCATTTACATATCTTGATGACAACAAAGAAGAATTTGACAGATTTAGCAAATGCGATGTCTGCGGAGAAAAGAGTGATGAATACAGTTATTGTTGTTACCGTTGCAACTTCAACATTCACATCAGATGTTCTTCTTTACCACTCACCATCCAAACTGAAGTCCATGACCACCAATTGACCCGCACTTGGAAGCTGTTGAAGTTCACTTGCGACTTCTGTGGCAAAGAAGGCAATCTGCCCTACCTTTGTGCCCAATGCGATTTCGGTATACATTCACGTTGTGCTGCTTGCCCACGCAGACTGAAAGTTTTCCGTCACAACCACCCTCTCCACCTCACCCCTTCTCTTGAAGTCCATCAATCCGACTCTCCAATTTGCCTACTCTGTGTTCGAAAAGTGGATACACTCTGCCTTTACTATTGCTCAATATGCGATTTTGCTGCCCACCTCTATTGTGCTATGCTTCCCCAAAACAGAGAGTACATAAATTTGCAGGAACTTAAAGAGGAGCAGCCCACCGAGTCAAAATCTGAAGATCCAGAGCTCCATCAATCCTTTGACTCAGAAATTTGCAAAGTCAAAAAAACCACTGTGGGGGAGGACGGAACTGAAATAGCCACAGAAATCAAACACTTCAGTCACGAGCATGATTTGAAGCTTACTGATGAGATTCCGAATAACACAAAATGCAACGGGTGCGTACAATCCATTCTCTCTCCATTTTACAGTTGTACCTCATGTAGCTTCTTTCTTCATAAATCTTGTGCTGAATTACCCAAAATAAAACAACACCCACTTGATAGACACCCTCTCACCCTCAGTTATCAGCAAGCTTCTTTTTTCTGTGATGCTTGTTGGCAAAGGTGCAACGGCTTAAATTACAACTGTCAAATATGCAAGTTTAATTACAATGTTCAATGTATTTTATTATCAGACACCCTCACTCTTACCTGTCATGAGCATCGTCTTTACCTCTCCTGGACAAACTCTCTACAAAAGTGTAGTAGTTGTAATTTTGAAAAATATTGTGTCTTCCGTTGTTCCACTTGTGAATTTGCTCTAGACTTAAAATGTGCTACATTACCACAAACCACATGGTACAACCAACATGAACATCCCTTCAACCTCCGTTATACTCCTGAAGATGACTCCGGTGAATATTACTGTGATATCTGTGAAGAAGAACGAGATCCCAAGCAATGGTTCTACTACTGTGTAGAGTGCAGCTTTCCTGCTCATCGTGACTGTATTCTTGGGAAAAATCCAAATGTCAAGTAACACATATAATGGCCACTAGTTGGGAGGTGCTACACAGTAATTTGACTTTGACCCACACACAATGTACTTTCATTGAAGAAATAAAGACCAATGACAAATATGATTATGAAATGCATTACTTTTCATTAAATTAGTTCAAATTACAAAATAATAATGATATCACCATAAAAAATAATCACGCGCACGTGGGTTTGTGACTAGTTTTATTACAAAAGTCTGACAAAGTGATGTGGCAATCAATGTGATTAATTCCACGTCAACAATATTATAAATAAATGTTTGAATTAAATAATGGCCACTAGTTGGGAGGTGCTACACAGTAATTTGACTTTGACCCACACACAATGTACTTTCATTGAAGAAATAAAGACCAATGACAATGTTAAAAGTGATCTATCAATGTGCCTAGTGTAATTTCAACATTCAAAATAATTGTTTATAGAAAGACCAATGTTGTTTTAATTTTTATTTGTATATTTTTCATTTGGGTTGAGCATTTAGTTTTTTTTATTGTGACTATGTTACCATTGGATATTACTATTATTATTAATTTTTTGCCCATAATGATATTGTTTCCTCTAGTTTGTTGTTGGAATATGAAAGACCGTAGATGCATATTGATAAGAACAGAAAATTCTTGTGACAACCAAGTAGACAACCAAAACGAGACATGTTATTGTCTATGAGTGCTTGAAACATTTTTCAGTGAGTAGTACCAGTGTGATAATTCATTTTGAGATATGTTATATGGTCTAGAATTGTTTGGTTGAAAGTGGGTAGCACGTAAAAATAAAGCTTATGAGTTTATGCAGCTCATTCATGACAGTTTTGCTGCTTCTACATTTGAGAGAAAAGAGAAATCACAAGAACAAGTGTTAATGAAAATGGACCAATGCATTGAGTGAACTTCTGAAGGTATGCTTAGAGATTAGATGTGAACATGGTTGGGCTTACTAGTCAGGAATTTTGTGTTTAATTGGTGTAATAAGAACACAAAAAATGTTAACTAAGTTTGGCCTGAAAGAACAAAATATAGAATTGAAATACAAAGGATTTGTTAAATATAGCTAAGGTTTATTCTTTCAAAACTCTTCGGAATTTTCCATTTCTTAGATCCCATAAGTGGATATCAGCTTAAGGACAGGTTTCCATTTGTAATTTACTTGAGATGCGTCATATTTGTAATTATCGTTAGTAGTTGTTGGTATATCTCCTGTGGATATCAGCTTAAGGCAATCTTATTAGATAGAAAGCTTAGCTGTGATGTTGCTTGTAACCTTTGTCTCAGAGAAACTGAAATAATGGATCACCTATTTGTGTTCTACACCTTTTCTAGAGCTATCTGGTTTGGGTCAGATTTATTGATAAAGACAGCAGAGTTTCAGCCTAATTCACTAAAATGGGCACTTTTAAAATGGCTCGTCCAATAGGTTTGACATAGAAACCTTTAACTTTGTTTCCCAAACTCTGTATACCACTCTCTGGGTCATATGGCTTAACAGAAATCAAGTGCTAATGCCTATAATGTTCTCCTAATGTCTAAGGCTTTGGTTTGCTTGTATCAACAAGCTTATGCAGACGATCAGCAGGAACAAGTTAATAGAATAAACTCAGACTTCATAAAAAAAGGCAGGCCCATCAAGGATTGACAAATTATTTTAATCCCAGATGGAATTTGAAAGAGAGATACCAAATGGAGTGGCATGCTTTTGCTGCATAGTCTACAGAAGGAAGACAACTCTTTGTTGGATGTTTTAACATATCATGCTTCAACAGGAAGGCGGCCAGCTTTAATGCAGCATGAAAAGCAAATTTTTAAAACTCAAATATTGCACTATATTTACAAATAATGACTCTTGATATCAGGTCCATTACTAGATATTATGATTTCCTATCCTAATCCCTGTAGACTGTATCTTTTGAATGTGGTACATCTTCTAAATTAGTTTTGATTATTTTTACTCTTTGTTTGATACTCTCAGTTAGCCACTATATAATGTACTTGTTTAGAGGTATTCGCTTCTTCTTTTGCTTCTTTAGTTCTATTCTTATTGTTAAATTGTTATTTTTCATTTCTTGGTATGTAATGTAACTAATTTCAAAATGGGAATGGAGCTTTAGGACATTCTTGTTTTTCTACCTTTCTCTTTTATCATCAATTCAATATGTTTCACTTAGTTTTAGTAATGCATTTAAAAATGTGTTTAATTTTCTCAAGACGATATAGTTAATGCATTGTAATCTACATCATCTATCTATACTAAGGAAAAAAAGCAGCAAAGGAATCATAGCAACTGAAAACTGATGATTATTTCCCATAAGTATTACTGTTTTTCCCTCTACCTTTAGTTGGCTATGCAAAATTTATTGAAATTTACTGCCATTAATAATCAAGGCTCATGATTGTCCAATGCTTGCTAGAAGGTATGCAGATAGCGCAAATGCTTATTGGACTGGCTTTTTCTCTAGTCACCCAGCTAGCCTTGAAGCACTATGTCTGAGTTCTAAGTGGATATTATTTGGTATGACATCAGTGTCGCTCTGCCTTGGTGTTTATGTTGAATAAGAATAGATAGGGAATAACTATTTCCTCTATTCCTCTACACTTGATTTGCAAGATGCAAACAACCTACCATCTCATGTTGCCATCCTAGAAAGTGCTGGTTATATATTCTTGCTATTTGATCACAAAAGTTGTCCACTTTATATTCCAAAAATTCTGCAAGGAACACAAAAATGTGTTCCATGCAGAGAGAGGGTGACATTTTCTGATCATCAATAGGGTGGAGTATTGTCATCATTTATTTGGGTTATAAACATAAATGAAGCAAATTTTCTTTAGTAAAAAGAATGCAGCAGGACAACTTAATATTTGGCTGGAAAGAGATCTGATGATCCCAACTCTGTCAGCCTGGAAGATGCTTTAGGGATTGCACAGCATACAACCAATGACTATGCAAAACACGTGGGCTTTGGAGCCCCTGAGGTAGGCAGCTAATCCTCATTTCAAATTGACCTTCTGAGTCTTATTTTATAGTCTTTGCACCATTGTTATCATATGATACTTCTCTTTAAGCTATCCTATAAAATGTAACAACTTTTCATAGACAGAAGCTGTTGTAAATGCTGCCCTGTCATGCTTCACTATTAAAAACTCAAGAAATCAATATACGCTGCCTGCTAGTTATATTTTTGGTATTTTTGAAAGCCCAAGATCTAAGATTTGAAAAGCTTGATATTTTTGGTATGAAGCATGATGGAAGACATATGGAAAGGAATAACAATGCCTCCATGGCAGGTCTCTCTAGTAATAGAAGAACTATCTTTTTGTGTTATAGCAGTTCCAGGAACCATGCTATCAGAAACAAAAGCACTTGCAAAGTTAACTTCATATGGTTCTATGAACCTATTATGGTCTTGTGTAAACAATTGGGCAAGTAAATGAACTGTCTTCTTTTATTTTATTTTTTGGGTTCTTGCTATTCTTCACTGCTTAGTACCAAAAACAAAAGCAAAAAAAGATGAGAAATATATAACAATAATAATTAGGTGGGAAGTAGGCATCCCAATTTATAGAATTTTAATCATTCTGTGTATTGCATGGGCATATTTCCCCTTTGAAAGAACAAATATTTCCCTCCATGGAATGAATATTTCTGAAACACTATCAAGTTTGTAGGTTCTCGCATAAATTTGTGCATTTTTATAACTGATTTTAGCTATCCATTACAGCTCCCAATCTATGTTCATGGTGCAATTGCCTTTAACATTTGCATACTGTCTTGAAGGTCATAATTCCATCATCATACACCAGTTTATGTTAACCATTGGTTTGAGCCAAATCCTTAAGAGGTTTAAAGATTGATAAGTTGAATTTTGTTGATCGGTTTAGTTTTGCAATTAGATATACACAAGATTTGTTTAGTTCTGCAATTAGGGATGCTAACCTTTTTTCTTGTGCAGTTCTATGACTTGGAGAAGCATACGAAAAATAAAATGGAGATAAAAAAGTCTAAAAGTCAACATAAATGCCTCAAGGTGGTTGAATTAATTGGCTTTGTTGGGTGTGGAGTTGATATGGAGATTGCAAAGTACATATTGAGTCATACTGTGACACTTGAAAAGATAATTATCAATCCCTGCCATCCATTTATAGTGAGTAGTGACAACTAAGGATACTGATGAACATCTAAAGGCAAGAAGTCGTGCCAAGCAACACCTTGAACATAGATTACCTCCAGGAACACAATTATTAGTACTCTAAATATGATCAACAATTTCTTGCTTTAAATTCCAATATTCTTTTGTATGACCTGATTTGCAGTACTCAGTATTTGGGTCAATTATGACAATTGGAGCAATGTTAGGTGCAGTGCTGAGTGGAAGAATAGCAGACATCCTAGGACGCAGAGGAGTAAGTTTTGCTAATTCCCTTTACATGTCTCTAGGTATATGTAAAGATTTTAGGCGCATTATGTTCTTCAACTCATCAGTTCTTCTTCTTCAATTATGTTAGCTAAAGACATCTCTTCTTTAAAAAAAAATAGGTACCTGTATATATAGCATAAATAACCCCCAAAAATCTTCGAGGAGGATCTACTACTGTGCATCAGTTATGGCAAGACCACTAAGAAATTGTAAGTTGAGTGAGTATCTTTATGATTCTTGTGCATAACTATTGATTATTGTTCAGTTCATGATTTCTTTTTGGGTTAGTAGTTACATATTTTGTTGGAACTGTTGTCAACTGGCGCACCTTGGCTCTGATAGGTATCTTCAGTTCACTTTTCCTATTGTATAAAACTGAATATAATTGCTCTATCAACTAGATTTTAATTAATTTCATTTGCAGGAACTATTCCATGTCTTGCACAGCTTATAGGTTTATTATTATTCCTGAATCTCCAAAATGGCTGGAAAATTCAGTTCAAATGGAATGTATCACCTTGAGTAATGTAAGATTAACGTTTGAAGCATCCAATGGTTTAGAATTATGAAACTAGTTTAAAAAACCCTAATTCTTGAATTAGCTGTGCCTCTCTAACCCATGACCCAACCTGAACATGTTGGATCATTATTTTGAATCCAAACTGACATGATGATTCTCTGAAACATGATCACAACTTATTGGGTTGGGTTGCAGTGAAGTATTGTTGAGGTCCTTTGGTTTTGCATATATTTCTTGCACCAAAGAATCCACAAGCAAGCAACTATTCTGCAGATCTGCATTGAGGGGCATCAAACCCTGCTGAGTGTGTCTTCTTTTGTCTTCCAATACCTGGGGTAGACATTTTCCTTACACCTAGATAGGTTTGTACAGATTGTACTTGAAGAGTATACAGATTGATTACTAAAAATATTGGGTGTGTTTGGGATTGAGACATGGCCTATAAAAATAAAGATGGAAACATGTTGGCATTATTGTTCTTTTTTCTCCATTTCTCTTATCTCTTTTTTTCCTCTACTTCTTGAGGTACTTTTCACAGATAGTGTTAATAGAACTCTATAAATTTCCGTCCCTTCATCCTTACAAGCCAAAGTCAAATCCTTCCTCATCTTTGGAAACCCTTAAACTTTACATACTTATTCTATCAAATAGGCATAAAAAACTTACCAAACTAAAGCCAATTTTGCATTGTAAAACTTTCTTCTACAAATCTAAACCCTATATTCACAAATTGCTATAAACCTGAACCCACCACAAGCATATGTAGGCAAATTCTGCAATTTCTCTTACGTCACTGTTAAAGAAGTTAATTAGATTACTTGTATCTAACTTTCCTAAATTCTGGAAAATAGTTTATAGAATGTAGAAAAGAGAGGAAACATGGTATGCCACTTGCACTTGCACAGAATATGGTTTGATGGGTGTAGACCTTTTTATAGCTCGTATAAATTGCTCATTAGAAGGTAAAATCTCTAAATTACTTAAAATAAACAAGAAGTGTGTGGTTTAAAGTTTGACTATTGAATCCGTTAATAGTTGTTGAATTACAGTTTCCATGCTCTTGCTGGACTTGCTTATTTTGTGCTTTAGATGCCCCTCTTAGAATCTTGACCACACCCTGTTTTGTTGGTCTGCATTCAAAAAAGGACCTTCATGCTTTTCTTTTTTGACTTTTAGACTTATGAAATAGGAACTACACTTTTTTTTTTTTTAATAAAAAATAAAATAAACAAAGAGGGATTTTGATAGATTTTGCAATTGGTTGACCCCTGAATGGAATTTTGTAGATTTATCCATAAAATTTCTGAAGTTTCCATGTCTAACACTTTGTGTCCATGAGCTATATTTCAACTGGTATTTTATTTTTTCAGGTTTTAATGATTCCTACACAATGTCCCTGATTTTTATTTGTCTGAAAAATTAACTCTATTCCTTGTAATTTCAGTTAGCAAGAAAGGTGGAGCCTTTAAGTTGAGTGAATCAATTTGAATACAAGAACACAAAAATCCTAGCATATCTACTTAATGCTATCTTTTAGTTACAAACTTCAATAATCGTCTATTTAAACATGCTATCATATCCATTAGTTTAAAAGAAATACTAGTCCCAAATACTTTTAATGTTCCAGATTCTCTTTATTATTCCCAATTAATCAGCAATCAAATAAACCGTAGAAGAAAGCCTAAATTCAAATGCTTTACTATAGGATTAGTGTGCAAGAAACCTGGCTTACCTTGCTGGAAAAGGGTTCATACCTGTCTGCATTTCTTCAAGTATTTGCCCCTTAGTCTCTTGGTACTAGCTTTGATACAAATAGAACTGTCAATCCTGATATGCTTGAGATTTGAGAATATAAACAAGGTCCCTGAATAAATAAATAATTAAATAAAAAAAAGTGGAGTGAAAAGTTTGCATTAGGCAATAGACTGGACTAAAAAATTTGCACTGGACAGTGGAGAGAGAAAGATGCATCACCTGCTGAGCTCCATTCCTTTAAGAAATTAAAAACATATGACACAATCCAAGAACTAAACTAGTTTACAAAAGACACAAGGTTTCCGCTGAACCCTTCATGTTTATCAGAAATATCTAGAATAGCAAACTATAATTGAATTTGAACCCATGGTTTAGTGGACTAATTTTTGATGTTTGCATTGAAGTGTTCAGAGTTCTTTAGTATATAAAGTTATATACAATGTAGGTTGTTATATATTTAAGATTAAAGAGGAGAGATTTCAAAATGCCTTTGAAAGTGCTGCTGAACCTTGGTTTGAAGAGCTCAACTCCTATTTGATCGGTTGAACTCGTTTTGATCAATCGAGATATGGCTCAATAAGTCGAAGGCTGTATAATATTAGAACCCTGTTCTTTGTTCAATTCCTGGCTTGATGACGAAGGAATACTCAATCGATCGTAAAAACTGTTTTTCTGTAGTTTTCTAGATGGCGATTTTCTGGTTTGTCAAACTGCTAATACTCTGTGAATATTATAGTCAATCAAAGTGACTGTTTTTGAAGGGGCATAACCCATCAGCTATAAATAGTGATCTATATTCATTTTTTGTAACTACCTTCTTTTACCATTTTTCATAAAAATTCACAAGAATTCTCTCGGTAATATTACTTGAAGAATTCTAAGCTTAGTTGTGTTTGGGAACAAATTTGCAGTAATCCTTTAGTATCATTTGAGTGTGGGCAAATATTGTTTGAGATTAGCAAGGTGATTGTGTCTAAGCCTTTTGTTATCTATCTATTTATTTCTATTCCTTCATTGTATTATATACTTTTCCAGAAGTTTTTGTGCGATAACTGACCTCTGACATTATGAGCCTTGTTTTTCCTGCGAGTCCTAGTCCAAATGATTCAAAATATACCTAAAAACATTTGCAAATGTTCAGCATGTGACATAAAGTTTTCAACGAGAAAAACAGCACAAGATGCTATATTTATTGTCAAATGTCATGAGAAAGCTCCCTTTTTCTAACCGTATAATAAGTTCAATCCTGGTTCTTGAAATATCCCCTTTTCTGAACATTAATAATGTTTTAAGTAGTTAACAAGCTCTAGGTTTGATTCTGCCAGAAAACTTCCTCAACTTTTAAATTTCAGAAGAGGGAGGTTTTTTTTTTTTTTTTTTTTTGGTCCAGTACAATAGAAAGTGCGTTCATAGTCCATATGTCTATTAGTATTGTGTCATGAACCTCTAATAAAATATCAGAATGGCTTAACATGCCGAATATGTTAATGTGGGAATTGTGAGTATTTACAAAAAATAAAAAATAAAAAATAAAGGAGTTGTGGATTCTGTTTATGGCAGAATAGGAAAATTGTGGGTGTTAAACTGTTAATTGATTTAATTACTTTCACTTGCTTTATGAAGTGATGTGGTTATCTTGTAGCGGTACTTAAGTGGTACCAAAATAAAGCAACCAAAGCATGTCCCCACGGCAAAATTACGTTACTAGTATATTACCTTCGACCACCAATAACAGAAGTGAACTTCTTCCACTATTGAAGGTCCTGATCACAACAAGCTTTACATTTCTGGAAATGACACATAAGGGAAAGTAGCAAACAGTATTCAAAAGCATGGAGGCTGAACATATTCTAGAATGAACCTGCAATAAGAATGACAAATTGACAACCCTGTGATGAAGCAACTCGTACATGTCCACACTAAACCTGTATTTGTTAGCATTAGATAAAAGTCAGCCTCGTCAAAACACACTGATAAAAAATTACTCTTAAATCTTAGTTGATTGTTGAAGGGGTTCTGTCTGCATTTCAAAAGTTACTCTTCAATCTCAGTTGATTCCTGAAAAATATCAGCATCTTCTCCCCTAAAAACGCTAAGGTGCACACTTTCTCTTGAGTCAATCTTTGCCTGCAGCTGATGGGCTTAGTGAGGTGTGGGCCTACTGTAACGAGTAAGACTTGGGCTTACGGAAGTGTGTTTCGGATTGGTAGGTCTTAAGTAACTGATGAAAATCAGGCCTAAATTCAAATAGAGCAGATTGGGCTTCCTAAACTGGTCGGGTTAACCTGGCCCAAACCTAATAACGTGTGTTTCCTTTGTTTGTTTAGTTATTTGTGGATTTGATTTTGTGATTGGGTTTCGGGTTTGTTAAAACAAGTGGGTTTGTTTGTGGGTTTTGGGTATATGGAAATCTGGTGGCTTTAGTTTTGGTAGATGGGATTTGGGTATAGCTTTGCCCAAGAAGATTTTGGAGATTTGTGTTCACCAGTTTGTGGGTTTTGGAGAGAGAGAGAGAGAGAGAGAGAGAGGGTAATGGAATACATTGAAAAATTATAAATCACGTAAATCTAAAAATAAATATAATAATACTTAATAGATGTTCGAAGGAACCTAAGTGGTGAGTTGGTTATAATACAAGCCTTGGTTCTTAAATAAGATATGAGGTCTTAGGTCTCAGGTTCTAAAATAAATGCAACTCTTTGACCTAGTTGAAATGGCTCACAATTCAAATGGTTTACATGGTGAGCCTAATTTTGTTTGACTTATGCAACTATAATCTATCAATTACTTTCCATATCACTTCTTATATGTTTTGCTATAAAACTTTAAATGCTTTATACGAGAAGTGATACTAGAGATACAACAAATTTTACCACATAATTCTTACAAAATGAGTCACCAATCACAAATAGTAATTCAAACATTTATTTATAATATTGTTGACGTGGAATTAATCACATTGATTGCCACATCATTTTGTCAGACTTTTGTAATAAAACTAGTCACAAACCCGCGTGCGCGTGATTATTTTTTATGGTGATATCATTATTATTTTGTAATTTGAACTAATTTAATGAAAAGTAATGCATTTCATAATCATATTTATCACAAAATAATTTTTTATTATTGTAGAATTGTTTTATTTAAAATTTGAAACCTTAATTCTACCATAGTTGGTTGACTAATTTTTACATCTCTAAGTCAATTAAACACGTTTTGCATGCTACATGTAAACCTTCTTTTCCATAAGGGTTGAAATAATGTGTGTAATAATTTTTTTCTATAGAAGTTAAAAAGAATAAAATTCACCTTGTCTTGATGTTTTCTAAAAGTTAAATTTGGAGATTCTCTTTCAATAATTGTGAAAATTCCAAGCAATAATTCAGAAGGTAATACATGTTACATGTTCATGCTTTGATTGTGTAATTGTATGATTGATTTGGGTTGTAATTTATAGGTTGAATATGGTGGTGTATATCCAAAAGAGTCTAACTATGTTATTTAGGATATTGAATATAGTGTTGTGTGTGATTTATAGAGCAGCAACAGTTGTAGTAATTAAAAATTGGTTTTTCATTGTCTTTTAAGTTAATAAAAACCTTACATCTACTTTTTTTTTTTCAAAAAACCTTTACATATTTTTTTAATGTGAATCTTTACATATACCTTAATAAGTAAACCTTATACATTTCATTTTCTTAGATGCATAAAAAAAAGACATCTATTCCATAATAATAGTGGCTAATTAGTTTTTTCATGCTCTCATTTATAACGTTTCTTACTATTATCATATTTTATTGGTTGTTGATTTTCATAATAGAGGCAATAAATGAGAGTTAAATTCTTCGAACCTTTCATTAGATTTTAAAAGTCATGGTGTGTGAAGAATATAAGCATTTAAGGACTTTTTTTTTATATTTTATTATTTTTAAATAATGTTAAATGAAATGTCAAAAAAAATTGTGGGGCCCAATAATTCATGGACCAGGCCCATTTGCCCTTAGAGAGTTCAAAGGTCCGAGCCGAGGAAAACCACGGCCCAAGCTCTACAATGCAGAGCACCAAACAGTTTTTGTGATGCAGCCGAGGACAACTCAGTCCTCGGCAGATCCAAAACCTCACCAAAAGAAGAAGGGTAAACCCGGTATAGGGCCAAACTTAAAAGAGAATCTAAGAATATCTGGAAAAGCTACTCTCATTGCCGTTCAATGCGCTACCCCTGACAGAGCCGTACTCTTCAGCTTTACCAACCATTCCCAACAATTCCGGGATTGGACTGATGGGATAAATGTCAGTCTTGTAAAGATTGACCCTACACGTGGACGAAGGATAGCGAATGCAGGCTAGTATAAAAGAAGAAGTAAGTGAATCTAGTGGGGGGCGGATCCCACCGGGAAAAAAGAGAGCTCCAGGGGTGGAAACATCCTAATAGCACTTGCAAGTCATAAAAGAAACCCGCCGTTGGGGAACGAGGCGAGACCTCAATGGTTCTCGAACAAATTCCGAGGAGCCCAATCCCAGTGGACGCAACGCCATAGGGCTTAAACATCCAAACCCAACTCCTTTTTCTATAGGAACTCATCTAAAATCTGGGTCGGAACATCGCCCCGCGACCAAACCCAAGCTTTTCAAGCCCACTCTCTACAAATCATATTGTGAGGGGCCTTTCATGTGCGAGCCCGAAAACATCAATGGGCCGCAAAGGAATCGTGTCCTTACAAAAATGATTTTGAAAATTATCATCTTTATTTCTTATATATTTCTATTATTACTGAAGAACGTTTTCCTTTTAGTTTTGATAATAAATATGATTTTCTAGATTAAAGTTTGATTAGTTTCAAGTTTAAATTTTGTATGATTTTATTTAATTGTTGATTATATGATTTAATTAAGTGAATTTAACGATTTATTTATTTGCATTGTAAAGTTTATAATAACATTCGTAGGGTCATCTTTAATTAATTTTTTACTCCTTTAGCCATTGGTCTCTTTGTTTTCCAATTAACGGTTACTAATTAATTTATTTAATTGACCTTTGATTTCTTTTACTAATCTCTTTCTCTCCCTCTTTGTTAACATCCTATTTTTTTCCCAAATTTGACGATAATTCTAATGTACTAAATATGCATATTGTAATGTTTATTTTTATTTTTATTTTACTCCATTTTGCTGCCATGAAGTTAGTACATCCATAACTATTAGTTTATTATTTTATGATATGTTTGGTTTGATATTATTATTATAAATTTAGTGTTTCTAAAATAGCATGTGTTTTGTATTCTCTTTTTCTATTAATGCATTGTAACGTTTTATGGGAATACTTTATAAGAAAATTGTTTATTCTTTTTTTTTTTTTTTTAAATTGTGTTTCTAAATTGATATTTGTTTTGTATTTCATTTTTCCATTGATGCATTTTAACATTTCATGGGAAGACTTTATAAGAACAATTTTTATTTATTGAATAAAATATTATTTTTTTAAAAAAAATGAGACAAAATATAAATAATTATTATATGGAGGATGTTGCTAAATTTAAATGTTGAATAAAATAAGATGAGAATAAAATAATAAAAATGAAATGTATAGCAATAAACACCATGTTATTTTAGTTATGCTAGGTAATAAAATAATATTATATTTTTATATACTATCTTTATAATGCAATAATATAACATTTAACAACCAATGAGAATAAAAAAAGATAACAACATAAAATATAAAACTAAATCGTATCAAGCTCGATTACCTGTCAATTCCAATTTTAGCAAACTAACGGACTTCTAGTAGTCTAAAACTGATTTCTGCAATGCATTTGGTGGAGCTTTCAATACTGCATCAGTATGTTTTGATGGTCAACCTGTTACACTAAAATTAAAAAATATATATATATACCAAAAATTGAAGGAATATATATATATATATATATATATATATATAAAGAGAGAGAGAGAGGGGCTTTTGTGTGTGGAAAAATAGAAATTATGCATGGAATAACAGGGAGAATGACAATTTTATAGCATGAGGATAAGAATAAGAAGAGTAAAAAATAAAGGAAGATAAAAAGATAGGATAATATTAATATTGAGAGTAGTGGGGATATGAAAAGTTGAAATGGAATGAGAAAGGTTGAAGAAAGTTAAGGTAGAGAGTAGTGGAGATATGAAAAGTTAAAATGGAATTGAAAATTTAATAATAAATAAGAATAATTAAAAATAAGATAAATTAAATATGATATTTTGATTGTAATATAATAGAGTTTTTAATTCACTTTAAATGTTAAAAAATTGTATTAAAAAATTGGAAAAAAATTGATAATGACATGGCTACTAACATGGATTAATGGGAGCGTAGTAACATTAAATGCTACGCTTCAACTTTTAGTAATATATTGATATTGATTGATTGATTGGTAGTAACTTTAGCATTTTCCTTATCCAATTCCTCTGCATTTGATTGTATTAA
The DNA here is from genome assembly GCF_001633185.2 of Quercus lobata. NCBI lineage: Eukaryota > Viridiplantae > Streptophyta > Magnoliopsida > Fagales > Fagaceae > Quercus > Quercus lobata. Next base: position 30,734,837 of record NC_044915.1, on the reverse strand, counting down.
CAATTTATTTATTTGTTTATCAATTTTTCATTACAGCCAAAGCTAGTGGCAGTGTCAAACAAAGTAGCTTTCGTAAATCCAAATTCTCCAGTCTATCCACGCCTAGCACAAGGAAAAGTTTGGAATGAAGTAGTTCAATATCTGTATTGATTTTTATCTCAAAGCTTTTACTTTCTATAATCTGAATGACAGGGTCCTCCATTTGTCTGTGTATGGAACTACAACGCAGCAAAATTTTATTGTTATACCTGTATTTCTTTCTATTGCATAGCTATTCATTTGTTCACAAACTGTTACACTATGTCTTTATATTAATATTTTTTAGTGGGGAGTGGGGCGTGGCTTACAACATCTCAAGGAAATAATGTATGATGTTCACATGATCTTCAGATGACTGTAACATGGACAAGTGGATATGGAATTGTACACTGGAGTCTGATACATCACACATTTTGTCATAAAAAGAAAGAAAGGAAAATTAAAGTAGAAGTAAATTTAATTCCTGCAAGGAAATTTCTGTTATGGATCTCTTGTAATATTACTCTTTTTTTTTTTCATATGTTAAAATCTCCCAGAGTTTTCCTCCTGGTTATTTTTGGAAAATGAATTTATCTTAGCCATTTATCCATTCAGCTGCACCAGCAAGGACAGTAGGATGGCGTGACCCTGGATACATACACACTAGTTTTTTGAAGGAGTTGTGGCCTAACAAAGGGTATGTTATAATTTATTTGCTCATATTATGTCGTTTCTGGTTACTTTGTTGGAAGCACCGCGAAAGGTAGGAGGCGGGAAAAACAACCATAAAGTGAAATTTTTAATAGGCTAATAAGAACTGAACTTTGTATCTTTCTATCTTTCCATTGTGAATTAGCCCAATGAGTTTTATATATGGTCTCTTACAAAGTATTTTGATCCCAAATGTTAACAATTTTAACTACATGGATTCAATTGTAATAGAATGAACCTTGAATTATTGGACTTGCAAGTGCTAAAATTTTAGCCCTCTTCTGTTTGATTTGCATGCTACTTTAACTTCCGATTCTTCTTATTGATTATTCAGGTATACATACAAGCTGGGGCATACGTTGTTTAATGGTGCATGTATTTGGAGTCAAGAATACCGATTTAGAGCGTCTCCTTATCCTGGTCAAAATTCTTTGCAACATGTGATCATATTTGGAGACATGGGAAAGGTGTGAACTCTTTTTCTTTTTCTTTTTTTTTTAAGAATCGGAAAGGTGTGAACTCTCTTGGAAGACTGGATGTGCGTATAAATAAAGCCCATTTCCCCATTTATAATGACTAGGGACTTCAATACCATCTGATGTATGCACGTTGTTGCAGTGGTTATTAAGTGTAGCATTTTGTTGTGTATGTAGGGACATGTAAATAGATTAATGAAATTGTCTGACATACTATTTAATCTCCCTTCCTTAACCTCTAAAATTCAAAACTATATTTTACTTCTGTTAACATTTACAAATGTCACATTGCGTAAAGGACTATTCATTTATACATTTGCCCACTTAAGGATGTGTGGCTGCTGGTTTCAATTTAACTGAATATCAATTACCAGTCTTTTTTGAACCCACTATTGAAATTTATTTTTCCCACTAATATTAGCAATAATAACTTGCCACTTAAGATTTATTGTGAAAATGTTGTGGATATAACATTTTTAATATTAAAAATTTTTCTATCTCACCCAAACTCAATTTTGGCTTGTTACAAAAGACAAAGGTTTGAATAAACCAAAAGCACTGTAGTTAGAGCCATTGGCTCTTTTTATATAGTTAGTAGATATGGCCTCTAGATGTTTCAATTAAGTATAAGAGCTAGCCTGATATGTGTTATTATACTTTTAATACAAATAATTTGTACCATTTTTTGTGTTCTATTTAATGCTTTACTAATTATGGTTGTGAATGTCTTTTTTATTTTTAACTTCAATTTTTTTTTTTAATAAAAAAAGTGAAAAGATTACAAAATAAGTTGTAATTAGTGGAATGTAAACTATAATCATTCTAATGTTTATAATAATAAGGATAATGATAATATGATAATTATTACTTATTTATTTATGTGGAGTTGCCGGGAGTAATATATATATATATATATATATAGAGAGAGAGAGAGAGAGAGAGATTTTATTGACTTCATAAGCCACATAAATTTTGAAAACTCAACAATTTGCCACCTCACTATTATCTTTATTCATTTATTTAAAAATTTCTAAATAACAAGATACAAAAAGTCTCTGTGGGGCTAAAGAATTTGACAACCATGACCCACTTTATACTGGGCCTAAGACCCGCGCCGAGAAGGGAGAAATTGCCAAGGACGGACAAAGAAAGCCCAAATGGCCTAGAAACGTTACTGAGGACGATCTTGCTCTCGACATCCCAAATCTCAAGAGGAAAGAACAGCACGCTGGCAAAAGGCAGCCTCCTAAAGCACCCCCAAGAGAAGGACAAGTACAGTAGGATACCCATAGACGTATGATGCAGGAGCAATCCAAGGAGAAATTGTCACCTCCGCATTGAATGCACCCAACTAACGTTTTGGCCACATTAATGAGGGAAATGACCCCTGAACAGTGCGGCCTTGGTTGCCACAACTCACAGAGGGTTTGGGAAGGTGGCTGATGGGACGAGCACTTGAGTAATGACCTACATGATCAACAGGTGGAGGGTCAAGATCGACTGGAAAGAAGTATATAATGTGAGAGACCCTCCAAGAATGGGGGATCGGGAAAAAAGAGAGGAAGAGAGAAAAAGGAGGAGACGGCAATAGCCTGCGTGGTCTTGGAAACCCCTGTAACCTAGTACTGAAGGAAAAAGAAGGATACTAAGTTCCTCGGATGAAACGCCTGAGAACCAAACTTCATGCTTTAATCCATATCCTTGTTACTCAGCTCGTTTGTAACTGTGTCTAGTTGTTATAATCCAAACTAAGACCTAGTTCTTAAATCCATTATCTACAAATTTATTGTATTGGGCTAGTTGGGTTTGAGACCATTCATCCAACAGGAGAAGTGCTCGAACTCAGTCCCTACAGTCTCTAATAACCCAAATACTCTTTTCTTCATCTAAACTAAACTATATTAGTACTAGGCTCGTCACACAAGTTTTATGCTTATGATGAGACTTTTTTTTTTTTTTTTTTTTTTTTTTTGTCTAGTGTTATAATTTTCATTTTTTTAAATAAGTTTGTTTTGAAAACATGAATTAGTAGGAGAGTATCTTATTTTGTAAGTATTTTAAGTAGAGTTAGAGATATATTTTTATCAGGTTATCCTTAAGTTTTTTCCGATTAAACCTAAAGTCTAAAGATATTTCTAAACTACATAAAAGTCCAGTTCAAATAAGGGAATCATTTTATAGATAATATAGATATATATTCCTAATTTACATTAATTATTATTTTTTATTTGATAGTTGGTGAGTGCCGATTAAACTACAAGTTACTTAGACAATTAAAATTTTAATAATATAAAAGGTAATTACACTCCCCCTCTTTTGAGTTTTGAGAAAATGACACTTTACCACAAACCTGTATGAACCCCCCCCCCCCCCAACCCCAACATCCAATTAACCAAACTTTGTTAAATTAATACGGTATCAAATTTTGTTGCTGTTGTTGTTGTAGAAAATTAGAAATATTTAAAAAAAAAAATTTATTAACCTGCCCTTTGCTATCTAAAGGTATGCTTCCAAAATTATCTTTATTCATGATTAAAATTTATTGTTTTAAATTTTTAATTAAAGTGTATTTTAAAATATTAATTGCGAATTTTGCTTTTTTTTTTTTTTTGTTTTTACAGATTATGAAAAGATTTTCCGTTGCAAGTGTTTTTTGGTAATTGATAAATTTCATATTTTATTCTAAATTTATCAATTATTTTTTTACTAACAATGATTAAATATTTTTTAAAGAGATACTTAAAAAAATTTAGATCATTCAATATTAATATAAACAAAAGGGGAGTCTTAATTTCTTCAAATTAAAAAAAAAAAAAAATGTATTGTTCTTTTCTCCTCTGATTTATTCATTCCGTGCACCGGCGAAAGTCCGAAAAGGCTCAGATCGACAAGACCTCATCTAAAAGTCTTAACTCTTAACACTATTTAAACGCCTAGAAGTCTAAACAGCGTTCTCTCTCTCTCCTCATTCAGCCCAGGTATTCTCTCTCTATCTCTCTCTTTCGCCGGGGACCCAATTTCGGTTTTCTGTTTCTGTTGCCAACCTTCATCATCTGTATGTATAATGTTGTTGTTTTGATACATCTTCTAGCTCATGTATAATAAATCCAATGTATTAGATTAAAAAGGTTTGTCACACTTATAATATCTGATTCTCGGAGATAAAAGAGGAAAAGGGTTTTTTTTTTTTTTTAAAAAAATTTCAGATTGTTTTAATTTTTTATTTGAATTTGTGCTCAAAATTTTGGTTTTTGCCTGTTTGCCTTGTAGAGTGTAATATTTTGAAGCTAAAGTGAAAAGAAAATTCCAACACCATGGCGGGGTTCTCAAGTAAGAGAAGGAAAATAAGGAAGCCTGATTCAGAGTTTCCTCTGCTCAAGGTGACACTTTCACATTTTGTTTCTAATTTCTATGCATTTAATCTATAATACTATTGCTACTTCAAAATATTATCTTCAAAGGTTGCACAATTTTTATTTTTATGTGCTTGTTGCTAACATGTGTCAAATTGTCTTTTCTTCAAAAAATTTTAGTGTCACAAGACTCAAAATGACCTGGAGGATTGGATTGGTATTAGTAAATTGCCAGATGAAATACTTGTTTCCATTTTGTCTCTCTTACCTATGAAACAAGCAATTAGAACTAGTGTCGTCGCCCATAGATGGCGGCATTTGTGGATTTCCATTACTCATTTAGAGTTTGATGATCTTAGCGTAAACTATCTATTGTTTTCTCAATGTCGATCACCCTCTCCCACTCCCTTTGATATGTGTACACCCTTAGAACCTACATACCCACCATTTCTTGTTAAAAGGAGGAGATTTGTTGATTGGGTCAATCAAGTATTGAATTTACATAAGGGTTCACATGTAAATGAATTCAGCCTTGAGTTTTCCGTGTATGGTCATTATTTTAAAAGTGATATTGATAGCTGGATAAACTTCACTTTTCAAAAGAGAGTTAAAAGGCGTCATTTGATAGTCACATGTACATGGGCTTCCACAAACAGATCATACACTCTTACGCCTCCAATGCTTTGTAATTACAGACTCGATTTGTTAGTACAACTTCGTCTATGCAACGGGTGCGTACAATCCATTCTCTCTCCATTTTACAGTTGTACACCGTGTAGCTTCTTTCTTCATAAATCTTGTTCTAAATTACCCAAAATAAAACGATACCCAATTCATAATCACCCTCTCACCCTCAGTTATCAGCAAGCTTCTTTTTTCTGTAATGTCTGTGCCCAGTGGTGCAACGGCTTAAAATACAACTGTAAAAAATGCAAGTATAATTACAATGTTCAATGTATTTTATTATCAAACACCCTCACTCTTGCCTGTCATGAGCATCGTCTTTACCTCTCCTGGACAAACTCTCAACAAAAGTGTAGTAGTTGTAATTATGAAAACTATCGTGTATTTCGCTGTTCCACTTGTGAATTTGTTCTAGACTTAAAATGTGCTACACTACCACAAACCACATGGTACAGCCAACATGAACATCCCTTCAACCTCCATTATACTCCTGAAGATGGCTCCGGTGAATATTACTGTGATATCTGTGAAGAAGAATGAGATCCCAAGCAATGGTTCTACTACTGTGCAGAGTGCAGCTTTCCTGCTCATCGTGACTGTATTCTTGGGGAAAATCCAAATGTCAAGTAACACATATAATGGCCACTTGTTGGGAGGTGCTACACAGTAATTTGACTTTGACCCACACACAATGTACTTTCATTGAAGAAATAAAGACCAATGACAATGTTAAAAGTGATCTATCAATGTGCCTAGTGTAATTTCAACATTCACAATAATTGTTTATAGAAAGACCAATGTTGTTTTAATTTTTATTTGTATATTTTTCATTTGGGTTGAGCCTTTAGTTTTTTTCATTGTGACTATGTTACCATTGGATATTACTATTATTATTATTTTTTGCCCATAATGATATTGTTTCCTCTAGTTTCCTGTTGGAATATGAAAGACCGTAGATGCATATTGATAAGAACAGAAAATTCTTGTGACAACCAAGTAGACAACCAAAACGAGACATGTTATTGTCTATGAGTGCTTGAAACATTTTTCTGTGAGTAGTACCAGTGTGATAATTCATTTTGAGATATGTTATATGGTCTAGAATTGTTTGGTTGAAAGTGGGTAGCACATAAAAATAAAGCTTATGAGTTTATGCAGCTCATTCATGACAGTTTTGCTGCTTCTACATTTGAGAGAAAAGAGGAATCACAAGAACAAGTGTTAATGAAAATGGACCAATGCATTGAGTGAACTTCTGAAGGTATGCTTAGAGATTAGATGTGAACATGGTTGGGCTTACTAGTCAGGAATTTTGTGTTTAATTGGTGTAATAAGAACACAAAAAATGTTAACTAAGTTTGGCCTGAAAGAACAAAATATAGAATTGAAATACAAAGGATTTGTTAAATATAGCTAAGGTTTATTCTTTCAAAACTCTTCAGAATTTTCCATTTCTTAGATCCCATAAGTGGATATCAGCTTAAGGACAGGTTTCCATTTGTAATTTACTTGAGATGCGTCATATTTGTAATTATCGTTAGTAGTTGTTGGAATATCTCCTGTGGATATCAGCTTAAGGCAATCTTATTAGATAGAAAGCTTAGCTGTGATGTTGCTTGTAACCTTTGTCTCAGAGAAACTGAAATAATGGATCGCCTATTTGTGTTCTACACCTTTTCTAGAGCTATCTGGTTTGGGTCAGATTTATTGATAAAGACAGCAGAGTTTCAGCCTAATTCACTAAAATGGGCACTTTTAAAATGGCTCGTCCAACAGGTTTGACAAAGAAACCTTTAACTTTGTTTCCCAAACTCTGTATACCACTCTCTGGGTCATATGGCTTAACAGAAATCAAGTGCTAATGCCTATAATGTTCTCCTAATGTCTAAGGCTTTGGTTTGCTTGTATCAACAAGCTTATGCAGAGGATCAGCAGTAACAAGTTAATAGAATAAACTCAGACTTCATAACAAAAGACAGGCCCATCAAGGATTGACAAATTATTTTAATCCCAGATGGAATTTGAAAGAGAGATACCAAATGGAGTGGCATGCTTTTGTTGCATAGTCTACAGAAGGAAGACAACTCTTTGTTGGATGTTTTAACATATCATGCTTCAACAGGAAGGCGGCCAGCTTTAATGCAGCATTAAAAGCAAATTTTCAAAACTCAAATATTGCACTATATTTACAAATAATGACTCTTGATATCAGGTCCATTACTAGATATTATGATTTCCTATCCTAATCCCTGTAGACTATATCTTTTGAATGTGGTACATCTTCTAAATTAGTTTTGATTATTTTTACTCTTTGTTTGATACTCTCAGTTAGCCACTATATAATGTACTTGTTTAGAGGTATTCGCTTCTTCTTTTGCTTCTTTAGTTCTATTCTTATTGTTAAATTGTTATTTATCATTTCTTGGTATGTAATGTAACTAATTTCAAAATGGGAATGGAGCTTTAGGACATTCTTGTTTTTCTACCTTTCTCTTTATCATCAATTCAATATGTTTCACTTAGTTTTAGTAATGCATTTACAAATGTGTTTAATTTTCTCAAGACGATCCAGTTAATGCATTGTAATCTACACCATCTATCTATACTAAGGAAAAAAAGCAGCAAAGGAATCATAGCAACTAAAAACTGATGATTATTTCCCATAAGTATTACTGTTTTTCCCTCTACCTTTAGCTGGCTATGCAAAATTTATTGAAATTTACTGCCATTAATAATCAAGGCTCATGCTTGTCCAATGCTTGCTAGAAGGTATGCAGATAGAGCAAATGCTTATTGGACTGGCTTTTTCTCTAGTCACCCAGCTAGCCTTGAAGCAATATGTCCGAGTTCTAAGTGGATATTATTTGGTATGACATCAGTGTCGCTCTGCCTTGGTGTTTATGTTGAATAAGAATAGATAGGGAATAACTATTTCCTCTATTCCTCTACACTTGATTTGCTAGATGCAAACAACCTACCATCTCATGTTGCCATCCTAGAAAGTGCTGGTTATATATTCTTGCTATTTGATCACAAAAGTTGTCCACTTTATATTCCAAAAATTCTGCAAGGAACACAAAAATGTGTTCCATGCAGAGAGAGGATGACATTTTCTGATCATCAATAGGGTGGAGTATTGTCATCTTTTATTTGGGTTATAAACATAAATGAAGCAAATTTTCTTTAGTAAAAAGAATGCAGCAGGACAACTTAATATTTGGCTGGAAAGAGATCTGATGATCCCAACTCTGTCAGCCTGGAAGATGCTTTAGGGATTGCACAGCATACAACCAATGACCATGCAAAACACGTGGGTTTTGGAGCCCCTGAGGTAGGCAGCTAATCCTCATTTCAAATTGACCTTCTGAGTCTTATTTTATAGTCTTTGCACCATTGTTATCATATGATACTTCTCTTTAAGCTATCCTATAAAATGTAACAACTTTTCATAGACAGAAGCTGTTGTAAATGCTGCCCTGTCATGCTTCACTAGTAAAAACTCAAGAAATCAATATACGCTGCCTGCTAGTTATATTTTTGGTATTTTTGAAAGCCCAAGATCTAGATTTGAAAAGCTTGATATTTTTGGTATGAAGCATGATGGAAGACATATGGAAAGGAATAACAATACCTCCATGGCAGGTCTCTCTAGTAATAGAAGAACTATCTTTTTGTGTTATAGCAGTTCCAGGAACCCTGCTATCAGAAACAAAAGCACTTGCAAAGTTAGCTTCATATGGTTCTATGAACCTATTATGGTCTTGTGTAAACAATTGGGCAAGTAAATGAACTGTCTTGTTTTATTTTATTTTTTGGGTTCTTGCTATTCTTCACTGCTTAGTACCAAAAACAAAAGCAAAAAAAGATGAGAAATATATAACAATAATAATTAGGTGGGAAGTAGGCATCCCAATTTATAGAATTTTAATCATTCTGTGTATTGCATGGGCATATTTCCCTCCATGGAATGAATATTTCTGAAACATTATCAAGTTTGTAGGTTCTTGCATAAATTTGTGCATTTTTATAACTGATTTTAGCTATCCATTACAGCTCCCAATCTATGTTCATGGTGCAATTGCCTTTAACATTTGCATACTGTCTTGAAGGTCATAATTCCATCATCATACGCCAGTTTATGTTAACCATTGGTTTGAGCCAAATCCTTAAGAGGTTTAAAGATTGATAAGTTGAATTTTGTTGATCGGTTTAGTTTTGCAATTAGGTATACACAAGATTTGTTTAGTTCTGCAATTAGGGATGCTAACCTTTTTTCTTGTGCAGTTCTATGACTTGGAGAAGCATACGAAAAATAAAATGGAGATAAAAAAGTCTAGAAGTCAACATAAATGCCTGAAAGTGGTTGAATTAATTGGCTTTGTTGGGTGTGGGGTTGATATGGAGATTGCAAAGTACATATTGAGTCATACTGTGACACTTGAAAAGATAATTATCAATCCCTGCCATCCATTTATAGTGAGTAGTGACAACTAAGGATACTGATGAGCATCTAAAGGCAAGAAGTCGTGCCAAGCAACACCTTGAACATAGATTACCTCCAAGAACACAATTAGTAGTACTCCAAATATGATCAACAATTTCTTGCTTTAAATTCCAATATTCTTTTGTATGACCTGATTTGCAGTACTCAGTATTTGGGTCAATTATGACAATTGGAGCAATGTTAGGTGCAGTGCTGAGTGGAAGAATAGCAGACATCCTAGGACGCAGAGGAGTAAGTTTTGCTAATTCCCTTTACATGTCTCTAGGTATATGTAAAGATTTTAGGCGCATTATTTTCTTCAACTCATCAGTTCTTCTTCTTCAATTATGTTAGCTAAAGACATCTCTTCTTTAAAAAAAATAGGTACCTGTATATATAGCATAAATAACCCCCAAAAATCTTCGAGGAGGATCTACTACTGTGCATCAGTTATGGCAAGACCACTAAGAAATTGTACGTTGAGTATCTTTATGATTCATGTGCATAACTATTGATTATTGTTCAGTTCATGATTTCTTTTTGGGTTAGTAGTTACATATTTTGTTGGAACTGTTGTCAACTGGCGCACCTTGGCTCTGATAGATATCTTCAGTTCACTTTTCCTATTGTATAAAACTGAATATAATTGCTCTATCAATTAGATTTTAATTAATTTCATTTGCAGGAACTATTCCATGTCTTTCACAGCTTATAGGTTTATTATTATTCCTGAATCTCCAAAATGGCTGGAAAATTCAGTTCAAATGGAATGTATCACCTTGAGTAATGTAAGATTAACGTTGGAAGCATCCAATGGTTTAGAATTATGAAACTAGTTTAAAAAACCCTAATTCTTGAATTAGCTGTGCCTCTCTAACCCATGAGCCAACCTGAACATGTTGGATCATTATTTTGAATCCAAACTGACATGATAATTCTTTGAAACATGATCACAACTTATTGGGTTGGGTTGCAGTGAAGTATTGTTGAGGTCCTTTGGTTTTGCATATATTTCTTGCACCAAAGAATCCACAAGCAAGCAACTATTCTGCAGATCTGCATTTAGGGGCATCAAACCCTGCTGAGTGTGTCTTCTTTTGTCTTCCAATACCTGGGGTAGACATTTTCCTTACACCTAGATAGGTTTGTACAGATTGTACTTGAAGAGTATACAGATTGATTACTAAAAATATTGGGTGTGTTTGGGATTGAGACATGACCTATAAAAATAAAGATGGAAACATGTTGGCATTATTGTTCTTTTTTCTCCATTTCTCTTATCTCTTTTTTTCCTCTACTTCTCGAGGTACTTTTCACAAATAGTGTTAATTGAACTCTATAAATTTCCGTCCCTTCATCCTTACAAGCCAAAGTCAAATCCTTCCTCATCTTTGGAAACCCTTAAACTTTACATACTTATTCTGTCAAATAGGCATAAAAAACTTACCAAACTAAAGCCAATTTTGCATTGTAAAACTTTCTTCTACAAATCTAAACCCTATATTCACAAATCGCTATAAACCTGAACCCACCACAAGCATATGTAGGCAAATTCTGCAATTTCTCTTGCGTCACTGTTAAAGAAGTTAATTAGATTACTTGTATCTAACTTTCCTAAATTCTGGAAAATAGTTTGTAGAATGTAGAAAAGAGAGGAAACATGGTATGCCACTTGCACTTGCACAGAATATGGTTTGATGGGTCTAGACCTTTTTGTAGCTCATATAAATTGCTCATTAGAAGGTAAAATCCCTAAATTACTTAAAATAAACAAGAAGTGTGTGGTTTAAAGTTTGACTATTGAATCCGTTAATGGTTGTTGAATTACAATTTCCATGCTCTTGCTTGACTTGCTTATTTTGTGCTTTAGATGCCCCTCTTAGAATCTTGACCACACCCTGTTTTGTTGGTCTGCATTCAAAAAAGGACCTTCATTCTTTTCTTTTTTGACTTTTAGACTTATGAAATAGGAACTACACTTTTTTTTTTTTAATAAAAAATAAAATAAACAAAGAGGGATTTTGATAGATTTTGCAATTGGTTGACCCCTAAATGGAATTTTGTAGATTTATCCATAAAATTTCTGAAGTTTCCATGTCTAACACTTTGTGTCCATGAGCTATATTTCAACTGGTATTTTATTTTTTCAGGTTTTAATGATTCCTAGACAATGTTCCTGATTTTTATTTGTCTGAAAAATTAACTCTATTCCTTGTAATTTCAGTTAGCAAGAAAAGTGGAGCCTTTAAGTTGAGTGAATCAATTTGAATACGAGAACACAAAAATCCTAGCATATCTACTTAATGCTATCTTTTAGTTACAAACTTCAATAATCCTCTATTTAAACATGCTATCATATCCATTAGTTTAAAAGAAATACTAGTCCCAAATACTTTTAATGTTCCAGACTCTCTTTATTATTCCCAATTAATCAGCAATCAAATAAACCATAGAAGAAAGCCTAAATTCAAATGCTTTACTATAGAACTAGTGTGCAAGAAACCTGGCTTACCTTGCTGGAAAAGGGTTCATACCTGTCTGCATTTCTTCAAGTATTTGCCCCTTAGTCTCTTGGTACTAGCTTTGACACAAATAGAACTGTCAATCCTGATATGCTTGAGATTTGAGAATATAAACAAGGTCCCTGAATAAATAAATAATTAAATAAAAAAAAGTGGAGTGAAAAGTTTGCATTAGGCAATAAACTGGACTAAAAAATTTGCACTGGACAGTGGAGAGAGAAAGATGCATCACCTGCTGAGCTCCATTCCTTTAAGAAGTTAAAAACATATGACACAATCCAAGAACTAAACTAGTTTACAAAAGACACAAGGTTTCGGCTGAACCCTTCATGCTTATTAGAAGTATCTAGAATAGCAAACTATAATTGAATTTGAACCCATGGTTTAGTGGACTAATTTTTGATGTTCGCATTGAAGTGTTCAGAGTTCTTTTGTATATAAAGTTATATACAATGTAGGTTGTTATATATTTAAGATTAAAGAGGAGAGATTTCAAAATGCCATTGAAAGTGCTGCTGAACCTTGGTTTGAAGAGCTCAACTCCTATTTGATCGGTTGAACTCGTTTTGATCAATCGAGATATGGCTCAATAAGTCGAAGGCTGTATAATATTAGAACCCTGTTCTTTGTTCAATTCCTGGCTTGATGACGAAGGAATACTCGATCAATCGTAAAAACTGTTTTTCTGTAGTTTTCTAGATGGGGATCTTCTGGTTTGTCAAACGGCTAATACTCTGTGAATATTATAGTCAATCAAAGTGACTGTTTTTGAAGGGGCATAATCCTTCAGCTATAAATAGTGATCTATATTCATTTTTTGTAACTACCTTCTTTTATCATTTTTCATAAAAATTCACAAGAATACTCTCGGTAATACTACTTGAAGAATTCTAAGCTTAGTTGTGTTTGGGAACAGATTTGCAGCAATCCTTTAGTATCATTTGAGTGTGGGCAAATATTGTTTAAGATTAGCAAGGTGATTGTGTCTAAGCCTTTTGTTATCGATCTATTTATTGCTATTCCTTCATTGTATTATATACTTTTCCAGAAGTTTATGCGCGATAACTGGCCTCTGACATTATGAGCCTTGTTTTTCTTGCAAGTCCTAGTCCAAATGATCCAAAATATACCTAAAAACATTAGCAAATGTTCAGCATGAGACATAAAGTGTTCAACGAGAAAAACAGCACAAGATGCTATATTTATTGTCAAATGTCATGAGAAAGCTCCTTTTTTCTAACCGTTTAACAAGTTCAATCCTGGTTCTTGAAATATCCCCTTTTTTGAACATTAATAATGTTTTAAGTAGTTAACAAGCTCTAGGTTTGATTCTGCTAGAAAACTTCCTCAACTTTTAAATTTCAGAAGAGGGATTTTTTTTTATTTTTTTTAATTTTTTTTTTGGTCCAGTACAATAGAAAGTGTGTTTGTAGTCCATATGTCTATTAGTATTGTGTCATGAACCTCTAATAAAATATCAGAATGCCTTAACATGCCGAATATGTTAATGTGGGAATTGTGAGTATTTACAAAAACAAATAAAAAATAAATAAAGGAGTTGTGGATTCTGTTTATGGCAGAATAGGAAAATTGTGGGTGTTAAACTGTTAATTGATTTAATTACTTTCACTTGCTTTATGAAGTGATGTGGTTATCTTGTAGCGGTAATTAAGTGATGTGGTTATCTTGTAGCGGTAATTAAGTGGTACCAAAATAAAGCAACCAAAGCATGTCTCCACGGTAAAATTACGTTACGAGTATATTACCTACAACCACCAATAACAGAAGTGAACTTCTTCCACTATTGAAGGTCCTGATCACAACAAGCTTTACATTTCAAGAAATGACACATAAGGTAAAGTAGCATGAACCTGCAATAAAAGAATGACAAATTGACAACCCTGTGATGAAGCAACCCGTACATGTCCACACTAAACCTGTATTTGTTAGCATTAGATAAAAGTCAGCCTCGTCAAAACACACCAATAAAAAATTACTCTTAAATCTCAGTTGATTGTTGAAGGGGTCCTGTCTGCATTTCAAAAGTTACTCTTAAATCTCAGTTGATTCCTGAAAAATACCAGCATTTTCTCCCCTAAAAACGCTAAGGTGCACACTTTTTCTCTTGAGTCAATCTTTGCCTGCAGTTGATGGGCTTAGTGAGGTGTGGGCCGCCTACTATAATGAGTGAGACTTGGGCTTACGGAAGTGTGTTTTGGATTGGTAGGTCCTAAGTAACTGATGAAAATCAGGCCTAAATTCAAATAGAGCAGATTGGGCTTCCTAAACGGGTCGGGTTGACCTGGCCCAAACCTAATAATGTGTGTTTCCTTTGTTTGTTTAGTTATTTGTGGATTTGATTTTGTGATTGGGTTTTGGGTTTGTTAAAACAAGTGGGTTTGTTTGTGGGTTTTGGGTATATGGAAATCTGGTGGCTTTGGTTTAGGTAGATGGGATTTGGGTATAGCTTTGCCTAAGAAGATTTTAGAGATTTGTGTTCGCCAGTTCAGTTTGTGGGTTTTGGGTATATGGGGGGAGAGAGAGAGAGAGAGAGGGGTAATAGGATACATTGAAAAATTATAAATCACGTAAATCTAAAAATAAATATAATAATACTTCATAGTTGTTCCAAAAATCTTAGGTGTGTTGGTTATAATATAAGCCTTGGTTCTTAAATAAGATATGAGGTCTTAGGTCTCAGGTTCTAAAATAAATGCAACTCTTTGATCTAGTTGAAATGGCTCACAATTCAAATGGTTTACATGATAGGCCTAATTTTGTTTGACTTATGCAATTATAATATGTCAATTACTTTCCATATCACTTCTTATATGTTTTGCTATAAAACTTTAAATGCTTTATATGAGGAGTGACACTAGAGATACAACAAATTTTCCAACATAAGTCTTACAAGATGAGTCACCAATCACAAATAGTAATTCAAACATTTATTTATAATGTTGTTGAAGTGGAATTAATCACATTGATTGCCACATCATTTTGTAAGACTTTTGTAATAAAATTGGTAGTAACTTTAGCATTTTCCTTATCCAAGACCTCTGCATTTGCTTGTATTAACAATTTAATTATTTGTTTATCAATTTTTCATAACAGCCAAAGCTGGTGGCAGTGTCAAACAAAGTAGCTTTCGTAAATCCAAATGCTCCAGTCTATCCACGCCCAGCACAAGGAAAAGTTCAACGAAAAAATAATGACTTAATGATTGAGTCATTATTTGCTTCATGGAGAGTGGAAAAACTTTTAACTTTTCTGTAAGGAGACCACTCTGTCTCCAAATGTTCCTTTGCCATGGAGTCCATGATGGGTATGAAATGTTGAAGAGCTTCGGGCTTGAGAAATTCAACCACGGACCTCCTCATTTGAACAAAATCTTTTTGGGCTACATCTTCAACAAGTTCAGGAGAAGATACAATTTTTAGCATGGAGCGTGGCCACCAAGAGGAGAGATTTTTTTTGTCGGTGTAGAACAGAAACTTGTTTGCTGAAGCAACACAGAACACAACCGTGTTCTCACCAAACAGTGAGGTTTTGAAGAGATCCTAGTTTACCTGTTAAAAATGTAACTTTCAACTCAATGGCATGCATTGTTTTAACAAGTGGAATTGAGTTTTATTATCGTTATGCGATTTTGGCATGTTGTGTGGTTAATTGGCTATAGCACAAAATATTCCTTTTATGGTGCTGAAACCTTTTTTTATTTTTTATTGGGTAAATTGCAAAATACAGCCCTAAAGTTTGGGGGGTGTTTGGATTTTACATCCCAACGTTTCAAATGATGGATTTTACACCCTAATGTTTTATTATGTTTGCATTAGCAGGCCCTCCTGTTAGTTTTTGTTGACATGTCTATTAAGTGCCACATAAGATTATGATGTGTACTGATGATCCAATTGAAACATGACACATGGACTTACCTATTTTAATTATTCCATCTCAAATAAATAACCAAAAACACTTTAAATAATTAAAATTAAATTCTTTAAAATTCAAAGTCACATAAACTTAAAACAAAAAATAAAATAATTCAAATATTTTTTCTTTAACATTTCCTGGGCATCCCAAAAGTTCCTAACATCAAATCCAACCCAGTACAATCTCAATTAATTCCCACATAGGCGATAGAAACTATCAAACTAATAAAAGAACTAAACTAAAACAAAAATCACAATTGCTCCACAAATCGGTGAGGCCGAGAGAGAGAGAGAGAGGCCTTTCATTTCATCCCCAAGTTCTTCAACTTCTTCCTTGCTCTCTCCGGCCTCGCTATCGCTACTCATCTCAATTGGGTGGTCATTTCAAAGATTGGTGGCTAGGAGATTGACATTGAGATTGGAGAGCCCATATCTGGAATCATGGTCTCTCATCGGTGGCTTGGCCAACACTAGAGAAGAGTGGGTGATGGGCATTTTGGCTTTGCTTTGATGGGTCACGACAGTTAGTGGCTAAATGGGTTTTTGTGCCCTGATGGCTATGGATTGGGTTATTCGGCGAAGTGCTCTTAGATCTCATCAATTGAGATCAAAAGGAAAATGCTCGTTTGGTTTTTTTTTTTTCCCAACATTCTTGTTCATTACATCTATTTCAATTTTAATTCAATGGTAATTTGTTTTTTTGCTGGTTTGAATTTTTGTGTTTGATTTTTCTGGTTTGTTCATCGTGTTCTTCGTTTTTTATTTTTCTGGGTTGTTCGCTAGTGTTCGTCCTTTTTTTTTTTGTCTGTTCATCCTATTAGGTAAAAAAAAAAATTAATTAAATTATTGTATTTTTTGAGGTAAAAGATAGAATTAAATTATTTAATAGTTTGGTAGAAATAATTTAAAGCTTTTTAGGTTATTTATCTGAGATGTAAAATTAAATCCAGGTGTTGTCTTTCAATTGAATTATTAGTACACTTCATAAGTTTATGTGGCACTTATCAGACATGTCAGCAAAAACTAATGGGAGGGGTTGTTAATGCAAACGGAATGTAATTTCAAGGTGTAAAATCCAATTTCTAAAACGTTAGGGTGTAAAATTCAAACACTACTAAACTTTAGAAGTGTGTTTTGCAATTTACCCTTTTTTATTTTATTTTTTGCATCTGATGGATTGGGTATATTAATATCTATCCTTCATTAAAGTTCTAGAATTCTTTTCTTGGATTAAAATCCATTTGTTGGCAAATTATTATTTTTAGAAAGGGAAATGTGTATAGCAGATTAGCAGGTGTGAGAAATTAAGATTTAGGGTCTATTTGAATACTGTTTATTACTAAAAATACTGTAGCAAAATAATTTTTAAACTATAAATAGTGCCCATAAGACCCAAATTTATTGACTCTTGCTATATTTTTCGTATTTGTGGGTCCTATAAATAGTACGTGAGACCCAGAAAAAAACGCAAAACGCCTGCCGCGTTTGCTACGCAAATGCACACTTAGTTTTGATGAACGTTCTTTCCAAAGAGGCTTCGATTGTCAAAATTGCAGTAATGTCCATTGGATACCTTCACATGAGTGATAAGACAGTGGACGCATTTAAAATATAGCCGTATGGCTATAAATAACATCACTTTTAAGTGGGTTAGTGTCTTAAGATGGTTCCCAACATCACTTTTATGGTTCCCAACATTCCTTTTGTTACATTGTCTGTCAGTGTAATTTTAAGGAATTCAAAACAATGACTTGAGAGGATTAGAGTGATGGATTTCAAACTTTTTTTTTTTTTGAGAAAGAATGATGGATTTCAAACTTGAATTATCTAATTATCTCACCCTTATAAGTTATAACATGGTCAATGACGTAAATTTTTTATGGATGAGCTCAATCATTAAGTCATTATGAACATTTTTCGTTATGTCATAGTTTTTTTTTTTTTTTTTTTTGAGAAACATTTTTCGTTATGTCATAGTTATTGCATAGCTATTCATTTGTTCACAAACTGTTACACTATGTCTTTAAATTAATATTTTTTAGTGGGGAGTGGGGAGTGGGGCGTGGGGCGTGGCTTACAACATCTCAAGGAAATAATGTATGATGTTCACATGATCTTCAGATGACTGTAACGTGGATAAGTGGATATGGAATTGCTGAAGCTGAGCCTTTTGTAAAATGGGGTCCAAAAGTAGGAGCCCATGTGAGATCCCCTGCTGATATACTTACTTTTGATCGGAACACCATGTGTGGTGCGTAATTTGATTTACAAAAATTAAAATCTCATGTGTTTTATCTATAAAAAAAAAAATCAGAAAAAGAGCCTCAAGTTGTTATCAAAATTGATTGTCAATGATTATTAAGTGCACTGAAAACAATTTTTTTTAGCAAAACTATTTATGTTTTTAATTTAGTTGAATTTCTATTGGCTCAATATTTTGAGGGACTTCTTGGAGGTGGGGGAAATAATATAAAACTCACCTTAAAAAAAAATCAATTATCATTACAATTTTTGGGATAATTTTGTACGATTTTGAACACCTTTTGTTTTTATAATTGGGGCCTTAAAACAGTGGAATTAAATTTTGCCTTAAGTTAGCCTTACTCCATTTTTTAAAAAATTTATTTTGAGAGGCTAATTTTCAGGCTCAAACATGCCACTTATCATTTTTTTTAGAAAAATACTTGTCATTACACAAAGGCCAGACCTTTGTTTTGCAAAAAAATAAAATAAATAAATAAAAAAGAAAAAAGAAAGGAAACTGGGTTATTTAGAATGGCCCACCATTTTTCACCACGCAGAACAGTTTTTATTCCTTAGGCCATCACATTAAATCCACATTCCAGTTCATCCGTAGAAGATGCAGTACAGTTCTTTTACTTAGCTCGCTGCAAAATAATGAGCACCATCTTGTTCTGAAAGTGAGAGCTCTACTATAGCATCTTCTACAGGTGATCACTTTTTTTCCCTCTATTCCCTTTTCTTCAAAACTTCCTTCAGTTCCTTTAATTACCCAGTTAGCTCTCTTTTGCTTTTTCCAAAAAAAAAAAAAAATTGGGGCTAGAATTGGATACCCAGTTGCTTGTTTTAGTATTTTCTGTGACCCCTTTTTTTAGAAGATCCAAATAATCAATTAGTATAAGAAGAAAAGTAGACATTTTTGTGTGTAAGTGGGGTTTAGTTGCTCTTTTGGAGTTGCAACTGAGAGTGATGCTAAGGGTAGTATGAAATTTGCCAGATAAGTCTTATAAATTGATGGGACACCAATCATAAATAATAATAAAAAGTAATTCAAGCATTTATTTAAGGCAAAACTTATGTACAGTTCATTAGGTGCTATGCTGGAATTTAGGTTCCTCAATTGAAATCAACCACATGATTGAATTGATCTATACAGTAAAAAGAATTTCAAATGACAATAAAATTCAATCATGTGATTTATTTGTCAATGCAATCACATGGTTAAATTTAATTGGAGAATCTAAGATGGAACTGTACCTAAGTTTTATCCATTTATTCATTATGTTGTTGAAATAGCTTTAGCATTTCCTGCAAGTAATTGCTTGGGTTGGCATAGAATTTTATCAAATATTGATTTTTGTTTCAGAAGATGGGTGGGAAGAGAGTATTGAAAATGTGCACCTTGGCATTTGTTCTGTTGGGTCTTGCAAGCCTTCAAGAGGCAATGTCACATGGAGTTCACCCACTCTCCAAAATTGCTACTCACAAGACAACATATGCTTTTGATGACCGCGCCTATGTTAATGTCACTCCTACTGTTCTTGGAGCAAAGGTATATAAGTTTCAATAATAACTTTTTTTAAAAAAAAATTTAGTCTCTTTTCTCTCATTCCTTACCATCGAGGCATCAACTTATGATGGGAACAAGTTTCTCTATTATATATTTTGAAAGATGGAATGTCCTGTTGACACCTATCATCCTAATTTGTTTTAAATTGGGACGAAACAGCCTCAAGTTTGTGTTTTAATTGGGACTGATGCTAGATTTTCACTATTTTAGGGGGAAACTACAGTCTGGGTGACAGTGGACTTTAGTTCTCCAACCCCATCTAATGATGATTGGATTGCAGTGTTTTCTCCTGCCAATTTCAGGTAAATATAAATTTCTTCATCATATCAGAACTTATATATGGCTTTTGCATACTATCAGGAACCTCTAGAATGATTTTCTTTTGATATCTTTCTTCATTCATTTGTTCAAATTAGTGGCATTGATCATTAAGTTGGAAGCATTTTGAAAATTCTAAGATTGATCCCAATATTCTAATTAATGGATTAATAACCGTGTATGCTCAATATTAATAGGTTTACAGTTAACACAATTACAATAGTCATCACTGCAGTCCAAAGCAAAAATAAAAACAATAAAATGAATTCAAGGATTTTACTGATGAAGTAGACAACTTTCCACTATAGAAGAAACAGTTACAAATAGTTGATGCTCACAAAACCTTTAGACTAAACTCTACTTAACCTTAGCAATCAACCTATTGGCCTCCCACTGCAGTGGTTCCAGAACTCTGGAGTCCTTCTATAGAACTTCCTTCATGAACAAACTCATCCACATCAATCCAGAAGTTTGGTTTATTATTGAACTAACTAACAAGGATTAACAACTTCTGTGGTTTGGATGGAAATCAATTTAGGCGTACGAGGTGAAAAAAATGTAGGACATATATTTTCTATTTAGGCTCAAGCAAAGAGGGTTTTCTTAGAATGCTCTTGGTACATCAGCCTCAACCTTGAAAGTCGTCCATCGAAGGGTATTAATAGGTAGTTCAAATTTTAGGTTAAATCAGTCTTCAAGTAGAATTAGGATTGCAAAATCTATTATCTCACTCAAGTGAAGTCTCTTCTTGGTTTTAATGATCTGCTTGAGTGAGGCCTGAGTTCGCTCAAGCTAGCTTTCTGAACTTTGAGATCTTCAAGCAGCTCTTTTCTGAAAACTTCACCTAATTAAATTGCAATGCTTATAATCCTCGTTAACACATGTTTTGGCACATGGAATTTGCCCACACAAACCTAAATCCCAATACATTTCTTTTTCCTCAATTTGCAGGGCTGCCACATGCCCCAAAGGCAACCCATATGTGCTACCTCCATTGTTGTGTACTGCACCTCTCAAGGTTCATGTCACACTTCTTTGCAATGTTCATGTCACACTTCTTTGCAATGTTTATTTCTTTGTAGCTCATGGCATGCTTTTATATGAAGTGAAAAAAGAGCAAAAATTTAATGTTATACTTTTTTATTTTGCAGTATAAATATGCAAATTACACCATCCCTAACTACACAAAAACAGGAAAAGGGTCAATGAAGTTTCACTTGATTAAGCAGAGATCAGACATCTCCTTTGCACTCTTCACCGGTGGCATATCAAATGTATGCTTATCTATGTCCTTGTCCCATGATCTACATAGTGTTCTTAGTGACTTGCACATTTTACATGCTCCTAATTATATAGAACAAATGCATTGGCTAGTCATAGTCTCCTATATCTTGTTTTGCTTCAAAAAGAAGATTGATGTGCTGTAGTTTACAATTTTATATACAAGAATACTTATAATAAGAACTGATTTCCAGTGTCTATGAACTCTATTTCACAAGGCTTTTGTCCCAACTACTTTGCGCTGGCCACACAAATCCCTTTTCACCATTTAGTTATTAGAGCCATTTCTTTGTGTAAACCCTTTGCAATATTAAGGTTTCATAGTTCCTCTACCTTTGTTCTTCTTATTCTTGTTTTGATCCTCTTCAAGATGAGCCAAATTGATCAAAACCAGTGCATTCATGGTTCTTTTCACACATGGTATTTGCATGGATTTCTCCTTGTCTTTATTGGGCTGCCAATGAAATTTGATTTGAGTGATTTTGATGGGTCAAATAACTCTCTTGTTCTTTCCACAGTATTTGCCATGTGAGTTAATTAGTCTGAAGCTGTCCATGTGAGTTACATTGCTGGTTCAACTTCATCATTGTTAAATGTTCTGTGGAACCAAATTATGGGAAGAAAAAAACCATCCATTTCCATCTTCCATCTTTACATGATGAGCCTAATTTTGTTTGACTTATGCAGTTATACTCTGTCAATTACTTTCCATATCACTTCTTTTATGTTTTGCTGTAAAACTTTAAATGCTTTATACAAGGAGTGAAGCTAGAGATACAACAAATTTTACTACATAAGTCTTACAAGATGAGTCACCAATCACAAATAGTAATTCAAACATTTATTTATAATGTTGTTGAAGTGGAATGGAATTAATCACATTGATTGCCACATCATTTTGTAAGAGTTTCATAATAAAATTGGTAGTAAATTTAGCATTTTCTTTATCCAAGACCTCTGCATTTGATTTTATTAACAATTTATTTATTTGTTTATCAATTTTTCATAACAGCCAAAGCTAGTGGCAGTGTCGAAAAAGGTAGCTTTTGTAAATCCAAATGCTCCAGTCTATCCACGCCTAGCACAAGGAAAACTTTGGAATGAAGTAAGTTCAATATCTGTATTGATTTTTATCTCAAAGCTTTTACTTTCTATAAGCTGAATGACAAGGTCCTCTACTTGTCTGTGTATGGAACTACAACGCAGCAAACTTTTCTTGCTATACCTGTATTTCTTTCCATTACATAGCTGTTCATTTGTTCACAAACTGTTACACTAGGTCTTAATATCAATATTTTTTAGTGGGGAGTGGGGCATGGCTTACAACATCTCAAGGAAATAATGTATAATGTTCACTTGATCTTCAGATGACTGTAACATGGACAAGTGGATATGGAATTGATGAAGCAGAGCCTTTTGTAGAATGGGGTCCAAAAGGAGGAGCCCAAGTGAGATCCCCTGCTGGGACACTTACTTTTGATCGGAACACAATGTGTGGTACGCAATTTTATTTTTACCTTTAAATTTTGTCTTTTCAGATAGATCTGTTGGTTTTTTGAAAGAGAATAATCTTGGGTAGGCAAACCACTTTAATCTTGGTAATGGAATTCCAGAAACTTGATTTGTAATAGGAACTCAATGACATCAGTGTACACTGGAGTCTGATACATCACAGATTTAGTCATAAAAAGAAAGAAAAAAAATTAAGGTAGAAGTAAATTTAATTCCTGCAAGGAAATTTCTGTTATGGATCTCTTGTAATATTACTTTTATTTTTTTTCATATGTTAAAATTTCCCAGACTTTTCCTCCTGGTTATTTTTGGAAAATAGATGGATTTATCTTAGCCATTTATCCATACAGCTGCACCAGCAAGGACAGTAGGATGGCGTAACCCTGGATACATACGCACCAGTTTTTTGAAGGAGTTGTGGCCCAACAAAGGGTATGTTATAATTTATTTGCTCATATTATGTTGTTTCTGGTTGTGTAATATGTTTCTAGTTACTTTGTTGGAAGCACCGCGAAAGCTAGGAGGTGGGAAAAACAACCATAAAGTGAAATTTTTAATAGGCTAATTAGAACTAAACTTTGTATCTTTCTGTCTTTCCATTGTGAATTAGCCCAATGAGTTTTATATATGGTCTCTTACAAAGTATTTTGATCCCAAATGTTAACAATTTTAACCACATGGATTCAATTGTAATAGAGTGAACCTTGAATTATTGGACTTGCACGTGCTAAAATTTTGGCCCTCTTCTGTTTGATTTGCATGCTACTTTAACTTTCGATTCTTCTTATTGATTATTCAGGTATAAATACAAGCTGGGGCATAGGTTGTTTAATAATACATTTATTTGGAGTCAAGAATACTGGTTTAGAGCATCTCCTTATCCTGGTCAAAATTCTTTGCAACGTGTGATCATATTTGGAGCATGGGAAAGGTGTGAACTCTTTTTCTTTTTTTTGAGAATCATAAAGGTGTGAACTCTCTTGGAAGACTGTATGTGCATATGAATAAAGCCCATTTCCCCATTTATAATGACCAGGGACGTACTTCAATACCATCTGATGTATGCACGTTGTTGCAGTGGTTATTAAGTGTAGCATTTTGTTGTGTATGTAAGGACATGTAAATAAATTAATGAAATTGTCTGACATACTATTTAATCCCCCTTCCTTAACCTCTAAAATTTAAAACTATATTTTACTTTTGTTAACATTTACAAATGTCACATTGCGTAAAGGACTATTCATTTATTCATTTGCCCTCTTAAGGATGTGCGGCTGCTGGTTTCAATTTAACGAATATCAATTACCAGTCCTTTTTGGCCCTTTTCATCTTTCAGCATACTGTATATCCAAATCTTACTTGGATGCAATCTCACAAGATTTTTGTTTAATCGTCCACCTTATAGGGTGAAGCTGATGGTTCCTTTGAATTTGAAGATTTCCAGCCTGCATCTCTGAACACTACTAAGCAGCTTATTGAAGACTTAAATGACATTGATAGTCTTCCATATTGGAGATATAGTCTATGCTATGGGTTATATTGCACAGTGGGACCAGTTCACTGCACAGATTGAGGCAATTGCATCAACTAAGCCTTACATGATTGGAAGGTTTGTCATAATATGCATAAATAGCTCATTAAGGATGTAGACATCTTCTGATTTTTCTTATGTGCCATCATTTAGTGTCTTTGCAGTGGTAACCATGAGCGTGACTGGCCAGGAACTGGATCCTTCTACCAGAACATGGATTCAGGAGGAGGGTGTGGTGTGTTAGCCGAGAACATGTTTTATGTCCCCGCTGAGAACAGGGCTAATTTCTGGTATGGAAGTAATACTCAGATATAAAGAACTTTGTAGCAATTGTTTGCTTTATTCACCTGTCATATTCACTATTAGCCATAGGTGCTGCGCATTTAGTTCATACCTTTGACCTCTATTTAGTGTGATAGTATCGTTAGGATCCCAACTGCATGAAATATCTTCCAACACAGCTAGAAATTCTCTAAAACATTCTTTTAATTTTGCCAAAAAAAAAAAAAAACATATGCATCTTCACAACTCAAAACCACCCTTCAAAAATTCTGAAATTACTCCCAAATCCATTGTCTTACATTCACTATTAATGTGGGTTTCTCCAATTTTTGGCTGTAAAGAACCAGCTGCCAAATTGGTTCCACATAAAAATTTTAAAAAATTTACTTGTTCAAGAAGGGAGAAGGGGTGGGATTCTTGATGTACACTTACTTGTTTCCAGGTACTCCACTGACTATGGCATGTTCCGATTCTGCGTAGCTCACACTGAACTTGATTGGAGAGAGGGATCAGAGCAATACAAGTTTATCGAGAACTGCCTTGCATCAGTTGACAGACAAAGACAACCATGGCTAATCTTTCTTGCCCATAGAGTACTAGGTTATTCTTCTGTTGACTTTTATGTGGAAGAAGGATCGTTTGAGGAACCAATGGGAAGGGAGGACCTCGGAAAACTTTGGCAAAAGTACAAGGTTGACATTGCCCTCTATGGCCATGTGCACAATTATGAAAGATCATGCCCGGTCTACGAGGTATGATCATGTATAACAAAGCTGTACCATGGTCATTTCTTCCTAGATTTTGCACTTCATAGATTCGGTACCACCACAGACATTGCAATTTCTTAACCAACAATTTAATTATTAAAATAATGGTTAAATAATAAAATCCACTATTTACTACCAGTTAAAACTTTTCGGATAAGTGGTAGTTTATCTTGGTATTAGATTAAGTGTTCTTTAGTTTGAACCATGCCTCCACTTTACATCCCATTCAAAAGTTAAAAATTCCACATGTTGGATTCACTTTTTGAGGGGTAGTCTAAGCCTCATGAGGGACAACATAGAATAGTAGTTAAGCGATTAATTAAATTCACTCTTTTCTATCAACTTAAACTTTCAGGACCAGTGGTAATTTATATCTTTTTTCTTCATGCTGCAGAATATCTGCACCAGTCAAGAAAAAGACAACTATATAGGCCCCTTGAAGGGAACGATTCATGTGATTGCTGGAGGAGGAGGAGCAAGCCTTCATGAATTTGCTCCCATCAATACCACGTGGAGTATATATAAAGACTATGATAACGGATTCGTCAAACTTACCGCATTTGATCATTCACACCTTTTGTTTGAATACAAGAAGAGTAGGGATGGAAAAGTGTATGACTCTTTCACAATCTATCGAGATTATAGGGACATCTTGACCTGTACTGTTGATAGTTGCCCAGAAGTTACACTAGCACAGTAGTATCTTGGTACAGATATAAGGGAAATTTTTGTTGATGAGTGTTCATTAATGTTGTGTGCTAGCAATTCCTCATCATGTTCTGCTGCTTTAATATTTATTATTCTGATTAAACAAGTCTAAGAAACTGAGCCTTTTATTATATATGAAAGTTGTTATCAATTTCTAATCTATATCTATATAATATCTAAAAACTGAAGTATAGTATTTATTGTTGCTACGCTCTTGTTCAGTCTGTCCACTTCAATCCACTTTAATATTTCTGTCCAATTTGGTCCACTTCAATCCACTTTAGTATTTATGTCCACTTCAGTTCAACTTGGTTGCTTCAGTCCACTTTAGTCTATTCCAATTATAAGATCTATTAATAAAAATCTAAATGAGTTAATTTAATTATTTTGTCCAAATCTATTTATACATGATGTCATTTAAACATTTTTTTAAATTAATATAATCAAACAATAAGATCTTTTAAATAATGCACATATGAATGTTTTCATTTAAATTTTTAATATGAATGGAACATTTAAAATGATACTGTTTACTAACTAAAAATTTATAAAGTAATATGATTGACTAGTTTTACATTAACAACATAATAAAAAATTTCCTATTATTTTTTTTTTAGTAATACTTAGTCATTACAAATTTTACTACATATAAGTCTTACAAATCTATATAATATCTAAAAATTGAAGCATAGTGTTTATTATTTCTACTCTTCGTTTGAAGTATATCAACATAGCATTTTAGTCCACTTAGGTCCATTCAATCTATTTTGGTCCACTTTGGTCATGTTCGGTCTAATAGAGTCCATTTTGGTCCACTTAGGTCATTCGGTCCATTCAAGTCCATTTTGGACTAATTGGGCTTTAAATTGATTCTTGGGTTGCATTTTCAATTTTGGACTCAAAATTGTTTTTTCTTCTTAATTTTTGGGTTGAAAAATATGAAATTTTATTATATTTGGGCCAAACTCATTAGTTTTGAGCTAAAAAATACCCAAAAAAAAAAAAAGGCATTAGAGATATGGAGTCTAAAAAAGCAATAAAAATAATAAATATTAAAAAAAAATCACCTTAAAATTCAAGTTTCAATAATATAGACATTATATTTATATTTGGAAAGAAAAAGAAATATTATATTGCAAGACCAATGCAAGCATATTGTGGGAGATGGAAGAAAAATTCACTTGGCATGATTTTTGACATCGAGATGGACCTCTTTTTTCCTAAGTACGTATTTAAGATAGTCTATAAGGATGCAAATATCAAGTTATTTTCTTATATTCATGAAGGTCATTGGCATTGGCCACCACGCAGGTATGAGTATCTAGCGTCCATTTAATCCAAGTTGTGTGAGATGAAGTTGGGGGGTGAGGATTCTCTCTCTTGTTTACCTTCTAGAACAGGTAAATTGTCCTGTAAAATCACTTGGGAGGAGATTAGAACTAAACGTCCCACAGTAGAGTGGATCCAATTTATTTTGGTCTGTCAAACTGTCCCTTCAATTTCCAGGCTTTCTTTTATTATTTGGTTGGCCAATGAGGATTTGGCTTTCAAAAAGGGATAGATTGATACCAAGAGATTATGAAGATTATACTTTATGCTTTTTACATAAATTATATTGAAATCTGAGATCATATCTTTTTTTAGTGTTCATTACAAAAAGAATTTGGATGAAAGTAACAAGTTATTTCTTCATTAGTGAACCTTACTGCAAGTGGGATGATATGCTCAATCGGGGAGTTAATTCCTTGAGGAGGAAGTGTTTCAAATCCACTCTATGCAGATTGGTCTGAGCTGCGTCTATCAACAATATATAGTTTCAAAGAAACACAAAGATTTACAATGTCCAGATTAAGTCTGAGGAAGGGATCCACCTCTCTATTTGTTGGACATTAAATCCAAGATGGAATTCTGCTGCAGAATAAAGAAATATGTCAAGAACAGAGTTCTTTGCATGAGTTAGGGGATATCTCAATCTGTTTTCAAGAATTGAGTTGTAGTTGCGGTGTTTAGGCACTTAATGTAGTGTACTTGCTTTGCACCCTTTTTTTGCCCCAGCAAGGCTTGGTTGTGTTATTGTTGTACTTGCAGACTTCTGCCTGTTCACAGAACTGTCTTGAGTACTGAGTTCTAATAATATCACTCATTCAACTGAACAAAATTCAAGTAAAAAGGTCTCAACAAGGAATATAAAGATTCTTGCAATTGGAGAGGAGCCAAGCGTCACACACCATAGGGTGAAGTGCTTTTCTTTGGCTATATCTATCAATGGATGAGCATCATTTGTGCAACCAAGTTATAGCCAACGTCAGAGTGATACAAATTCTTTATTTTTTTTGCTATAAC
Organism: Quercus lobata; assembly: GCF_001633185.2. Taxonomy (NCBI): domain Eukaryota; kingdom Viridiplantae; phylum Streptophyta; class Magnoliopsida; order Fagales; family Fagaceae; genus Quercus; species Quercus lobata. The sequence continues at coordinate 30,706,105 of NC_044915.1, read as the reverse complement.
AAAATGCTATTCATAAGCATCATGTGTGACTTTATATACCGATGCCTTGGATGAAATTCGTTCCAAGTTTTTTTTTTCGGGGGGATATAATAAGCAACTGATCTTAATCTTAGGAATTTGGCTTAGTCATTTGCAGCAAGCATGCAACATTCACATTGTAATGGCATGGTAAAAGCAAAGTTATAATGAACACTTTGCAGGTGCCTTAATCAGTCCAAGAGTCCAGGCCCGAACTCACTTGACTATATCATGAAATCTTACAGCCATTTACAGATTTATCATGTTGCTAACAAGTTCAACTAAAACCAACAAGTATACGTGTGAAGTTCTTTCCATGCAATAAGGACAGATTTCAAAGCCAAACTGGGTAGAGGCATTTGGTCATGCTTGAAAGAAGCCCTGCTCACTCAAATTCCTTCTCAGCATGATACATCCCCAGTTCATATTTCTCTGCTACAGCTGCCATATCTTCCCCCATCAACTGAACTTTATCTTGGATGGTACTGCAGGATTTTCCTCTATGATTGTAGTATTGTATACTATCTCTCAGTTTCGTCTTAAAACTTTCTCAAATCCCAGAGGAATGCCATCTGGGTCCACTGTATTGAAACACTTCCTATTTGAGCTGTGCAAGTGGGGCTCAAAAGCAATCTCACTTCTACTTTTTACCCCTTGTTTATACCCTAATATTAATTGTTCACTACTAGAAATCAAATACTTCGAAATAGTTGAAGTCTTTCTATCTAACCTATGCAAGTTACTCCCAGAATTAGAAGTGAGTTCATAATGTCTCTTGGATGCATATCTTGAAACAACCATATCAACTCTCCCCACATTCTCTCCAGCTACCATATCAATTTCCATATCAACTGCCTCACTATCATCCATGCTCACGCAGTTATTGTGTGCATATTCCACAGAAGAAATGACTGGAGGGGGTTCTGCATCTACCTTGTCAAGAGTATGATTGTCTTTTACAGGGCGAAAGACTCCCCAAAACTGGTATTCTGCTTCTAACCTTGCAATAACATCTATAAACACACAACTATTTGTCATATTCAACAAGGCAAGGAAAGTCATGTACAAAGAACCACTTGGCTGTAATGTAAATAAACACACAAAACACCAACAACCACCACATCAACCCTGTAGCCAGAATCTTCAATCTGGAAGTCTGCTGGTGCATCATAAGTTCACATATCAGGATCCTCATACATGAAGAAGATATACTGTTTATAGTTTAGAAAAACTAAGAATTCATTTTTATATTGAAATTTCAAACTTACGGTAGCCCCCTCATATAGTATTCATAAATTTCTACGCCCACAATATTTAACATCTGATAGAGGACCAACTAGATTCTTTGATTTTGCTTTTTGGTATCAATATTCAAGAAAAATGAACTTACAAATCCACAAGTGCACAATTATGTTAAACCAGGAAAATAAAGTAGTTCATACAAAAAAAAAAAACTAATAAGGCAAGGTCCAAGTCAGGGAAGTATAAATAAGGACCAATATATCAGGAGACAATCCTAGATTCCAATGCAAATTATTTCAGTATCAATAAGGATAATCTCAATCAAAAAAATAATCAGAAAACCTAAAAAGGTTGACCTTGTTATGCTCATCAATCAGAAAAGCTTGAGCTACAGTGAAAAGAAATAGGAAAACTGAATGATGTGGAAAAAAGATAACTCACTC